>NW_024423344.1:29831572-30169004 GCF_017311325.1 Ursus maritimus | reverse complement strand
AAAAAAAAAAAAAAAAGAAACAAACCTGGGCCTGCATGAACACATGACCACCACGCCTCCTTCTGCCTTCATCTGTGAAGAAATTTTCCTCTCAAATAAAAAATAAACAGGTCCTGAAAAATTAGTCCTTTGAAGTCCCAAACCTGGGCAGACGCTGAATTTTCATAACGCTCTCGGTATGAAAATCTAATAAATGTTAACTAAGGCTGCTAGGGTGGTCTACCTGGGCCCATAGGATCCCGCTCCTCTCCCAAAGCGAGGAGCACAGGAACACCCCGCTATCCCAGGACAGGGAAATCTCCGCAGCCTCACCCTCGTGGGCCTCTGCATAAATGAAAAAGGGCACCATCATCGGGAAGAACCTCAGCGGGAAGCCCACGAAGGCAGCCCCTAGCGCTTTGCGACTTGGGCCAACCTGGCCACTCCTTGCGTGGGACCTGCTCGGGCTATGCTCACAAAGCTTCTTCCTTCGAGTCCTAGCCTCGCCTTGGCTGGAACAAGTCACGGTAGCAATGGCCACCAGCATAAGGCTGCAACCACTGGCCAAAACATCCATCAACACGACGGGGAAGCCAGGCAGACGCCCTGCTCCCTGCACTGTGCACCGCCAGGAGGATCCCTCTGCTTCCTTCTTTGGCGGCGGCGGCGGCGGCATGAGCACCACTTTTCCGCCAGGTGGCGCCAAGTCCGTCGGCGCTAGGCGCAAAGCAGTGGTGCAGGACAGGGCCGGCTGGCCTCCGTCCCGCACCACGACGACCGCCATCAGCTGGCCCGTGAGCTGTGGGGACAGGCGGCGCTGAAGAGAGGGCTCACCCGTCACCGGGTGCAGTGCTAGCACCCCGGGGCCGCAGTCGCACGGGAGAAGCGTGCAAGTTAGCTCGGCGCTGAGGCCTTCGTCTGCCCCCAGGGGCCCTCCCTGGGGAAGAGGCAGCTGGGCTGAGCCACTGAAGAGTTGGCAGTGTGACCAGCCGAGGTGCGTAGTCTTCTGGTCCTCCACATGCAGCCACACCACGGCTCGGCCCCGGCGCGGCGCGGCGGAGAGCCGCCGTCGAGTGCTTCCAGCCCCAGCTGCAGCTCGGCCAGTTCACCGCGGTCAAAGCACCTTCGTGCGTGCAGCTCCCCAGGGGTGAGGTCCACGAGACGTAAGGCGCGAACCCCTATAGTCTCCAGAAGCCGGTAGGTGACCTGGCCCTTGAGGCCCGGGTCAGGGTCTCGGGCCGCCACCATGGCCAATTAGGCCTCGGGCGGGTTGTTCTCACGCACCGACACTTCGTAGACCGGCCGTGTGAAGAGTGGCGCGTTGTCGTTCTCATCACTCACGCGCACCGTGTAGGGCCGCAAGGTGCGTAGCCGGGGCGCGCCGCGGTCCTAGGCCACCAGCGTCAGGTTGAGCTCGCGGTTCAGCGACGCCGCGGTCACCACCAGGCAGCTGCGCGCGTAGGCCGGCTGCCGCCGGAAGTGCTCCTGCGCGTAGAGGGCGCCCCGCACCTGCCCGTTGGCGCCCGAGTCTCTGTCCGAGGTGCTGACCAGCGCCACCAGGCTCTCGCGCGCCGCCCTCTCTGGCACCAGAGAGATGGCGCGGGCCTTTAGCCTCCCGGGCCAGGTCGGCGAGGTCGCGTCCGCACCACCGAGAGCGGCGGCGGCGGCGGCGGTGGCGGTGGATGCGAAGGGAGAGGGGGCAAATGAGCTCGGGGCGGCCAGCTGGGTGATGGTGATGTCCAGAGCGTTGCTACTGACGTCACGGATGCGCACGATGACCTTGCAGGTGGAGGCCCGGCACCGCGGTCCTCGGCCCGCACGCACGTTCAGCTCATAGGTGTCCTGCCGCTCGTAGTCCACCGGTCCTGCCAGGGTGAGGCGGCCCGAGCGCAGGTCCAGGCGGAAGAGGCGGCGCGCCTCGGGCGGGGTGCGGGCACCGAAGGCGAACACCACGTAGCCATTGGGGCCCTCGTCGGGATGGGCCGCGTCCATTGGAGCAGCAGGGAGCGCACGGGAGAGTCCTCCGCCAGCTCCACTTCGACCACCGCGCCCTTCGGGAAGGCCGAACTGTGGTCGTTGGCGTCCAGCACTCGCACGCTGAGGGCGGCTGTGGCAGAGCGCGGCGGGCGGCCGCCGTCCTGGGCCACCAGCTCCAGGCTGTAGGCGGCCTGGCTCTCGCGGTCCAGCTCCTGTAGCAGCTCCAGGTCCGCGCACTGGACGCCGTCTGCGCGCTTCTGCAGTTCCACCCGGAAGGGGCTGTGAGGCTCAGTCAGGCGCACGCTCTGCAACCCGCTGGCCCGCACGTCCTTGTCCACAGGCGCTTCTAGCGGGATATGCGTGTGCGTGGCCGCGCCCTTGGACACCGCCACGGGGATCTGGGCCCAGGGGAAGCGCAGCCCTTGATCACTGATGTCCCTCAGCTCCACCTCCTCATGCACCAGCCGGACCTGCTCCTTCAAGAAGCTGACCACGGCAAAGACCAGCACGCACTGTGGTGCCTGGCCGCACAGCCACTCGTGGTCCAGACCCGCGTCCCCGACAGTGAGCTGCCTGTAGTCCTCGCACACCCTGAACAGTGAGCTGTTGAACTTTATCAGGCAGAACTGGTGTGGTACCTCGAGCTGGTAATTAAACAGAACACAGTCAGATAGAACACTGATATCGGGGCCGTGGGCTTCCTCCTCATAGGTGTGGAAATTGACAGTTTTGGTGCAAGACCGGACACCGGCTGCAGCCACAGAACTTGCAAGAATTCCAGTCTGGCCCAGCACAATGTGTCAGCAGGAAATCTAAGCCTCCAGCAAGACATCTTTATTCCTCAAAGACAAAAAAGCCAATCAGAGGCTCTGCGCGGAGACTTCCAGCCTCTCATGCCCTCCTGAGTAGGCAGTCGGGAGACACTTGCCCTCCTAAATACATCTGATCACTAAACCCTCTCTGCTGTGTAATCGCTTTTCTGTGCTCCGGGCCTAAGCTTGCTTCTTCTGAACCCTATCGGAGAGGTTACATAGAGAAGAATGTGCAAATAAGCATCCATCCAGGCCAATCCGCAGAGTCTCTGGGTCTTGGGTCCCGTTGTTCCCCTAAAAAAGTTCACAGAAGAGCCTGGGGATCTGAACAGCGCCCAGAGCAGGGCAGGGGGTCATTAAGATCCCTATAGAAGCTTGCACTATAAGAATGCATCCCTCTTGCTTTTCCACTGTGCTTGATTCCCACTTGGATGGTAGGAGCAGGGAACCAGCAGCCTCCATATCCCTTCCTAAACACATTTACATATTCTTCAGACAGAGATACAATCACTCTTCTTACCATTTATAAACCAACGCGTATATGCATCTTTTGCTACCCACAGTTATCCATCTACATTGGGGTATCATTTCCTGTATTGAAAGATTCTGGGGGAACAGCTTCTCCAGAGTCAGGCAGTGTCTAATCAGGGAAGAACTGTTTTCCAAAGTAATCATGTCTAAATAGCTTTTCTGTAGCAAAGAAACCATTAATGATGAAATTTCAGCCCCTTCATCTCCTTTTATGTCAGTAATTACTTATACGTGAGGAATCGGTGTCAGGGAGGTTTGTCAACTATGAACCACTGTAAGGGATAGTTAAGGGTAGGAAAAAGATTTAGTGAAATATGCTGCAGTCAGTCTTGTTAGAAAATTGCTATACACCATTTATTTTTAAAAAGCCTTTGGCTGAAGAAAACCATGGGTGGCCTGATAGGCTGAAGGCTAAAGAAACATTAAACCATCTGTCTAAAGCACAACAGTCTTGTGTTAAGCTCTCTTTATGTGTGAAATGTTCTAAGTGCTAAATGGTCCACGTGTTAATGATGACATTGTTCCTCATGCCATGGAGTCATCATCAGTGCAGTGTTCTTTAACTAGTCATCTTGAATAAAATCAGTGAGCAGACTGAGTTATTAATATGCCCCGGCTATTCTTGGCTCCTCCATGATCTGTAATGTTATTGATTCCTGCAGGGACATGTCAGTAAATGACTATTTTTGCTTTCACTCTTAGGAGGGAGTTGCATCTATTTTAGCACCAGGATCTATGAATCCAGTTCTGAAACTGAGCCACCTTTGATGAGATAATTAATTTGCAGGGGTTTTAATTTAGTGGAGCATTCAGCAATGACTCTAATTATAAGTACCAATAACCCGATGTCGGAGAAGTTTGCAGTAGGAAGCATGAATTGATTTGGGTTGGGTACTCTGATATCCTAAAAGGAGAAAGTGCTTCATATTGTTTACTTTAGATTTCTCATTTTGCCTGATGAGGCATCTACTACAGTTTAGCTGGACCAGATTCCTTTGAAGCCAGTATCTTCACTGGCATAAAGACAGTTAGCTTTCTTCCTTGGAAGTGGCTATCCTAAAAAAGGACCTGGTTATTCAGCCTCTGGGTCTCAAAGAAAACAAGAGGATCCGACCCTCCATCCAACTTCTTAATTCCTAGTTGCCCCTTAACTGAAGCATGAAAACTGATTCAGCCGATGCCTTTTAAAAGGCACATGCTTCCATACACATTAGCCAGGAGAGGGACCCATTTAACCGTATTCTGAGTCTCATTTCTTTCTCTTCTCTCTCATCTCAAGCAATCCCTGCCAGGCTTGGCCTCTGCCAGTCTTCAGCATTATTGTTGCTATTCATGACGACGAGCAAAACCGCTCAGCATACTGAAAATGAAGAATAGTCATGGCTCTGTCTACAGAACATCAAAAGATCCAGATAAAATATGAAAAAGGCAAGCAATCAAACACATTACCTCCACAATGCTAAACATCTGGACATTTATGTTTGGAAACATCCAGCTATGATGTTTAAATGCTTGATTGCATTTTTCCTCACTTTTCCTCCAGCTGTTTGGCAGCAAGTAGACCATCTACGATAAGGAATATGCTATATTGCTAGTGATTCATTATTAACATTAGCATTGTTTTCCTAGTAAACAACCACCTTATTAAAACACTGCTTTATGAATGAAGGACAGCTGGAGTTTCAGGAAAGACATTTTCTGAGGCAAAAATCAGTTCTGTGCCAGTAGAATGACAAGCTGAATAATATAGAAACTGTATGATCTGTCCCCCTAGGGATGTGTCATCAGGAAGCTGTGTTTACAACCCTGAGCTGCTGGTGCTCTCATGTTCCATTCTGTTGGCTCTGTTAGATAAAAATCTGTCTCAATATTAAAAGCATTGTGGCAGAAATTTGGTTTATGTTGCTTGTTTTCCCATTTGCCAGCATATTGCCAAACTAGAAGTCCACAAAATGTAGTTTTGATCTCTGTTGGCACCCAACATAAAGCAAAACAAACAATGGGAGCAGAGGACCACCACCACCACAGGAAGACCAAATTGTGAATAAAACAGCAATGTGGTCCTCTTGCTCAGTTTGGCTTTAAAAGGGGTGAAGTGCCAGGATTTGGGTAAACTCCCTACAGTTTACTTTTATTTCTAAAACAAAAGCATCAGATATACTAGCATTCTCCCCACCATGCCAGGACACCAGATCTATAAAATAGTATTTGCATTCTAATCATTCCAAGAAAAGATTTTCTGTTTTGCTGAACACACAATACCAGTGTGTCCCTTTACATGCTAAAGCACACTGTACATAAACTAAAGTCATTTTCATCATAAACACAGGGAATAAATGGGTCCCCTAATTCAGAATAGTGTCTGTGCCTTTGCATATTTCCTCTTTCCTATTACACAAAACTAATAACATATGTTTATGGGAAATGAAGCCACAGGAAAGTCCCTAATGGGCAGATTTCACTAGACCATGGTGTCCATGCATCAGGGTAAGCATCAACTCTCACTAGATCTTGAGCTAATACTGTCCTGGGCCAGAAACAGTTTTTGTGCCATTTAGAACAAATCACTCTATGTAATATACTGAGACCCATTTTCATTTCTCAACTGAACAAACATCCTATACATGAATGAGCAAAATATTATCAAACGCAATGTTGCTGTCTTCAAGGAGTTAAGTTCCAGAAATTAAAGCTATTAAGACTGCTTGAAAAAAACAAATCAACCTAACAGCTCTTTTTTTTCTTTTTAAAAATCATACCTTAAAAAAATGAAAATTAATCTTCAGCAGTATGAGCCCCCAAAATGGGGAAATTGTTTTAAGTTTTCACATAAGAAGTACCATTATCTCATTCCTGTTACCCCATTGTGTAATCAATGGGTTATTATGCCTCGACTGTACAGTCATCTATAAGAAAAGTTATCAGGAAATTGATGCTTTTTGTATAATGATTTCAGGGAAAATAATTCAGCCCTGAAGTCAACCAAAATACTGTCTATAAGCACAGAATACGAACAAAATGATATTTTATCAACTATTTAAGTGCTTTAACCTAGAGAAAATCAGAGGGAACCACAATAGGGTATCAACACTAATCATAAATTCCCCTCAACATAAAACAAGGATTTAAATGATATAATCTTTACTTAGAAAAAATTTCCCATAGGATCATTATGTTAATAAAGATATCGTCAAAACTAAATAATCTTAAGCTACTACATAAAACTAGTTTTTAAGCTGCTGATTTTATTAGTCTAGCAGTATGAAGGACATTAAATCAATGAATAATGAAAAATATCTTACCTTTTTTTGTCTCAGGGATGCCTCAAACCCCAAGTGAGCCAGTGAAATTGACTTTGGTACTTGACTTCGGTCTTTGGCTCAAGGATGATACTTTGTATTCTTGCCACTGGATAGAGAGGAAACCTGCTCCCCCACCAGAGACTGTAACAAAGCAAGAGAAGAATAAAAGAATAACGACTGAGAAACAACTTTTTATCGGCACCTTATTTTATCTTCACCTCTTTTCCTCTTAGCTGATCCTCTCTATTTCTACTCTACGCAGAAGCTCATGTCCCCCAGTAGTCAGAGTGTTTTCAGGGCCTTTATCAACAAATATTTGATCAAGTATTGGTGATACAATAAAGCTCACAGCCCTGGAGAACAAAATACTTAAAAGTAAAAAAAAAAAAAAGTCAGAGTTCAGAGGTCACAAGTGCCAAATGACGTGGAGAAGGTTGTATCAAGTGCAAACAAGAAGTGATTTCAGAGTTTCCAGGTAAACTCACAAGCAGCCAGAACCGCCAAGGACAGATAAAACCTGGAAGTAATGTGAACAAGCCGTGAAGGAGGACAGGCTCAGAGCCTTTTACAGAGACTTACTAGAGTTGGTTAGAGTAGGTGATTTGAGGACACTATGGGGATGAGTTTGAATGGGTGGCATAGTTGAAGACCTTGATGCTAAGCTAAAGAGTTCAGATAATTTTTTGAAGGGGTAGAAATTATTTTTATTAAATCTAAACTCTTGTATACATTTTTAAGTATAACTAACATACAGTGTCACATTAGTTTTAGGTGTACAATGTAATGATTCAAAAATTCCATACATTACTCAGTGCTCATCATGATTCATGAACTCTTAATTTCCTTTAACTATTTCACCCATCCTCCCACCAACCTCCCCTCTGGTAACCACCAGTTTGTATTTAAGAATCTGATCTTTCTTTCTTTCTTTCTTTCTTTCTTTCTTTCTTTCTATCTTTCTTTCCTTCCTTCCCTTTTTCTTTCTTTCTCTCTCTCTCTCTCTCTCTCTCTTGTTTTTCTCTGTTCATTTGCTTTGTTTCTTAAATTACCCATATGAGTCAAATCATGGTATTTGCCTTCCTCTGACTGACTTATTTCTATTAGCATTATACCTCCTAGGTCCATCCATGTTGCTGCAAATGGTAAGATCTCATTCTTTTCTGTGGCTGAGTAATATTCCATGATAGATAGATAGATAGATAGATAGATCACTTTTATACACACCACTTCTTTATCCATTCATCTATCAATGGATATTTGGGTTGCTTCCATATCTTGGCTATTGTATTAAATGCTGCAATAAATATGGGGGTTGCATATATCTTTTCATTTTCCTTGGGTAAGTACCTAGTAGTGGAATTACTGGATCATATGATAATTCTATTTTTAATTTTTTGAGGAACCTCCATACTGTTTTTCACAGTGGCTGCAGTAGTTTGCATTCCCACCAACAATGCACAAGGGTTCCTTTTTCTCCACTTCTTCACCAACACTTATTTCTTGTATTTTTTATTTTAGCCATTCTGACAGGTGTTAAGGTGAAATCTCACTGTGGTTTTGATTTGCATTTCCCTGATGATCAGTGATGTCAGGCATCTTTTCATGTGTCTATTGGCCATTTGTATGTTTTCTTTGGAAAAATCTCTACTCAGGTCTTCTGCCCATTTTTAATCAGATTATTTGGGTTTTTTTTTGAGTGTTGAGTTATATCAGTTCTTTATTTATTTTGGATATTAGCCCCTTATCAGATATATCACTTAAAAATATCTTCTCCCATTCAGTAGGTTGCTTTGTCATTTTATTAATGGTTTCCTTCACTGTGTAAAAGCTTTTTATTTTGGTGTGGTCCCACTAATTTTGCTTTCGTTTTCCTTGCCTGAGGAAACATGAGATTTTAAACACTTTTTAAGGCAGCAGTAAGAAAGCACTGAGGTTTATGGAGCAAGGAGTTGTTGATGTGTATTCCATTATGACAAATAAGGGAGACGATTGCCCTTCCTCAACATTAGTAAAATCCAATGTGTTTCAATTGAAGATTTAAACCATGATCCCACACGATGACTTACTTATCATAAATATTTGCCAAGTAAATGATAGAGGCAGTATGGTTTACAACCTCCGTCCACCTCAAAACCCACCTGTAGCATAATGAGTTAAAGGGAGACTGGAAGCAAGGAGAAGACCAGTCCCAGGGCTCCTGCAATCCAGGTACAAGATGGTAAAGACCTGAACAATGAGTTGGAAGGAGCATAGGGTGAAAACCTGAGGAACGCTGCAAAGGAAGACTTGGGTAGGACTTCATGACAGATAAGCTCTAAGGGATGGAGAAGATGGAAAAAATAAATGATTTTAAAGTTATTGTATGGCTTAAAGAATGATTATGTTTTCCCACTATTCCCAATACAGAAGAATCGTGTTCCCAAATAGGATTTCCCCAAGGCTCCTGCTACTTGCCAGCTGAATGGACCAAACACAGAAAACTTTATCTCTACAAATCTCAATGTTTTTAGGGAATAATGCCTACCTTGAAGGGTTGCTTTGAGGTTTAAGTGAGAAAATGTGGGGACAGGAAAAAGCCCAGCGCCTACCACTTTGTGGGTATTAAAAAACAACTGTATCCTTTGTTGTATGCATTTGCCTATCATGTTGTGATTTATTTGTTCAAAGGTATACTTCCTACCCCAATTATGAGCCCTTCCAGGTATTAACCATGTCTTTATCAAATGGTTATCCCACTCTCCAGTACAGTGCTTACCACATGAAAGAAGTTCATTAATATTTGTGGAATATTTGTGAGAGTCTCACCACCATATGCCACTTTTGCATAATTCTTAACCCTATTACATCATCTGAATTCTAAACTAGAAAACTTGCTAAAGCTTAGTATATGGAACTTGTGTATTATGTGAGACTTCTGCAATGAGACTCATTGAGTAATATGCAAGATGTCGTGCAGCCACATGTAACAAAACTGATTTCTTGAAACCATTTCAAAACTAACCTATCAGGGCATATAAGACATTTTTTGTTTTTGCCTGCTTAGCAGCCAATTTTCTTTTGAGAAACCACCTCTTCACCAAATCGATCCAAGTGAGAAAGGTATGATAGATGCCTCCACCCTTGCTGCTAGGATGGCCGCATGACCCAGGCTTAGCCAAACCAAAATATTCCATCCTCCCAGTGATTGCTTCAGATAGGTGCATTTTCCCCAACCCAGGCCAACCAGGGCCATTGGGCATCAGGTCCTGGATTATTTCTGCAATCACTTAGAAGGGGATATTTATTTTTTTCCATTAGAGTTGCTGAGCTAAAAAGACGTAAGCTGGGATGTGAACCACCAGGTTGGGAGTGCTTGCCTGAATATAAAGCCAACACTTTTCAAAGAAATGCTGAGTTAGCACTGAGCACCTAGATGCAGCCATGCCTGATCTCCCACTAAACTTTTCATTTAAGTGTAACAGTAAATCCCCCTTTTATGTTCAAGACAATTAGCAATTGGATTTGTTACTTGTTCCATAAACAATCATAACAAATTCCAAAATTGAGAAAGGAATTGTTAGTAACAGACTCTGAAGGTGTAATTCACTGAGGTCCAGGGAGACTTACCATACTAAGAGGTTGACCTATGTTCTTATGTATTTGCCTAGCCACTGGTAAACTATTACACATATTTTGGGATTCAGATCATGTGTCTATTAAGGCTAGAGAATAGGGTGTCAGGGATCGGAAGGGCTTGGCTACATTTATAAGAAAAGGATAGTCTCCAACTAAACCTAGTCCCTCTGAGAGCAGGAAGAGAAGAAAATACAATATCACTAAACAGTCCCTTTCTGACTGAGGCCAGTAATCTAAGAGGGGTGAAAGTTGGCAATCTTGGCAAGTTTTAAGGGTAGAGAAAACAAAATTGTCTCTACCAAACTAAAGTTAGTGCAAAAAAGAGAATAAGATGGAAAAAAAACAGGGGTTAAAAAGTAATGAGGAAGATAATGCCGAGGTCTCACAGAGCCTTGAGCCCTCCTATACCTCTCAAACTCCCTCTAAGTCTAGAATATCTAAGTTAAGAAAAATGACAGTCTCCCCACAACAAAAAGCCATTTGGGGAATGCAACCTGGGAGCACAGGGGCATACATTAGCTGTGACTCCCACCCCAAGAAATTGTTCTGAATGCCTTGTAGAGGCCCAAGTGGAAGTCATTTAAGCTGAGGGCTAAGGGCATGAACAGAACATCCACAGCTGTTGCCAGGAGATGGAGATCCCTAGACTGTGAGTAAATTTGAGCACTGTCTCCAGCTTTGGTTGCAGAATTGATCAGATGCAAATAAACACTAAACTATTGCCCCGCAAACATGCGACTAAAATTCCTGAACCCCCAATAAAAAAATGGCATGTGACCTTTGAAAAGCCCCTGGAATATATTCCCAAAGTCCAGCTCAGATCACAAAGGATGAAGACCAAGAAAGATCCTCCTTGTGACGGGAATCTGGGGCGGCCATCTTGGAAGATCTGGGAACCCACACGGGAGTCTTTGCATCTTCTGCCCAACAGGATATGCTTATGTGCTATGGCCGATGACCACTGTGTGTGGTTTACCCTTTTCCAGATGGGGTTTTTTAATTGCAATTCTTTGTCATTAGATGTGTCGGGGGATGTCAAGTGTATCAGCTAGGTTGTCAGATCATAATCAGTTATACCCAACACTGACTGGGAGTAATGCAAATCTTTCCAAGATCCTGTATCTTTAAGCTTCCCTAAGGGAACTGATTAAGTCACCAACAAGTGGGAACAAAGAATGTCCTAGTTAACAGGACCCAACATGCAGGAGCAGAAAGTTTAATTTATTTATCTTTTGCCTTTTCCCTCCAGCTCACCCACCCTGATAAATGCAGCCATCCCGATATGAAACGTCCTGCGTCCAGCCGCACCTATTCCCCCCTTGTCCTTTGTCTCTCAGGGAGCCACTGCATGTCTTTGTCGACTCACTTTGTCTCTGTAACACTGCTGTCAACGGCAGCTGAAGATTCCATCAGTTGACTCACCCCCACCCTTCCAAAATCTTCTTCCTCTCTCCTTTTAATCCAAGGCAGACAAGGCTCCCCCTCATTCCTGAGAATTCACCTGTTATCTGTTTCTCTTGTTCCTGGCTGCTTTATCTATTTCCCTTATTCAGGACAGCTGACAGCTTTACAAAATAGCTTCTGTCTCTCCTGGAAACCTCATCAAAGGAGCCTGGGGGAAGGGATTTGAGGTCCCTTCTCAGACTGAGAGCAGAGAGCCTGACCAAGGCAAAATGCAGTGGGACAATATTTCATCTGCTTACCCCATCTATTCCTGAAGGACAACGTGGTGTAGACTTTTAAATCTCCCAGGTCAATTTAACCATCCAACCCTTCGCAGCAAATGGGTGACAGCTATAGAATTCTCAAGTGTTCCTGCTTGCCTTCAGGATTTACTCCATTGTCTTTTAATAACATCCATAAACTTTCACCTGTTCATAACACATTTGGTAGTGTGAAGATAAAAGGAAATGTATGAAAGAATTACATATTACACAAAGGTTAAGTTCTAAATTTATCACAAAGCTTAAATACTCTATAAATTTAAAGAGGCTATTAAATAAAAATTATCATTTCCTGATCAAAAATATTTTGTTATCCCATCTCCAGAAAAAGAGAGAACTCTTAGACCCTCTGTGAATTCAGCCCTTTCTCCTACTCAGTATCTTGCACTCCACTGTTTACGCTACAGCTCAACCAGATAGGAGATTTCTCTGGAACTGCTTTATTTATTCCCACTGCTGAGCCTTCGCTCACACTCTTCCCTGTGCCTACAGGGTGGTTCCTTCTGCCTGTGCTGTTACAATGCCATACATTCTTGAAAGCAGTGCTTTTCGTACATTAATGTGGCTGTGAATCACCTGAGAATCCCGTAAAATGCGGATTTGGATCCGGTAGGTCTGGGGTAGGGCCTGAGATTCTGTATTTCCAACAAGCCATTGATGCACCTCCAGGGCTGCCCTTTGAGAAGTAAGGCCTAAGAGCTTATACAAAGGTTAGCTCTTGGGGGAGGCCCCTTCTCAGTACCTCAGCTGTGATGCATCCTCCCTCTGCGTGACTCCCAACACCGTAGACTTGCCCCACTTCCCCCATTCTGCCTTCCCACAGCACTAGAGTCCAAATCAAAGTATGACACGGCACAGTTTTTTTGTAAGCTTGGCTGTATACATCCATGTCATAAGAAGGGCCCATCATGCTTTTATAAATAGCAACAGTATCATGCTCAGAGTGGTGGCCGTTTAATAAGCGTAGCTGGTTAAGAGTAGACTGCCTAAGCTAGCACTGCTGCAGCGTCTCCTGTAAAGGGAATATTTATAATAGACCCAGACCAGGTATCATGGGCAGCCACCTGAACACTGCATAGAGCGGGCAGTGTGTGGGCGGCTGGCTTGGATGTGAATCCTGCTATGCTGTATCCCAACCATGTGGCTCTGAACAACTCATCTAAACTCTCTAGGTCTCAGTATTGTTTTCTGTTTTAAAATAATGATGATATTACCATTTGGCTGGACTTTTCTAAGGTTTAACTCAGGGAACAGATGTAAATGAAATGGTGTTTATAAAGCACTAAACACTGTGCTTGTTGCATTGTAAGTGTTCTGTAATAATCATGAATTTTTATTATTACCTGCGGTGACAGTTCTTTAAAGTTGCCATGAAAATTCTAAGATAGGTTTTAGATTCCTTTAATCATTTTAGGGCTGTTCTTCAATACCTCTGCTGTGTCTCCACTACTCTCTTTAAAGCTGAATAGCAATCACAAACACAGTCTATAAGGGTTAATAACCACCAATTGCTGTCTCCTTCCTGCATGTTAAAGCTAAGAATATGCCAATTCCAACTCTAGAAATTGACATAAAAGATCACTGAAATGTAGCACATAAGGTTACCACAGCAACCGCTAGATGTCATCTTTAGAATGTCCCTCTGCTTCTCATCCTATTTGAGAAGGAGCTATAATGTATATACATTCACCCATCTACTAAATAATTGGTTCACACACAGTTTTAAAAAGTAATCATAACCATTCATGCATCAATATAACAAGATCTGCAAAAGCAGCACATATTTTAAAATGCACGCTGTAACAATACAAGACTTCCTCGATATTTAATTTCTATTTCTTTATGTTACGATATAGAGCTTTTTTCTTTAAAGTTAGTGAATCACACTTAAACTTGCTTTGTTTTAGGAAAAAGATTATTTTATTTTGACAACTATTCCTCTCTTATAACCCGTTGTAATACATGCCCAATGTGAAAAACACAAGAAAACCTCACATTAAAAAAAATAATCTGTAATTCCCCTGTTCAAACAGCTGGCAACATTTTATATTTATTATTATTATTATATATTTGTTTTCATATTATATGTGTGTATGTTTATATATTTTTCTCTAGAGACATACAAAAGATATATGTGTGCATATAGAAAAACATATCTATAGGGGCGCCTGGGTGGCACAGCGGTTAAGCATCTGCCTTCGGCTCAGGGCGTGATCCCAGTGTTATGGGATCGAGCCCCACATCAGGCTCCTCCACTAGGAGCCTGCTTCTTCCTCTCCCACTCCCCCTGCTTGTGTTCCCTCTCTCGCTGGCTGTCTCTATCTCTGTCTATATTTATATATATAATAAATATATAAATAAAATCATTTATCTATATATAAATGTACACACTTTTATATAACACAAATGATATTTACAAATATCCATATCCTGCTTTTGAATGTAGCCTATTCTTTTTCTCTTAGTCTTACACTGTGAAAATTATTTCATGTTAATAGAGTCTTGTATGATGTCATTTAGACAGTTGCTTGGTATTATACCCTATGTATATATCATAATTTAACCCTTTGCTGTTGAGCATAGTGTTTGTTAGGTTAAGTTTGACTATTTGTAAAGGAAAATTTAAATACAGTGCTTAAACTAAATTGGAGTTTATTTTCTTTCATGCAAATTAAGTCTCAAGGCATGCATGGGGGTTCCCATAGTGCCAGCACCCAGGTTCCTTCTGCCTCGCTATTCTGCCATCTTTAGAGGGTGGCGTAATGTTCCAAAACGGTTCAGATCCAACTATTACACCCACAGTCCAGTAAGCCAAAGGGAAATGGCCAAATAACAGAGACTTCTTAGTGTTCACACACAACACTTCCAATGGCCATAAGGGAGGGCCAATGTATGTAATGCTTTACTAGGTGGCTATCGGCCATCTACAAACCAGTGTTATTGCTAAGGAAGAAGAGATGTGACAATGGAAGGAAAAAAGAACAGTCTCTGACACAAATATTGAGCTTGTTTCAATGTTTTTGCTATTGTTAATAATGCTGTGATGAATATCCTTGCACATAAACCCATACACACGCCTCTAATTTCCTTGGGATAAATTCCCAAAGGGGTAATTGCTCACCCCAAGGATAGGCCAGATTTTAAGAGTTTTGATACTTATTGCCAAATTGCTCTCCAGAAATACTGTACCAATTTCTACTCTCATCAGCAGTGTATGTTGGGGAGAGAAAAATGCTTTATAAGATTCAATTTAATTTGACTATTCAAAGATTCCATACCTCCTGCAAAAAAGATAAAGATCTTGCATTTCTAGAAAGGTAATGATTGGGAAGCTTTCTGGAAAGAAAGGGAAAAAAAAAAACCCAACTCAGTGCCAAGTGAAAAGGCCTTTTTCTATCTAATAACATCAAAGAAAATGCAATTTAAGGTCTAGCAATAGAAAAGATATTATTAGCTTCAGTTATTGAATGTATTTTAAAAGAGATGCATAAGAAGACAAACAACATAGTATGGTGGAAAGAGCACTGAATTTAGTGCCAAAAGACCTGAGTTTGAATCCAGCTTTTACTTTACCATGACTCTAGGTGAGCCATTTAACCTCTCTTAGCTTATTTTCACTACCATAAAAATGGGGCAATTAATGCCTCTCTCTCCTTTTAAAGTTTAAATGTGTTAATGTGAAAAGGTTTATTCATAGTTGTATTTGAATCGAAATTTGCACTCTCCTTAAATTTTATGACACTACAATTCAGTATTTCATATCTTCCATAACTGAACGGAGATGAATAATAAATTATTTTTGTTCAATAAAAAGAAAATTGAGTAAGACATTCCTCACGGCTTTTTATTGTTTTTGCTATCTTTTTTGTTATTTTGATCACTAAAGGATTTCAATTTTTTAAATGAATTTTATTAAAGCATTTAGAGTAAAATGCACTCATTTTAAGTGTCCAGCTCAATGAGTTTTGACAAGTATCTACACTATGAAATCACTGTAGAATATTTCCACCAGACCCAGCAAGTTCCCTCAGTGTTACTTTGCAGTCAGTTACAATCCGGGCAACCCCTGATCTGAATTGTATCACTGTTAGTTGTACCCATAAAAAGAATCATACAACCTGTACTCGTTTGTGTCTGTCTTCTTTCACTCAGTATGATTTTGAGATGCATTCATTTGGTTCCACGTATATTTCTTTTTGTTTGTTTTATTGCTGAGTATTACTCTATTGTATGACTATACTACTCTTTGTTATCATTCACCTGTGTGGACATTTGAGTTGTTGACAATTTGGGACTCTTGTGAATAATGTTACTGTGAACATCAATATGCAAGTCTTTGGTGGACATGATTTTATTTTGAAAGAATGGGGGATAAACAAGTACAAGTGCAATTGCTAGGGTATATAGTAAGTGCGTGTCTAATTTTATATGGAACTGACAAACCATTTTCTATAATGGTTGTGCCACTTTGCATTTCACCAGTAGTGTGTGAGATTTCCTGTTGTTCCACATGCTCACCTACATTTGATATTCATAGTCTTTTTAAATTTCTGCATTCAGGTATATGTGAAGTGGTATCTCACTGTGGTTTTAATTTGCATTTCCCTGATGAATAAGGATGTTGAGCATCTTCTGATATCCTTATTGGTAGTTTCCATATTTTTTTGGTGCAGTGTTTGTTCAGGTCTTTCTCCTGCTTTAATGGATTGTCTTATTATTAAGGTGTATATGTTCTTTATATGTTTCATTTTGTAGAGTGTTAAGTCTTTTTCCTATTTTTAATGGGTTATTTGCATTCTTCTTATTATTAAATTGTAAGACGTTTTGTATATACTGGTTATAAGTTCTTTGCCAGATATATGTATATGCATGAATATTTTTCCAGCCAAAAGATTGCTTTTCATTTTCTTAATGGTATATCCTGAAGAAGTTTTTAATTTTGATGAAGTTCAAATTACCATTTTTAAATTTGAGGATTAGTGCTTTTTGTGTCCTTTCTAAGAAATGTTTGCTTATCCTAAGATTATGCATATTTTTTCCACCTTATCTTCTGGAAGTTTTATAGTTGATCTGTGACATTTAGATGTGAGATTTATTTTGAATTAATTTCTCTGTATGTTATGGACCATGAGCCAAGGTTTATTTTCTCTAATATGAATATCCAGTTGTTACCCTACCATTTGTTGAAAGCCTATCTCTTTCTCATTGAATTACTTTGTCACTTTTGTCAAAATGATTTGATCACATACATGTGGATCTATTTCTGAATTCTCTCTTTTGTTCCGTTGAGAGTGTCTATTCCATTGTTCCGTTGAGAGTGTCTACCCTTCCGTTATTCCACATTGTCTTGATTGCTGTAGCATTTAGAGAAGGTCATGAAACCAGGTAGTATCACTTCTCCAATTTTGTTTGTTTTTTCAAAATTGTTTTTACTATTCTGTTGTTTTACTATGCTTTTGCATTTCTGTGTAAAAGTTAGAAACAGCTTCTCAATTTTTATAAAAATGACTTTGCAATTTTGGTTGGCATTACATTGAATTTATATTTCAATTTGGGGAAAATTAACTAACAATATCGAGTCTGCCAATCCATAAACATGGTATATCTCTTTATTCAGAATTTTAAGATTTTCTCTCAGGAATGTTTATTGTTTTCTATACACAAATCTTTTATGTCTTTTGTTACATTTATTTAAAAGTATTTTGTTTTTGATACTATCCTAAACTTTTTTTTAGTTTTTATTTTATAGGTGTTTGTTGCTAATGTAGAGAATACAATTGATTTTTCTTAAATCGGATGCATCCTAAAACATTACTAAATTCATCCATTAATTCTAATTGTTTCCTTGTTTATTTGTTTTTTATAGACTCAGGTTTTTCTGTCATGTTATTTGTGAATAAAGACAGTCTTTCTGAATCTTTGTTCCTTTTATTCCTTTTTTCCTTTATATCACTAGCTAGGACCTCCAGTACCACATTGAATAGAGGTGGTGAGAGCAAATATTTTTGCCATATTCTCAGTCTTAGAGAACATCATGCATCGTTGCATCAGTAACTATGGTATTTGTTATAGATATAGTTAGTATGTTCATTATCAAGGTTGGAAACTCTCCTTCTATTCCTAATTTGCTGGAGATTTTATATGTGGTTGTAAGAATTTCGTCAAATGTTTTCTCTGTATCTACTGAGATGATTTCTCCTTTATTTTGTTGGGGTGATGGATTACATGTATTGGTTTTCAAATGTTAAACCATCCTTGTATTTCTAGGATCAACCCTACACGGTCACGAGGTATTACCTTTTTTTTAGCTATTGCTGGATTTGATTTGCTAAAATTTTATTTTTACATCGATATTAATGAAGGACATTAGTTTATAAATGTTTTTCTTGTAATGTCTTTGACAAGCAAATTAATTATTGGCTAGTAAATTTGAACTTGTTAGCCTAGGTTTCAGGCTATGGAAAGCTCTAGTTGTTCCTCATTCCTTATAACTTAGTGGACTCAATTTCCAAACTCTGTGTCTCCTGGATCTTGGCAAAGCTTGAATTTTTAGGCTTTAATAGGGTAGGTCTAGAATAGGCCTTACTCTAAGACATGGTCCTTGCTTCTAGAGTAGGACCTTTCTGTTGTCTCAGATAAATGCCTGGGGTGCTAAGAAGAACTCTCTCCTTAGGCTGGATCAGAACTCCAACATCTTCCAGTAGTGTTCACTCTCAGGCTACAGCAAGCTTTGTGTGATCTTGCCCCAGAAGATGTGTCCCAGTCCTCAGTGAAGAATTCATAGGAACTCCCATGTAGATTTCTCACTCCCTCTCTCACTATCCAGCACACCAGTGATGAGGGAACAGAGGGCAAGCTGAGGACAAAGCAGAAACTGACACCCTGCAACTCCCCCACCATGGGATACATGTGACATTCCTCAGGCACTCCTGGCTGCCCTAAAGGACAAAGAAATAGTTAGCCTATAGAGACCACAATCCTGGAAGACTTGAATCTCCCTCAGTTTATAAATCTCCTAGCGCTCTACAAGAACAAAGCATTTCTATCAGTAACCTAGCTTCCAGAAGGAAATGTAGATACAATTAAATGTCCTTACATCTGCAGCCTCCAGGAAGTTTCCAACTATCTTCATGTTAACGCCTTACTAGAGGGGTAAACAACCTTAACCTGACAATAGCAAGGCCTCCGGTATCCTGTGAGTCTTCTTTAACATATGAAAGTCCTCTCTTGAAACCTCCCTTTTTCCTTACCTCCCCCAACCCCATAGTACATAATCAGCCACCCCTCACAACCCCAACCTGGGCGCAGCTCTTTCTGCCCACGGGTCCTGCCCCGGTGCTTTAATAAACCACCATTTTGCACCAAAGACATTTCAAGAATTCCTTCTTGGTCATCAGCTCCGGACTCTACCCCACTGAACCTCACCTATATTCCACAACCTCATCACCAGCACAGCTCCCTCTTTCCAACTGCCCTGATGTGCAGTTTCCATCTGCTTGTGTAGACCCGAACTCGTTTACCTGCCTCTTTAGGTCAACTTGACCATCACACTCTGCCATGGACTCCAGCTTTCTGTACCACAGTTAGAAACTTGGGCAGAGATCTGGATGGACATAGGGAGTTTCCCTTCTTTGGGGGATTGTGCCGTTTGTTGTTCAATACTTGAAAATAGTTGCCTTTATGTATTTGTCGAATGTTAGGGTCATTTCTGACAAAAAGCAGAAGTCCTCAGGGCTTTGTTTTATATCAGCTCTTTGACTCATTGCTAACAGGGGGAAGATATCAGAAACAGAAGGACAAAGATAAAATGGATTTTTTTTATTGTCTCAAAGATGTGCTAAAGGCAAGATGGTTGCAGGCTATATAATAGACATTTGGAAAATACCCTATTTCCTAGTCATTTTAAAAGCTTATCTTCTCACCTCCTTCCCAAGAACCCTTTCACTCTCATAATATTCCATGAAATTTCTTGATAATAGCCACCCACTGAGTCAACAAGAAAAGGCCAGGCCAACGGATCCTTGTTGCATTCTGAAAGAGAGAAATTGTGACCAAGGAAAGTACAAGAGGAAAAAATCTACCTGTGCGCTTCACTAAGAGGGAAAGGGATAAACTACCTACACTGTTCCTGAAACCAAGTGTTCTTGACCAGGTAGACAGGTAAGAAGGAGCTTCTTGGCCCACCTAGGAAGCAAGGATCTGTTTAGAGGAACTAGACACAAATCCTGGATCCCGACTTTAAGGAAGAAAATAATGAAGAAGACCTCAACTCTCTTTCCTTCCACCCATGCCCCTGCCCTCCATCTACTGGGAGATTCCTTTCTTGTTGTGTCAAATACCTATTGCTCTATATTGAACCAATCCAATACTTAGTGGCCTAAATAACCACCATTTTATTTGCTCTGATTCTGTGGTCACCAGATGGGATGGATTTCAGTTGGGTGGTTCCTTTTCTGGTCTCCTCTGGGGTTTGCTCATGTTTCTATCATCATCCTTCAGCTCTTAGAGGGCTCTATAGTCCAAGCCTCACTCGTACATCTGGTGAATGGTGCCAGCTGTCAGCTGTACCGTGGGTCCCCAGCAGGCCAGAAGACTTCTTCACATAATGGCTATGTTCCAAAAGCAGCAAGAGATGGGGCAAGCCGTAATGAGAAAGCATTTGTTATGTCTCTGGTTGGGTCACATTTGTTAATGCCCTGTTGCCGAAGCAAGTCACATAGTTAAGGCCAGAGTCAGAGTGGGAAAAGACTAATAGAGGGTGTGGATACAGGGAGGTATGATTCACCAGTGCCATTACTCTAACAATCCACCATGTTATTGAGATCTCCATTTATGTGCCTATGCCCTGGGGCATGTGTGTCATCTTTCTGCTGCAATTCTTCATTATCACAATGTGCTTCTTTTAACAGAAGATGCAACAACCTAGAAAGACAGGAAGAGGGACTGGTGATTCCTAAGTCTTTTTTGCCTTAGCAATTTGACACAAATAGCCAGGGCTTCATTCCCGTAAGTGTAGTTGTAACTAGCGTGCACAGGTACAGAGCTACTGGTTGTTTACATCAAACCTCCACTTTAACCGGTGAGTACTCATGCTGGGGCTGGTAAATATTTAGAGTATCAATCCTGCCGTATATGTCAGTTACTTGCAAAACACTACTCCAAGTCAGGTAAGTACCCTAGGCATAATTCACAGGCTCACAGGCTCCTTAGCATTTGCCCAAACCATTCATGTTATACTTGGAGAAACTGAGGCCCAGAAAGCTCAAAGGGACTTGTTCTAATTAGGTCACACAAGAAGGAGATAGGAGAACTAAGCTTGGAATCCAGGTCTTTCCATTGTTTCACCAATGTGCTCTTCGTTAAGCAGTATCACAACTGATTTTCATGTGATTCAGTCCTACCTTTGTGGACGACAGTCTCGTAAACTGCTGCCTTAGTTTCTATATTTAAGATCTGCATTCCAGTCACAGATTTTAAATGTAAACCTTCTTAATTGATAAAGAGAAGGCAGAAGACATTTGGAATTTCCTATTTTATAGAGTTTAATAGGAGCACGTTTCATCACTGCAATTCCATCTCGTGGTTTTAGGAGAGGATGGGAATAAAGAAAGAGTGTTATTATAAGTACAGGTGCAAAACCCTCTTTCTGAATTCTCTTACCCATTATTTCAGCAAAAGCAGCCCTCAGCCCATGTCAGCACCTCTGTGACTGCTTTAACATGGCAGTCGTCCTTAGAAAGGCTTCCATTCTGATTTAGTCGCCTATTTACACATGCCTCAGAACCACTTCAGTCTCAGCACCTGAGGATCGGGGATGTTCTTCCCCCAAAAGTCATCACTTAAAGCAGATTTCAACTGTCCTCTGAAAGAGGAGTCAAATTATGCTCCACAATAGACAAAAGGGCAAGACACTGGAAATAGATTTTTCGCATCTTATAAAACCCAAGTGAGTCTTTCTGGACAAACAAAGGGGCACAGAACAGGAAAAGATGAAAAAAACAAAACAAAACAACCTGGGGCCATCTGGGGCTACTCAGACTTCCAGGACCTTATGATCTTATGCAGTCTAGCCCAACCACGAATTTTATAGTTACGAAGGCATGAGCACTCGATGAAACTACAAATCACTGATAAGACTGTACAAGAAGACACTGAAAATTCAAATTCATCTTTAGCAAGTGAAGGGTGTGCTAACAGGAGAAAATATAAACAGCGCGTGGAGAGAGACATAAGAAAGATACTGACACAGCAATTCAAGCTCTTGTCAGACATCTCTTTAGCGTTCCTGCCAGCGGGAAGCCAATTACTGCGAAAAGAATGAAGTTTGTTTTATGAGCACGATATTACAAACACAGTCCCTTCATCCTAACACCAAGGAAGAATTTTGCATTTCTGATAGAAGCCAGCAGTGTTCTGCAGCTGAGGGGCTGGTGGTTTGGAGGTTAAAGCTATGGGAGGGCGAGGAGAGAACCAACAGCTCCTTCACCCCCTAAATCTAGCTCCAGGGATTAATCTGTGACAATGAATTTGTGATAACCTGCAATGGAAGCCCAAAGCCCTCGGAGCACAGGACCTAACTCTAGCATAACTTAGCACAGCTTCTGGCCTCATAGGCTTCTAAAAGTCTCCAATGTGGTAAGCCCTGAATACTCTTGGCATTGGAAGCCTACGATCTTCATCAGGGGGATAGAAAGAGCAACGTATGGCATCATCGTCCATTTCTTAACTTATGGATATAATTGTCATTATTTAATAATGTAAATAATACATTTGAAAGTTTGCACATAAAAACAATATGAAAGGGCCATCTTTGCCCTTATTCTGAACACAAGAATATCTACTTTGTCTCATGTTGTTTATATATCCCTTTCTGTCATGTTTGAGCAGACAGATACCAGGAATCTTAATTACTTCTCACAGTACGCTTGGTTAGATAATGGTGTGAAGTGCTTCACTGCGCTCTCAAACATCTGCCAGATTTTTCCCAGGGAAGAGTGACATTTTACACAAATAAGGAAAGGAAAGGACTCAGGTCATCTGACAGATCTTTCGGATGATGGAAATCTCACTTCTATGCCTGGGCACTGTGTTCAGTATCTCTAATATTTTTACGGTGGTTATCCCAGAAAGCCACTAGAAGTTGACCGTATTACCTATAAGATGAGTACAACAAACTACGGAACAAGCAGCTAAAAACCCTACCGTGGCATTTCCATGTCAGGTACAAAATCCCTTGAAACTTTTACAGAAAGAGAATGAGAAAGATTCTAGTCAGGCTCCTTGACTACCGTGGTTAGGATTTTAGCACAACGATACTGGTTCTCTTTCTAAAGCTTAACCAAGTTCTAATTTCCATTGTGATTTCTTCTTTGACCCATAGTTGATTTAGAAGCATATTGCTTCATTTCCCAATATCTAGGGATTTTTCTAATTATCTTTTCATGACTGATTTTTAGCTTTATTCCACTATGATCAGAGAGCATCCTCTGTATGAGCTGAATACTTGGAAATTTGCTGAGATTCATTTGAGATCACACTGCAGTTGTGGGAAGCACTGCCCCGGTTTGTTAACTGAGTCAGGTGTGTTAAACATGTTCAGCTTTTCGAGATCCTTCTGAATTATTTTCCTCTGCTTATTCTATCGGTCCCTGAAAGAGGTATGTCAGAATTACCTCAAACTATTGTGGATTTGCCTTTGACTCAGTTTGGTTCTATCTGCATTTCCTTTACGAACTTTGAGATTTTCTTACTATCTCCATGCAAATTTGTCAGTGTTACTTCCTGGCAAATTAACCATTTTACCCTGTGAAATATCCCTCTAGTAGTTCTTCTTGCCTGGCTTATTATCCATTGACCAAAACAGCTTTCTTTTGGTTAATGTTCATAAGGAATACCTTTGTCATCTTTCACTGTCTACCTTTCTGCACCTTTATTTTTAAGTTGTTTACTATAGCCAGCATAAAGGGTTTTTAAATCCAATTTGACAGTATTTGTCTTTTAATTGGAGTATTTAGCCTTTTATTTAATGCACTTACTGCTATATATGGGTTTAAATCTACTATCTTGCTATACATTTTTTTTCTTTCCCTCATATGTTCCATGCGCCTTTTGCTCTCATTTCTTGCCCTATTTTGTTTTCTAATTAAATATTTTTATTATTCCATTCTCCCTTTCTATTATCTTGTTTATTATAATTTTACTATTCCTTTAAGGGTTACCCTAGAGCAAAACATGCATCCTTGACTTTGACCACAACATAATGCAAGTATCATAAACCAATACAGTTCTGTTTATACATTTTCCAGCTTTTTGCTCTATTTTTGTCATGTGTCCACCCCCTAAGTATTTAAATTTTACTTATTATTATGTTGTTGTTATTATTATTATTGTTATGCTTTCAATATTCGTCTAGATTTACCCGTATGTCTACCCTTCACATTGCTTTGCATTCCTTCTTGTCTCTCCGTATTGTTGCTTGGAATCATCTTCCAGAAGCACTCACTCCAGGATTTACTATAACACAGGTCAGCTAATGATAAAATTATCTCACTTTTTGGGGAGGGCATGCGTGAGTCTAAAATTATGTCTTTTGATTTATTTTTTTAGAGGGCATTTTTTACTGGGCTAGAATTCTAGGTCAGTTTATTTTTTGACCATTTTGAGTAAATAATTCAAATCAACTTTTCAAAATTTTGAATAGATAATTGTTAGTTAACCTCTATTGTTCCTTTGGGGAAGTCATATGACTTCTTATTTTGGTTTTTGTCTGCTTTTAAGATTCTCTCTTCTTTTGATTGCACTAGTTTTACTATGATATGCCCAGTATGGTGTTTGTTATGTTATCCTACTGGGCATTTGTAGTGCTCCTTGACTCTTGGTATCTTTCATTATTTTTGAAGAATTCCTGGCCATCATCCCTTCAAATACGGCTTCTATTCCAAAGTCTTTCTTTTTTCTTTGAAGGGTTCTAAATGTACCCCTCAATGAAAAACCTGTTCAAAATGTGTTTGATAAATTTAACTAGGTCCCACATTTCTCTTGAGATTTTTTTTTTCTGGTTATCTTCCAATTCACTAATTCTCTCTTAAGTGTTTTTTAACTGCTATTAAACATCTCTATTGAGTTACCGATTTCAGTTGTTATTTTTCACTTCTAAACTTTCCATTTGATTGTTTTTAAAAGTTATTATCTGTTTAAATTGTCCATCTTACCCTTTATTTTCATGATGTTCATTAAGTTTCTGTCAGATAACTTCAGTATCTGGATCTCCTCCAAGTCTGTTTCTGTTGTGCCTTTTCTCCTGGTTTTCAGAAACATACGCTTATCTCCCAGAATTGCTGGTAAGTTTTTATTGAATTCTAGATATCAACATTTGGAGAAATAGTTTGAGGCTCTAGATAATTTCATTTTGTTCAAGACAGCATTTATTTTTGCTTCTAACAGAATAGAGAAAGATCATCTTAATCTGATCAGAGAATAATCTGCTTTGTGGGGCCAACCTATCTCTGGTCCATCCTCCTTCTTAGGGTACAGGCTGTCCAGGGGCCTAATGAAGATTCTGGAAGGTTTGCCAAGGTCTTCCTCCTTGAGCTGGTCCTGAATTCCAGTTTTTGTCCCCTAGCTCATGAGACCACCAAAAGCTCAGTTGGGCTTCTCAACTTTTCATCTGTCAGTGTCAGCTCAATTTCTCAGCCTCTCTGCTGCTTCTTTAGAATTGGCCAGTGCCTTGAAGAGAAAAGCATCCCTGGTCATCAAATTTGCCTTTCTGCACCCTGCTCTCCGAGATGTTGGCCCCTTAAGTTGTAGTTGGTTTGGTAGTTCTTCAATGCTTCCAGCAGACTTTTCATAAGATACACTTTTTTTTAGATTTTTTAGTTCACTATCACCAGGAATAGATATCTCCCTCCAATCCCCCCCAAAAATACTTCTAATATTTTTAACATCCAATCCTAGCAGCAACAGAAATTTGACCATTCCTCTAAAAAACTAGTTGTCTTAGGTTTAGGTAAGGGGAGATTCCTAAGCTTCCAGGGTGAGGTGGCTCCTGTTTGGCCAAGGGCAAATCTCAGCAGCACAGAGCAGCTGTGAGCTATTAGCAGCCAGCATCCACAGCAGCTGGTGGGCTGATGTGTCAGGCAGAAAGGAGACCTAGCAGGGCATCAACAGCATTGAGTACAATAAATATCCTGATCACTTCAATAATACAATTTTTTTTTTTACTTTTTCAGTTTTTATCAAGGTCTTCCTATTCCCTTACCTGCCCCATTACTAACATTTTTTCTGGCCCCTCAACAGTTGGGGTAGTAGAGAAGGAGAATGGAATTAGGGGAAAAGAACCCACCCCAGAACACACACACACACACACACACACACACACACACACACACACACACCCCGTACCTCCAACACCATTCCTAGAACACTCACTGCTGCCCCAGTGGTATCCCCCACTCAGCCTCTTTATTGGGAACACCTTGTCCTGATAAGTAGACCTCTTAGGCTGAGTCCTTTCAACATTCCCCTGAACTTGCTACTTCACCAAGTATCCAATTAACTCATGAGAAAGCTTGCCTCTCTGTCTTTCCAAATCTAGATGTATAGGACGCTCCTCCTATAGCCTCCTTCCATTGGTCTAATCTTCAGGGGCATTTCCACATAGCCTCTTGTCTTTAGGATTTTCCAAGCCAGACTAAGAGCCCAGTTTCTGGCTCCAGACTCCAGAGGACACAAGTTAACCTCTCCCTAGAACTCTCTCTGCACTCAGCTGTGTTCCCATGGTGATACAGGGATGGATGGGTTTCTTTCTACAGTTTAGCCACCAGTCATTTAGGATGAGATGCCAGGCTCTCTTTCTGGAAAACACCACTTTCTCTTAAGTCCCTCTTACATGGGAACACCTCCCTCACCCTTAACCAATGAGAAGAAGGGAATCAAAATTCTAATTCTTTTGAAAAGTATGGAACTCAACTACAATGACTAAAAAGATGTCTGGTAGGTGAAGGACTAAGGGACACTCTCTAATTCCTTTTCGAGAAGTCCATATTTTGAGAGCGTTTCTGTCTTAAATGCAGTGAGTGAAGTATTGGTATGCTTGTCCTTTTATGCTTCTACCAGAATTCATGAAGCCTCAAAAATTTTGTATTTGTATCTAACACAATTTGCCACAAGATGCTATGAATTATTAATTATTTGATTCTAAAACATTATTTTGAAAACCTAAATGTTTAACTTAATAGAATTTTTTTCCTCTGGAGAGGAGGACTGTCAAGTTTTGAAAGAACATATAGAAAATAGGCTATTACTACACAGTTGGCATCTCCTCCCTACTGAGTGACATAGAATCAGCATTAAGATCTGACTTTTAAAATAATTTTACTTTAGCAGACCACATGAGACAGAGCTTTCTTTCCTCTGCACTTCCATGGGCCATGAAATTAGAATATTTCAAGCCACTGTCTCTATGTCTGAATTTCAGGAAGCCAGGTATAACATATATTCTTTGAAGAGTCCTAATAACTCCTCTTAACTGATTCCTGAGCATTTACTGAGGATTCGACTCTGCCCTCGGTGCTGAATCACAAAACCAAGTACAAAATGGTCACTTCCCTCAAGAACTTCACACTAATGAAGGAACGAGAAAAATAAACATCATTAATATATGGCTGAGCAATGACAGAGATATGCGCAGGATATGTGGGATCCCAAAAGAGAACAACCAGAAAGTCTTGGGTGGTCAAGAGGGACTTCTAGAAGCAAGTGCTATTTGAGTTATCTTAAAGGACAAGTAAAAATTAGCCAAATGATTCTCATTTTTTTAAATGCTGGGTGACTCTGTGAATGTTGGGGACATCAGTAAAGATGAAAAATATGTAGGCCTGATTTAGAATGAAAGATCATGAATTTAATTTCGGAATTGGTGGGTTTGTGCTATTGGCCCAAAGAAGCAAAGGTAAAAAGTAAACATTTGGACATATAAGAATAAAACTCAAGGGATATTTAGGCTAGAAATATAGATTTTAGAGTCATCAGTATTTAGTTGGCATTGAAATATTGACAGTAGATAAAATCATGAAGGGAAAACATACAGTAGTTTTACATTGTCTGGCTTATGTCTCTTTTTGAGAATCTGATGAAAACAATGGACTCTGTTCCAAGAAAAATGTCCATAGAGAAATTTTTGCATACACTTACAGTGAGACATAGATTCCCTGAAGCTCATTCATGACTAAGAAAACATAATGTGTAATAAGAAGGGAAGTGAATCGATGATCAAAACTTCCTGAACCACAACAAAAAGTATTGATGTTCGAGACAGCATGGAAGATAAAGCTGCCCAGACAAAGGAGACTTGAAAAAGTTGGGTTTCTAGAACTAAATGCTTTGAATTTTATAGCTATTTAACTATGTACTACCTGCCTTTGGAACCAGTTCAGTCTATAAAACACGTTGCCACACAAATCCAAAACCAGAGGCAATTTTGAAATATACATGTGAAATGGAGTTGGATCTATTCATAGCACAGCTCCAGAGAATATATCAAGCTAGAAGTAACGAGTTCCAGTTTGTAAGGAGTTTTACAGCTCAAGAGAAATTGGCTTTTCTAAAGCTTTTGCCTTCCTAGGCTGCCAGAGCACAGTGCTTATGCTTCCACTATAAAATGCATTTCATTCCTTCTTGTTCACATGTCAACTTTCCCCCCCTCAAAGTTTTAGGGTCTTTGTAGAAAAGGACTAATTCATATTTATCTTTGCCCATGATGCTCTTCCCCCACCTCACCAGCTCCCTTCCAAAACATACCTAATACAAAGTCTTGCATATTCATTTGATAACTATTTGTGGAACTAACTAGCCTTGTCAACCCAATCACAGAATTTTCTAACACTAGCAAAGCAGAAATCAGATATACGGAAGATAATGGAAATCCAGAGGCTCCAATGACCTCTTTCCAGGTAAGGTCTGATGCCTCTCATTTCTGCAGCAATTGACCAGAAGAAGTATCACAGTAAATAATATTAATCAGCCCAGGGTCTCCACATCACATTTGCCATGCTTATATTACACTGTATGTTGTGGAATTAGAGAAAAGGGGGGGGGGGTAACTGGGGGAGGTAAGTTCCCAGAGGCAAAAGATAGAATTCTCTCCTCATATCACATCAAAATTATCTCCTAGACAAAGAGAGACTATCATTTATGCAAAGCAAAGGAGAAAACAGGTGTTAGTACAAGAATAGATAATCTCAGGGGTCATAAACGGAATCCTCTGCTCCACATTAATCAAGAGAAAAATCAAGAACACACGTGCGAGAATTAAATCACAATTTAGCCTTGTTTGCTGTGTAACATTGTAACTAAGATTGGTGCAAACCGATGTCTTTAAACATTTCATAGGAGCCTGAAGGGAAGCCAGTTTTTGACCTTTGCGGATGTAAATCCTACCTACTGTCCTACCTACTGTGAAATGGAGCAGAATGTCACTGATGTTTTCAGAAGAATATTTGCTCTAGTCCCTTGTTGATGCCTTCATTACCTTACTCCAATAAATCTTCGCTTTATGTTTACACACAGAGCACTTTTGTCATCCATTCCTACACACAAAAGGTCTAAGTTTATTGCAATATTAGACAAGGTGCTTTTTTGCTTTCCGGTTTGTTTTTGTTTTTTGTTTTGGTTTGGTTTTATAGGTTTGTCCGTCTTGAACTATCTGAAGGGCACTTGAACCCCACAAGCCTCACAATTCAAAAACATTAAATAAAATAAAAACACAGAGGGAGACCAATCTCAAACTAGTTTTTACTTCATGTGAGCCTTTTGAAGTAATACATAGCCTAAAAGAAGGCCCGGCTAGAACTATGGGTTGCCTACACTATTTGTCTTTTCTATGGGAATGCAGGGGTTGTGCCTTTTCCAGGATTATTGCATAGAGACTGAGGTAGCTCTAGAGAATACAAAGTATTGTTTTGGTCTCTAATTGGAAAAAAAAAAAAAAATTCCAAACCAAGGAATCAGTTTGTCCCAGACAAAGAATGCAGCATAATAAACAGCACAGAATAGAGTTACTCTTTGTTAGGCTGGGTGTCTTGTATGTTTATACTGGGTGAAGTGTTTGATTCAGAAGACTTTGGAAGAAAATCAGGTACAAGACAAGAGGGAAAATGGCAAGACTAGAATAGTCAGTGAGGACGGCAAAAAAATGATAAACAGGTCTCTAGTTGTGATGACTCCCTCTGAGGATGGAAATCGAACAGCTGGGTTTATTTTTATAAATTCAGACCTTTGCCTAGAATGTTTCCCCACTACCCCCACTATAGGCTACCACATGACAAATTCATGCCCATTCTTCAAGCCTCAGCTCATACATCAGTTCTTCTGTAGAGCTCCCTTAACACCGCAAAAAGAATTCTTTTCTCTCCTCTGCCCTCCCATCTCACTTAGTCCCTTTTTTAGAGAATGTCTCCCCCTCCACTTTGAGAGCGTCTTGCAGGCCTGGATTAGTCATCATTTTCTCCCCGGCACTTATCATTATAGGTGGTGCAAAAATTTGCTTAATAAACACATGTTGAATAAATCCAAATGGCTAATATCAAAAAAGTCAAGCCCCCAGATACTGAAATTAGACAGACAACTAATAGAGCTCCTCCCACTGCATGTCAGAAAGCCCCAGGCTGACATAAGGGAAGGGTGCCAGAACATGCCAGTTATGAAATCAGCCTTGGATAAGAGCAGGTAAAATAGAGGCAATGCAGAGAAGACTTTTTATAAGAAAAGCTAACACAAAATAATTTTCTATTATTCTTGGTTCATTTCCCAAGAGAATGTTAGCAAATAGGCACATTTTTTTTTATCAGAAAAAAATAAAATAAAAATATTTTCCCTGAACACTCCCCATGTGCTACATAATTATATCCTGGACAGAAATGTTGTACACCCACATCAGTGTTACAGAGATCACATGGGTAAGGACTGGAAGGCTCTCCTCCCACTCAGAAATCGCTCGGCCCTGTTTATGAGCACGCACTTAAAGCTATACTGAAAAGGACCAATTTAAAATGCACGCTGCATGGACCACTGCACAGATTACCATGGACGCTGTCCAAATGTTGCCTCGTAGCATGATAGGAACCCAACGGTTATTGAGAAAAAGGTCTACTTCTTCTCAATATGCTTCTTTGTAAAAGTGTTTTTAGGTAAGTACTGACTTTCTAGAATTACTCAACTGCTATATAATTTAAATAAATAACTTTCTCCAAAACACTCTCATAAATTCTTTGCAGGGAATGAAGAGATCTATATGATGAACGCACACATTTGCACATGCAGACACACACAAACATATGTACGTTCACACACGTGTGTGCAAGCACATTCACACACATGTTGGCCCACGTACCTGCACGCTCACGTCCCTCCCCTCAACCCCCCTCACACCCACGCACTCCCAGTTAAACAAGGCAAGTGGCTCAGTGACTAGATTATTTTCAGGACGGCTATTATCCAAAGGGGATGCCTCTTCAGCTTGGGCTGGGTTACCAGCTGGACTTTACAGTAGCTCTCAGCAGCAACCCACGTCCCCGAAATCTAAGTCTTGCTTATGATTACCACGTACTATCACATACATACAAGAGTCTTCTAAATATTCAGGACAGTTGGTGGGTCTTGCCGGTATCAGAAAAAATCTTGATATTTTTAAATCTCGGAAAAGTAAGTTGCAATCACAGAATCCGGGCTAATACAAACAGCATTTCTTAGGCCTTCAAGTATCTTGGTGTTGCTTCTCTAGCTCTAGTTAGTAAGCAAACTCCCCGTTTTTCCCACTCGATTCACCTTAGCTGTACTCAAAACCCCACAGGGACCGGTCCCTGCGTGTCCTGCTTACCAGTGAGTGCTCCTGGCTAGCACATAGTGAAGGACGGATGACCGGATGGGTGTGGCAAAACTCTCTCGTGAACACTAACTTTAGCTAATATGTGGACATCTGCGGGGACATACTAGGGATGCTCCTCTTCTCTAGAGAAACCGGCGAGGTGGGGCGGGCAGGGGGGTTTGGAAGCATGTTCAGGAAGACTCAGCCTTCCCCAGGTGCTACCACAGCTCAGATCTGCCTTTCTCAACATCCGTCTTCCCCAGGTGCTTGGCTTCAGGATGGAAGTGTCCTTTGTTTAGAGAAGACACTAAAATCATGCACATACTTTTCACATAAATTATTCTTGTCCCTTTCCACAGTGACACTGGAAAGCAGTGACTCAGCCGGCGCCTATGAACGGAGGGAAGAGCTAAGCAATTGTCCAAAGACACTAATCGGAGCAGCAGAAAATATGCATTATTCACAGCCCGAAACCTACCATTTCCTTCAGTTTGAAATGTTTTGACCAGAACTTCAGATAATTATTTCAGATTTACACCTCATTTGTCTTATGTAAGCATCATTTCACTTATACTAAAGATAAGAGAATTAACCTGAGGGTTTTTTTTCCCCAACCATTTGTACTAAATAAATGAAGTCCTAGAGTCCCAGCAAAAGTGTTAATGAATATATGCGCGATGGCGTTACAGGGAGGTCCTACGTGGTCAAGTACATGAAACCTCCTAAATACTTCTCTCTTTCTCTCTCATATGTGTATCTATATTTACGTTTATATTCAGATCTATAAACAGTTTTTTTACACAGCTGAGAAGATAGGTACAAATCTATCATACGGCATTATCCCACCCCAATCATGCTTGCTGCATTTTTAGTAATTGTAGCACCTGCAAAGCTACAAATTAAAAGACAACAAAAATACTCTAATGGGTCTTTGAAAACTGTGCCAAAGTGGAGCCCTTTTAGCTTAAACTAAGCCACAGTGTTCAATTTGTCTCTGCCCCAGAAGAAACAGTATCCATTTGGAATGCTACATGAAGATGTTTTGCTTTTGCGGAGATAATTGGCACTAAACAGTCATAGTAATTAGCAGCATCAGGTAGCTCAGGCAGCATTTGGTCACCCATTGCCTATTTATTTGTGAGCAAATGGGAGGGTGTAGGGGTGACAGGAACAGATGGGGAAAAGATACAAGCACTTCATTGGCACCTTGCATGGATGCCTCATGCTGTCTTTCTCCCTCCGGCACCATCATTAGTGCCTCTGGCTTCTGAGCCAAGTCTGAAGAGCCCGTGGGCAAGTGCAGATGCCACCAGCTGTTCCGGCTGCCCTTCCCCACAGCCTGTTCCTCGCCCTCCACTCATCTGGCTTGACAAAGGCCTTTCTGGGCTGCTTCCTTCCATCTCTACACACTTTGGTGTCACAGTGGAGGATTTTTTTGTTTTGTCCTTTGGGTTTTTTGGGTTTTTGTTTTTGTTCATTTTTTTGCAACCCTAACAAGCCAGTAGGGCTGTAGTTAGGGGTTAATTGGGCATAAAGGCAAAACGTGCAAAGACCCAGCTGTTCTTCTCAGGGAGGATTCCAGAGGGGTTTTGTAACTGATAGCTACCTTTCAACAAGTACTCTCTAGTCTGACGGCAGTACCAAGAACCAAGGTGTGACCAAAGTCAGGGGGAAGAAATGCCAAGCAGAAATGCCTATTGAAAAAAAGGTCCATGGAGGGGGCACCTAGTGAGTCAATCAGTTAAGCGTCCGCCTCTTGATTTTAGCTCATGTCGTGATCTCAGGGTCGTGAGCTCGAGCTCCATGTCTGGCTCCACAGTGAGTGTGGAGCCTGCTTAAGATTCTCTCTTCCCCTTGGGGCGCCTGGGTGGCACAGCCGTTAAGCGTCTGCCTTCGGCTCAGGGCGTGGTCCCGGCGTTCTGGGATCGAGCCCCACATCAGGCTCCTCCGCTATGAGCCTGCTTCTTCCTCTCCCACTCCCCCTGCTTGTGTTCCGTCTCTCGCTGGCTGTCTCTATCTCTGTCGAATAAATAAATAAAATCTTTAAAAAAAAAAAAAAGATTCTCTCTTCCCCTCTCTCTCTAAAAAATTAATTAATTAATTAAGATAATTAATTAATTAGTAATAAAAGGCCCACGAAAGGGGGCAAATACAGAAAAAGAAATACAAAGAGCTATAATGGAGATCTGGGGATAAAAACAGAGTAACTAATGTTTATTAAGCAATTACTACCCGCCAGGCACCATAGTAAGCAACATACATAGACCCAACACTGAGCTTGCTATCAGTGTTACCCCGTCCTACAAATGAGAAAACAGGCTTAAATAAAGGTTTTAAAAGTGGCTGAATGCCGCTCAGTCTATAAGTACCGAATTACGATCTGTGATTCAGACCCCAGAAGTCCCTTCCTGAGGCTCTCCTGGGAGTCCGGGAGGCTGGAGGTCTGTAGCAGAGGAACTTGCAGCATGTCCCTGAACTTCAAGATCTCTCTCTACAGACCGGAGTGGCAAGTCCAAGGATGGCTGACAACCTCCCGCATCCGAATCATCTGACGAGCTCATTTAAAATGTAGATTTCCGAATCTCTTCTCAAATCTAAGAAATCAGACTCTCTATAGCAAGGTGCTCAAAATTGCATTAGTAATAATTCCCCCGAGGATTCTTAGGTTCAATAAAGTTTAAGGAATGTTGGACTAGCCCATTTTAAAGGTGCCCTCTAAATCAAAAATTATATGGCTCTGAATGCTCATAAGGCACCCAAGGAAATTGTTGCATTATTTATACTCAAATGTTGCCTATTTAAAAGAAAATTCAAAGTAGCTTTATTCAGTATAAATTATTTTACTCACAAGAGGTGATTTTGAATGGCTTTCCTTTATTTCCAAAATTCAAGGCCATTTCCAAAGGGTAAAGATTGCTTTCTAAACATCAAGGAAATGAAAACCCTCAGGCCTAGGACTATTCTAAAACTGCCCTGAGCCATGACTGCATTTTTGGAATCAGACCTCTTTTAGGATGGTTTTAAAGGAGTCAACACTCTTTTGGATGTATGAACTTATTTTTTTCTTCAAATAAAGCTTATACCTTATAATCAACCATACCTCTCAAACAGTAAACTGTATTAGGCTGAGCATGTGGAATCGCTTTTTACTTGCAAAGACGATGAGTTCATATGGTTCGACCTAGTGTGCGTGTGTATGCGTGTATGTGTGTCTGTCTGTCTGTCTGAGCTGGGCACAGTCCCTCTGACTAGATATTTAAGTATCGACTTACTTTGACCTCATAATGCGGTGTTCCTCTCAGAGCATTCCCAACAGATGGTTGGGATGATATTGACGATGAAATTTCCCATTCAAGTTCCCAGACTTGGTCCTAAACCCTTAGATCTTAATAAAAAGGTAAATATTCATAGCTACAGTGGACCAGTCAGTAACCAAACTAAAAATCTAATAACTTCGTTTTTTTCATCCATTCCCAAACGTAATGTAACATACAAATATGTGCAACCGACCCGTACGAGCGGTAGCACTTTCCCCAAGGACTCTGCGTGTGGGAGTTTACCGTGTCTTTTAAAAGATGGCTTCGCAGTCTGACAGATGTTATCAGCGGTGTACTTTTTCCTACTCTTCAAGCCATTTTCCTTAAACTGAGTATTCAGTCGTTGTCACTAAAAACACATCAATAGGAGAAAGAAATCTAAAAGTTAAAAATTAGGTGCGCTGACATGGATTGGCATGGATTGAATGCTTGGAGAAGAAATAAAAGCGACTGAGCTCACTGGGCCACATGAAATATTTGTGCCTTTTTCCTCCCGTGTCTTCCTCCCCTGTGCCCACCTCTGAGTGCGGCAGCACCATTTGGCAGCAGTGAGCTCTAACTAAAGCTTCTAGAAGCTCTCATGCAGCAGTGAAATTGTTGTCTTCCTCTGATCCTCAGATTATGGAGATGAGGGGATGAATGTACAGCACTAAGATTTCCTACTGAGATAGCTTTTCACTCTTTTCAGTAAGAAAAAGATCAAAAGGAAACTGGCTAATTAGCATACCAAAGGAGACAAAAACCCCTAGAGCTTTATCGTTGTTGCAATCCAATAATAAACACCCGAGTACAAAAAAGATTATTTGATAATGACACACAGAATTGAAAGCCTTTGAAATAGCAGCTTCTAGAAAAAAAAACTTTTTTGGAAAGAAAATATCCATAATTATACAGAATAATGCTTACACGTTGGGGAGCGGTTCTTCTTTCCTATGAGAGCTACTTGCAGAACTATTTTGCCTAAGAACGGCGATGTGGATTGCCTTTATCTGAAAAATTCAAAAAGCCTACAAAAGGTTTCAAATCCCTTCTCAAGTAAACATCCAGCTCTTTCATATTCCTAAAAATTAAACACAGAATTCTTGTCTTAAAAAATAAGTGTCCCTTTTCCCAGACCAGTGCCCAGCCAACGACTGGAGCTCAAAACCAAAGAAATTTGCAATTCTGTGAGGCTTATTATTCTTCTCTATAGCCTTTTCTGGTTTAGAAACTCTGGTAGTCTCTGCAAATATGGACTTACTTCAAGGGAGGAGAACAAAGCAATTGTTTCATTATAAACGAGTTACTTTGGGACACAAGCAGAGGAATCTCCTAGGCCTATAGAGAGAGACATCTTTAAAAGAAAATCAGACCCTCCACTCCTTGGGTTAATATTAATATTGTGATGCTTTTCCTCAGGCATCGAGGGGACAATAATCAACAGAATGGATTTTTCAATATATTGTCACAGTGGGTTTGACTCAGCTGTGAGCATGTTTGCTTCTTCCTTCAAGACCCAAGGATACTGTGTTGGTCAACCCTGGGCACATGGTCAAACCTGACTTGCCCGTGAGAAGCTGACCCACAGCCAGATCAACTCCAGGACCTCACTAGGACAGGAGTTGGTAGGACTCTGAATTTGGGGGACAGGTCCTAATAGAGATTTTCTGCACAAAGGAATTGAGGTTGCCAGGTCCTAATTCCCTTAAAATGCCTACTGGCCACAGGGAAGTTATTATTTTGCCTGGAGATCACCCAGATAATTATAATGGACTCGCCAGAGACCACTGGCTCTAAGCCATTTGAATTAAAAGCCCAGAGGCCTGGGTTATTAATACTTTATCCTGTTTCTAAGCAAAGAACCATCGTTAATGAGGCAAACAGTAATGACTCTCTTTACAAGTCTGAATGAGTAATGCCTCTATTTTATAGACGACTTATTATTATTAATATTATTATTATTATTTTACCTATAAATGGATGTGAAATATGCCTTTGGCCATTGTGTAGCCTCCCTTTTTCTCTGGGACGCTAAGTGGTCTGATTTGACGAGATCGGTTAACGATCTTACTTGTTCACTTCATACAGAATTTTGGTTTCTTTTTATAAACTGTTCACTTCCAATGAAACAAGCCCCAAATCAGAATTTTACTTAGCAAATGCGTCTAGAGGAGTAAAATAAATGCCACTTACCCACCACTCCAAAGTATTAATTAGACTTAGCTGTTTGCCAGCTAAGTACCAGAGGAGCCCACGGTGCTTAGCTGCACTAATTGGAATTTCAGGTGGCGCTGATAACCACACAAAGATAATAGGATTATACTTTCCCTCCCCGAAAAGAGAAGTAGCTTTGTCATAACTGTTTGGAGGATGGTTTTAAGCTGTTTCACACCTAACTACCCCCAGAGAAAGGGAACGTTTTTAGATTCTATTTTTGTTCCTACGGAAAAAAAGAGAAACAAAATTCTTCCAGGTGGCAACGAAAGTACAAAAGAATGTCCCTCCTGGTCTCTGCATCTCAACTTGCTCTCAAAGAAGCACAGAAAAGTAACTGTACTTCACTACCAACAGCAACTCAAGCTGAGACAGAAAGTCAGCTGGATCTGACCCTCCCTGCAGGAATATATTTTGAGTTTGGGTTTGCAGAAACTCTTTCAGAAATTTATGAACACCTCTAGTCCCAGGATTGCCAAAACTATAAATATAACATATTTCGAAAGGTTGAGCAGATGTTATTATCTGCATTTTATACATTGAGAAACTATCATTTGAAGAGGTTAAGTGAGTCTTTCCCATTATTCTCTTCACTTGAGACCATTCAGTGTTTATAGAAATGAAGCATTTTCCAAGCCTGACAGATCCCACAGGTATCAAGAGGTAGGGCAGGACTCCAGCAATTTCTGTCCTCTATCTCCCTCCTGGGAGCCAGGCTCTGGACCAGCTTCCCTAGCCCAATTGCCTTTGTTGGGTTCAGATACCTCTGTTTGATCCTCGTCAATAAAAATCCCTATCTGGCTGAGGAACTAAAAACCCTGCGAGTGGGTCACTTTCCCTGTCTTATCATCCCTTCTGATGCCCAGGCCAGCCGCTGCAGACTGCAACATAAGCAATCATAAAAGGAAATTGCACTAGGGAAGAAAAGAGGGTGGGGTTGGAGATCTTCTCTCTAGGTGTTAAGTATCCAAAAGAGATAAATTAACATATATTTATTTTAAACAAGATGAAAAGTCATGCTAATCACAAGGTTACTTGCACTTAGAGTCCAAGTTCTGGTGGCCATTAGGCATAGATTTTACCCCTGGACTGATCAGGTTTTTACAGCAAGGGGCCAAAATGTGTTTTCCTAAGTAAAGCTTTGAAGCCAGACCTATATTATAAACCTGTTGCGGAAAAAAAAAAACCAAAAAAACGAATGTATACATTTAATTGATTCTACCCACACCTGAAAGCCTGCCTTCTCTAGCACATGGCCTGGCTCACGTGGAGACTCTCAGGACCTACAAAAGCCATGTGAAGTTGCCATAGCAACTTAAGGACGCCTGAAAAGCCAACATATCCCTACAGACCTCTGTCACAAGCCCGGGGCATAATTTTAGACATTCTTTGAATTGGGGTATGACCTCTCCAGAAAATCTCTATCTAAATGTTACTATTTATCAGGGAAAGCAATGATGACTCGAGATCACATTCCTGAAACTGAGTTTGGAAAACTGGAGTCAGAAGAACGGCCCCAGGGGAATCTCAGAGATCCATGTACTAGTGTGAAGAAAGGCAGGAAAACTAGGGTTGAATCATGAGGCCCTTTCTGGGGGAACCAAGCAGAGCACAAGGCTTCCTAGGAAACACGTAAGGACGGTGGACTCCAGGGTCAGGGTTTCTCGAGGTGGAGAGGAGTTCACCAACAGATGATGGTAAGTAAATCAAAAGACAAACTTCTTTCAATTTGAAATTTTCACTTGGGTTATCCAATAACCAGAAGGCGATTTCTGGTTCATTTGAATTTTAGGCTGAGAAATAAGTTCCTCACTAGAATATAAGCTTTAATGCAAGCAAACAAAGTGTTTTATTGATTTCCCTACCCTAAGGCTCATAGGAAGTACTTACTAAATGTTGAATGAAGAAAGGAAAGAAGGAGGGAGGGAGGGAGGGAAGGAGGGGGAAGGAAGGACAGACAGAAGGGAGGAAGGAAATGGTTGATTGCAAATTTTTCTAAATCTAAGAAAACTGACACTTTGGCAATTGAGAAATTTTAATAACAGTAATTATGGCTATTCAGTGCTATAACAGTCGCTTCAGAAGATATAGAGGATCAAATTAAATGTGTACTTATTGCCCTAAGGAGATAACTTGGAAGAGATTCTTGTTTGTGTTTCTGTGTTAATAGAGAACACGGAAGGGCAGTGAGGGACTAGCTATGGGAAGCTGGAGAAAAGAGGACCTGAGTTGTATATTGGTGGAACAATTAGTAAAACAGTCACTTGAGGTAACTTGAAAATTAGATATGAGTACCCAGAAGTGGAGAGCGGCTACAGAAAAACCTAAACGTGCAGCGTCTGGAACTGTGGAGCGGGTGAGAGCTGACAAACCTCAAGATGGCGCTTAGTGGTAGTTAGAAGGGCAGCGGGAAAATTGCTTTTGGAAGCTAGAGAAAAGAAACTGAAAGTTATGTATGAGCAGATTAATTAGCAAAACTGTCACCTACAGTAATGTGGAAAATAAAAAGGATACCTAATTAACTTGTGGATCTAGCTAAGGCTACATGCAGACGTGGAAAGTAGCGCCTGGCATTTTGTAGTTGTTTGAGATGAGTTACAGGAGGACTAAGATGATCTAATGAATGATGGTTTTCATCAAAGTTCAGAGGAAATATAAAGGACTTGGGGGTTCAAAAGTAAAACTAATTCTCATCCCCAGTGTATCTTGGAAAAATATTCTCAAAGTAAGAAATTGCCTCAGGAAAAAAATACCACATCTAAAGCACTACCAGTAAAATGGAGTCTCAACGTAAAGATCAGATCAAGGGTGTTGTTTATGAGAACTCACAAAGATTTAGGGCACTGCCTCATAAACTCTCAGCTCGACAAAAGGGCTTCCAATAATCCTCAGAACTCATAGACTTTCAGTGAGGAGGGGAAAAAAGGCCTTCTAAAAATATTAAGGGCATTAACCCACAGCAGTCTGACTTGCAGGCAAAATTAGACAGGGGTCCATCTTGAAGAATGTTATGGGTACGAAAAAGCTAATGTCTACAGGGCGCCTGGGTGGCGCAGTCATTAAGCGTCTGCCTTTGGCTCAGGGCGTGATCCCGGCGTTATGGGATCGAGCCCCACATCAGGCTCCTCCGCTATGAGCCTGCTTCTTCCTCTCGCACTCCCCCTGCCTGTGTTCCCTATTTCTGTCAAATAAATAAATAAAATCTTTAAAAAAAAAAAAAAAAAGCTAATGTCTAATAAAGTGAAACCATAATAAGATTTATAAGCAGGCCACAAAGCCTTTAAGAGAATTATACTACATTAAACATTGCCAGATTGAACTGAAAGAGACAGAAACATTTCAAAATGAAATCTGAATTTCAAAATGAAAAGAAACCCCTGTGGTCTCAAGCTTCTATGAGCAGGATGAAGACTGAAAAAATGGCTGAGCTACCATCATGGGCCATAGAGAACCACCTCCAGATACCAGACCTAGGCCCTGGCCACGAGACTGGCAACATGTACCCAACAGGATTTCAGATTTACTCAAAACTAGTGACTGTTACATTTTTCCCACTTCCCCTTCTGTGAATAGGTGTTTTTATTGCAGTTTTTCTGTCTTTCCTTCACCAAGTGATAATGGGCAGAAGAGGGAAAGAGAACTTATCTAAATATTATACAGGTATTTAGATGGAAAGCAGCCACACCTATGAGTCTTTATTCTCCCTGGACCTGATTTAGATGATGAGGTTCTAGACTTCAAACCTGAGCCTGATGCTATAATGGAAGGAGACTTAGGAGTCTCAGAGACAGACTGTATTGGAAGAATGTATAGGAGGAATGAGGTTTATTAGAGTCCAGTGAGTTGGCAGTGATAGACAAATAATTTTTTTAGCTGCCAGCAAATCATGCCTTTATATAGTAGCCTCCCTGACTGACTCTGGGCTTGACCATGGGACAAGCTTTGGTCAATGGGAACGTAACAAGCGCATTGCAAGGAACGGCTTGATAAGCACCTACATATTGGGCTTATACTTTGGGAATGTTCCATCTTGAAAGCCAGCTACCACACTGTGAGGAAGCTCAGGTGGGCCGAGTGGAGAGGCCACAAAGAGATAGAGCTATCTGAACAACTCAGCAGTTACGGTCATAACTAAGTCACTAACAGAGAATGAAGAAGATATTGTGGCCATTTCAACCCAAAAGACATGGAGCACAGATGAGCTTTCCCCCTCAGTTTGAGCTTGCCCAAATTGAAGAATCATGAGTCATTATATGATTGCTATTATTTTAATCCACTAAGTTTGCAGGTGGCCTATTATACAGCAATAGATAACTGAAACTGTGTATGTGTCCATTTTTTTAAAAAATATTTTTTATAAATATTCTACATTACTTAATTTTCTCAATGCTTGATTTTAATACCCAAAAGTGTGTTGGAGGGTTCCAAATTCCAACAATTTGAAGGCTCTGTTCAATTGGGTTTCAGTTAATATAATATAGTATAACTATATAACATTTTGAATTATATGAAAAAATACTAACTTATTTTCTTATATAATAAGACTAAGATTCTTTGAACACACTGGTGCTGGGGTCTTAGGGAAGTTAGTCTCCATCATATTTTCCTGTTCTATTTTCCTTATAGCATTTGTCACTATATGAAAATATCTCATTTATTTATTTGGTCACTCCTTTGTTATCCTTGCCCCATGCTGGAATATAACCTTCAGTCTGTCTTTTTCTATTGGACCACCAGCATTTAGATCATTCCCTGGTATGTAGTAAGGGCTCAAAAAATACTGTATAAAACATAATGCTAATATAAGATACACTTTTGGGGGGGCAGGAAGTGGGTGAGGTAGAAATTACTAGTGTTCAGCAACATTTTGCATCCTCTTCCCCTCCCTGACACATGGCAGATAATGTTTCTTAGCCCCACTGCCGCTGGACTAAGGGTCATGAAACTAGTTCAGGCCAATAGGCTGAGAGCAGAGTGATGGGCGTCACTCTCCAGTCGAAGCATTTAAGAGCTAGTGCTGCCTTCTCCATGATCTCTTCCCCTGCCACGGGGAATACTGAGGCTTCATGCTGAGTTGCCAGGGACAGTTCGCTCCCACACTGAACATGACCACCTTGGAGAATGGCCTGGAACTGCAGGAGATTTTGCCTGAGCAAGAAATAAACTTTGCTGTGTTGAATCCCTGAGTCAGGAGTTGTTTGCTCCAGAAGCACAAGCTAACCTATCCTGACTGACACAGCACTTGACAATGAGCATGTATAATTTAAGAACTCTATAAAACCTAGATGGTCATTCATAGATTCAGTGACAATTTATTGGGTATCTGTTATGTACGAAGCAGTAAGCAAGGTCAAGGAATATTTTAAAAATATGAATTAGATACTGCTTTCAAGGAATTTATAGTTTCATAGGAGAAATAAATTGTGTACACAAGGAATTGTAGTACAAAGCAGAAAATCGTGAGTGTCATAAGATAGGTATAGGTAAAGCACCACGGAAGTCGACCTGAGATGCATGTGATAAAAAGATTCTTAGCCTAGGTCCTCATGGGTATGGCAATGTAGGAAAGTGAGAGGAATGACTTCTTGTGCATATGTGCCATAGTGCATAAACTCAAGCCATTATGGCTATTATTTCCCCACATTCTCATTTCTCTGTACACTCTCCCTCTAGACTTGTTATGGGTTGAATTGTGCCCCCCCCAAATTTATATGTTAAAGTCCTAACCTCAGAATGTGATCTTATTTAGAAATAGGGTGTCATAGAGGTAATCAAGTTGAAATTAGGTTATTAGCATGGACGCCAATCCCACATGACCAGTGAATTATAATAGGGGAATTTGTGAAGACAGGCACGCACGCAGGAAGAACGCTGAGTGAACATTATGGTGGAGATCAGGGAGACGTGTCTACAAGCCAAGGAATGCCAAAGATTGCCAGAAAACCTCCAGAAGCTGGGAGAAAGGCATGGTACAAATTCTTCCTCCCAGCCCTCAAGAGGAATCAACCCTGCTGACACCCTGATCGTGGACTTCCAGCCTCCCAAACCAGGAGACGATACATTTCTGCCGTGTAAGCTGCCCAGGCTGGTTGCTTTGTTACAGAAGCCTGAACAAACCAGTATAAGCCTTAAATAGATGCATGAGGCAGGGAAAGGAATAAAAGCCTGTGACTATTCAGCCAAGTCCATGTCCCAGCTGCCTATTATCTGTTTCTCTTTCCTCCTCTTTACTGGCAACAAATCAGGTTGATGAGGAAAAGGTGGAAAGTAACCAAAAATTTCTGGCTGTCATTGCCAGTGATGGAAGAAAGGAAGACAGAAACGGGCGTGTGTGCGCATGTGTCTCTGTGCATGCTTGGGGCGGGGGTAGGTTTTTCAGAGTATCTGATCAAGCTACCGGAAAAGGAAAGGACAGGAGTAAGGGTGTAAGGTGTGTATGTGTGTGTGTGTGTGTTCATTTTGTTTGCCTTCTTTCCTTCTTCAGTGATTATCTTTTAAGCACAGTTTTGATTTTTTCCCCTGAACAACCTAATAACATGCTCTAAAACCTTTCAATGTTTGTGTTTGAAATTCTCTCAAGCGCTATCCTGTGTACAGCATTAGGATGGCTTGTTTCCTATTATTGCATTGGGTTTCTAACTCATTAACTATCTGGGCCTTCCACACACCAGTACAGAGAGGTCCCATTTGATCAGGTTTCCCACTCTTGGTCTCTCATGCTCTTGTCATATAGAAGAGGCAATATGAAGTAATGACTCCAGCTCTTAATAAGGTTTGTAAAAGTGCTTCTGAAAGCAATTCCAAATGAGGAGAACCAAAATATTTGGAGTAATGTCAGCATCTCTGGTAGAGTAAACTCTACAGTCGCCCCTGGTGACCACTTTAAAATGCAAATCTCTTTACTTACCTAAGTTCTGATTGGGTTTTTCTTGTGTTTCAACCTCACTAGTTTGTAATCACTGTTTGTAGGGTTCCAAACATACATTTTGCCCCTCTTACGGGTTTTGCCAGGCATTGCCAAGATACTGACAGAGACACAAAATGTACACTGCATTACTAGACGCCTTACAAAATGCACAAATGACACGATCTCTGCCCTACCTCTGGGGAGGACAGAAGAATAATGGAAGAAATGGTATTTCCACAAATGCATATATTAATATTTGACTTGATAAAAAATGCTCATCTAAAGAAAAATAATTTCCCTTGAGGTTAAGAAGTTTTATGATAGATCTAACAGTAAAGGGAAAAGGAAAAAGGTCGTGGGGCTAATAATAATAATTAGCACTTACGCTGGCACTTTCTATCTTCAAAGCATTTTTTGAAATACTAACTTGTTAATCTTCCCAACGTTCTTGTCAAGCTTATAAAGCTTTAGACCGTTCTGATGTTCCCTCCAGTATAATCCCATATAATACATGAACATTCATTTGATTTTTGCACAGAAACCCCGCTGGAGTTCTGATTAGCCCACACGGCATCCGATACCCACTCGGCTCCCAAAACTTTGGTGTAAAGAAGTTATGGTACTTCCTGGCTTCTTAGTCCAGAGACTCACTCCAAATTGAAGGGTCTGCCTACGAAAAAGGATCGTCACTTTAAACTCCTCTCTATGTTTTATCAAAAGGGCTCTTTCTCTGGTTTTCTCCATTGAAATCATGAGCTCCTCAAGAAAATGGACTGTGTATTTTTCATGTTGGTTCCAAGAATCATCTAAGCCTGTGTTGGGTCAGAGTGATGCTTAATAAACATTCACTGAACAATAAGAATGAAGTCTCTATTGAGAACCTATTATTAAAATGGGAAGAATAAATAACATGTGATATCTTTCCTATCCTCTAGGAACTTAGCACAGAGAAGGAAGCAGAACTTATTACATACAGTAAACAACTAGATACAGAACACAACTAAGTGCTGTGATGTGTAGCACAAGATATGAATGCTGGGGGGGGGGTTATATACATGTGTCTTCCCAGCCCATTAACTTTACCTCCTTCTTTTGAGTTTATGCGTGTTTGTCTAACCAACTTTTAACCTGCAATAAATTGTTATGATAGTAAAATACTAATATTTCCTAGACTACTTAATATAGAGACTTCACTCATTTGGAAATTACATACATATAAAAGAATTCTTTCCGTGCAAAAAAAAACAACAAAAACACATAGAAATAAACACACACACACACACGCACACACACACACACACACACACACACATCTTTAATTCTGACCCTCAGTCTAAATGAAAGCTTCAGGATGTTTTGAAGAAAAGGTAATACAGCTCCAAGCTTTAACTGAAATTTTGCAAGACTTTTATGAATTTGAGGAAAGCTGATTTCTGAAAGAGAATTTTATTGAAACTCTTCTTAAGGTGGAAATTTGTTTTGCATTCCTTTCATTTGCGTGTGCGTTTTATAGCAATTGTGGAAATCCTTACCTCCTGTACACATTTGCATCCTTTGGGCTTTTTCCAGGATATTCTGAATCTTGTCAGGATATTCTACAGCTGCCATAAACTGTCCAATTCATTCTCTTCCCCACAAACTCAAACCTGTTTTTTTCCCAGCTATGCAGCTACGAAGGCCACCAAACCTGGGGGCACCCATGAGGCTTCCCTCTCACAGACTCCACCTCGTCAGCCTCATCAGTACCAATTCTAATCCTCCTCGCTGACATCCCGTCTGTCTCAAGTTCTGCTTCAGGATCAAGGTCAGGGCATCAGTCTCTTGTCCATTTCCACCCCCCCCCATTCTAGCCTCCAGACTCTCCTCTCTTCAAGCCCACATTTACTTCACTACTTCAATCCCAATGGATTTATTGTCTCTAAGCTCCAAATATACCCTTCCCTGCCCTTCTTTGAGATACTGCAGCTGAACCCAGGTAGCCATTTCTCTTTTCAAGGCAACACAGAGTCAGGCCTTATGGGTAGAGGGAGCTGGAGGGAGACTGCAAGAGGAAAGGTCTTGTCTTCTTGGTTCCAGAGTTCTTCTTCCTAGAAGCCTAGGTGCGTAGATACCCCCTGCTTAGCCGCTGCTCCCTTACAAGCGGTGCGTGGGAGATCCAGTGACGCAAACCCTCCCACGGCTTCAGCCCGCACTCCAGCAGGTGGCTTCTGCTAGCCAGCCAGCCTGCGTCACCTCAGTGACCTGCCTCTCTGCCTTCTCCTGGACCACACTAGATGAATCACAGCCTTGGCAGGAGAGAGGGGTGCCTCTTCCAAGTTCGTCCTTTGCTTGCATGCTCTCTCAGCCTTGTAAGAAATGACAGCTCCCTACATCTTATTCCTGCATTCTTGAGAGTTCCCTATACTTCTTAGTAGGTAATACCCTTTAACTAGCTAATAATTTGTATGCAGTATTAAATTTTCCCTGCTCAAATTGCTACTGTGCTTTTAGTCTCCTGACTGAATCCTAACTGGTTCACTACTTCTATTCTAAATATAAATCAAATCATATCAACTCTTGCTAAAAATCTGCATGACTTCTCATCATGTATAACATTAAATCCAAATTATCTCTGGGTCCAAAACAAAAGTCTAATTGAGAACTGTAACCACACAGTTTGACTGTCTCCACGGATCAGATGAACCCAATCAAGATTACATGGCTGCTTCTGTGCGCGTGGACATGGCGTTTGACCACGTGACACCAGGGTCACTCAGACATCCCCCACTTCCCCTATAGCCACAGCCCACCTGCAGCCTGAGCTGTCAGACCACAACCCGGAAGCACCACTAAGCTCCAGAGGACCCCTAGATGAAACAAACCCAGCCCCAACAGTACTATTTCCCCCCACCTTCCAGCTCAGCCCACAGGCCTTCAACACGCTCTCTGAAATGACAGGTAACAGTCCACTGAAAGAATTCGAGGCATGTCGCAGACAAACTTTTCTCCTTGTTTAAGTCTTCTCAGGCTCTGTTTTACTTCAAAAGGCCTGCGGCCGCCCGACCAAAAAACCATGTCCGGGGCTGCCGTATCTCTCCCCCTTTCCCACAGACATCCCCAGGAGCCCAATTCATCACACTCTTAACGGGCCCCTTCAGATTTATCTGTCAGGGCAAAGGACCCGGATTAAAAATGAAACAACCATTTCACTTGCTTGACAAGGGGAGACCCGCTCTGCCAAATTTCCATCCCTATCACCAGGGAACAGGACTTTAGGAAATAAATAATAAATGCTTCTGGACCTAGGGCCATCTCGCCTGGAATTCTTAGAGGCTTCTTATCTTTGTGCAACAATTATTCCAGTTAATAGGTTAAGGGATATATGTATATAAGATTACCAGTAATCCTTTCACACTGTTGTTCGGTACTTATTTGAGATGCAGGGCACACGTAGTTAAGAATGAGCACCCCTCTCTCCTCACTCACACCCTTAGAGTGAATCGCACTTCCTGCTAGCTTCTCTTGCAGAATAGACACAAAGACTAGTTACACTAGGGGAGTTATTACAATCAGGCTCTTTTATATCTTTAAGGCAATTACAGGCAAAGACAAGAGGGCCTAATGCACAGCGTTTTCAGAATTCGTAATTTCGGCGTCTCGTCTTGCCAAGCCATGATAACATCCAGATGTTGCCCTATTGAAAGGTGTTAAATAGAATAAACCTCGAGCCAAGAGTGCTTCCATGTTTTATTTTGGGGGTTTCCAAAATGTAAAGCATATATATATATTTTTCTTTAAACAATCAGAACTTCAGTAGTTTAATAAATAATGTCCTGTTTTCACAATAAGAGGCGCCTGGGTGGCTCAGTCATTAAGCGTCTGCCTTCAGCTCAGGTCATGATCCCAGGGTCCTGGCATCGAGCCCTGCATCGGGCTCCCTGCTCGGCAGGAAGCCTGCTTCTCCCTCTCCAACTCCCCCGGCTTGTGTTCCCTCTCTCGCTGTCTCTCTCTGTCAAATAAATAAATAAAATCTTAAAAAAAAGAAAAAAGAAAAAAGAATGTCCTGGCCCGCCTCACATCTTCGTGTCTGGTAATAATAGCAGTAGCAGTACCATTTTATTTCTTTAATGAACACTTCTATAGGGCTCACTGTGTGCTTTTCGAATATTTAGTTCCCTTCGTGCCCTATGCTGATGCAACCACCTCCACCACGAACTGCCCCAGATTAACTGCTCTCTAATTCTAGGTGGACATGAGAAAACGCCACCTCTTCCAGGGTTGTTTGCATGTGATAAGAAGGGAAGAGCCGGGGCGCCTGGGTGGCACAGCGGTTAAAGCGTCTGCCTTCGGCTCAGGGTGTGATCCCGGCGTTATGGGATCGAGCCCCACGTCAGGCTCCTCCGCTGTGAGCCTGCTTCTTCCTCTCCCGCTCCCCCTGCTTGTGTTCCCTCTCTAGCTGGCTGTCTCTATCTCTGTCGAATAAATAAATAAAATCTTTAAAAAAAAAAAAAAAAAGAAGGGAAGAGCCGCTCTCTGAAGACTCGCCAGGGGCTAGGATGGGCCGTCCTCATGAACCCATGAAGAGCAGGTACTGTGCTCATTCACAGGGTGTGTTTAAGAACGTGGGGAAAACACTAAATCCTAAAGTCAACACTTACTGATGACCTCCTGAGTACAAATTACCTGGGAGACACTTGCAGGTGGCAGGGCTTTTCCTAGAGTGAACTACCCATGCTACAAGAGGCTGCCTAGGGGCACCTGGGTGGCTCAGTCAGTTAAGCAGCTGCCTTCAGCTCAGGTCATGATCTGGGGTCCTGGGATGGAGCCCCACGTCTCCCACTCCCTCTGTCTGCAGCTCTCCCTGCTTGTATTCTCTTTCTCTGTCAAATAAACAAATAAAATCTTTTAAAAAATAAATAAATAAAGGGGCTGCCTCCTCTGCTCACTCAGCAAGGACTTACCGAGTGCCTTGTCTGTCTGTGTGAGCCCCGGTACTCAGTGTCCCTACAGTCTCACACAGGGGCCCTGCCATGTGCTGGCAGAAAGGATGGCACAGTGTGCTAGGGGAGCACTTCCGAAGGACACACAACCTAGCCTTGAGATATCCGAGGATGGCCTCCCAAAGTCTAAGGAATGACCCAAAAAATGAGAAAAGCATTGCATTGCCAGACCCGTGGAGCCTTTGTTTTTGCTGCCTTTGTCCTTGAGATTGTCCTCTTGAGTTAAATGTCTGGAGGTGGAAGGTTTAACTTTGAAAGTCCAGTGTCAGATGCATCTCCTTAGATTTGTCCCTTTCTGAAAATTTTTTTTAAGATTTATTTATTGTTTTAGAGAGAGCAAGTGAGCACAGGGAAGGGGCAGAGGCAGAGGGAGAGAGTCTGAAGCCGACTCTGCGCTTAGCATGGAGCCCAAGTGGGGCTCGATCTCACAACCCTGAGATCATGATCTGAACCAAAACAAAGAGTTGGACACTTAACTGACTGCGCCACCCAGGCACGCCCCAACCCTTTTTTAAAAAAGATTTATCCATTCTGAAATGTTTTTTAAATGAGGCTAGCATTCTCACTAGCTCCTTATCTCAGGAAGGTTCTTTGCAACATTCCCCAACTCCTTTCAAGAGCCAGCACATGAACTTTCTGGCTCTTTAGCAGACAGATGCGGACAGCACCCACAAACCTCTCCCCCTGTGTGCCTGGAGAAAGAGGGCTAACTGCATGTCGTGTAGGTGAGACAGAAGATATGCTTACCCCAGATCCATGTACTATCTCCCCCCATAACTCAGGAAGCTGGAACCAGTACGGAAAGCAGCTTACCCAAGGGAAATTGCAGCTTTCTCCATACACAGCACATGGTCAAGGGGTGTAGGCTGCTGTGTCCCGCGGACTGGAGATGAGGGTAAGGTGCGACGCCTCTGGGTCACTAGCAGGAAGTAAAACGTAAGGGGTATTCACAGCAGTAGTGTCCTGAAATTTTTTAAGTCACTCAAAAAGCCAATCTTCCAAAATCCGGCTACTGTGTCTAAGCCAGGCAAGAAGAGTGAGACAGAGAGAGATCTGGAGAGAGGAGAACAGCCAGGAGCTTAGATGTAGGGAGATTCAGAGCAGAAAGGAGGGAGGAGAGCCCGGCTCTACGGAGCCAAGAGACAAGCAGCTACAGAGGACCAATAAGGATCTCTGCAGCCAGGACAGGGGCATGCTCTGAAGTTTTCAGGGAGCCCAGAAGGCTGCCAATACCCTCACCTCACAGCTGGCAGGGAAAGGAATAAAATGCTAGGTCCATCGCTGCTAAGGATCGGCCTCTGCAGAGACGCTTCAGAGCAGAACACCCAGGCCAGAAACACACTGCCATGTTCGATCCCGGATGGGTTAGGGCTCCCACCCCCCACCTCCCAAACTCAAATCCACTGAGATCACACTTCACGTGACCTGACGACAATCTGGCACCCAGAGCGTCTGGAACGAGGGCAAGAAGAAAAACGTTCCCTTCTTACCAAAAACAAAGGGCATGAAACATAAGTCAAAGCGTTTCTGAGAGCACATACAATTTGGGGACACAAAGAGGAGAGAGACATGGCTCTCCCTCCCTGGGAGAGCTCAAAGAGCCCAAAGCGAAAAATGGATTGATCAAAATAATTGAGAAATTATCCAGGCTCTCATTCATTCAACAAACATCCCCTGCTCATTTGAAGGTAAAAATACGTGCAGTCTTACGAGAGTTCAGACGCGCTACGGCTCTGCCCAGGGACCCACAGGAAGTGGGAAGAAACGGAGCAACCTAAGCAAAGAAAGGATTTTAAGGTGGGTTTGCTCACCCTGCTGAGAAAGTCCTTATATCAGGGCGAAGGTGAGATTGGGATATTGGTAATTAGTGGGGAAGAGACATAACATTTATTTTAAGAATTTGTGTCCGTGAAGACTGTAAGCCTTTTGAGGACAGGAACAATGTCCTCCTCGCTCCAAAATCCCAGCTTTTCATTAGTACTTGGCACATAATAGTTAATAAATATGTTTTTAGGTGAACTGACCTGAGGTATTGCAGTTCCTGTTTTTCTAATTTTACAAATGGCATCAAGGACTGAAAAAGAATGAAAAGCAAAGGAGGAAGGCCAATAGTTTGACTTTAACTCCTTAGATAAAGAAGGCTGAAACCTGGGGTCAGGTTTTATTTCATACATTTTTTTAGAAGATCAATGCTATTAACCGTCTTGAAGCATCTGTAGAACAGGCCTGCGAGGTTGCAGAGGAAGACAGAGTCAGTGACCAGGGGGTTAGCAGCTGGCCCGCGGACGCTGGTTAGACATTTGGTGCAGATACTCATCAGGAGCTCAGCAAGGAAGTGGCAAGCTTGACAAATCAATAACGTTCCTATCGCATTTCATCTCTTTGGGTTTACAGAATGATGTGGTAGTTCTGCTTCTCAAGCCTGCACATCTTGAGCAAGTGAGGATGCTTATGGGTGTGCTGGCCCATTCGGCTCTTTACCCGCAAGCTGCCAGTCTCCTTGAGAAGTCAGCTTTCTTCCCAAACTGAGAAGATGTTTCGGGGGGATTATTTCTTCGGTCCCTCCTGAAGCTGCGGGAAAGTTGACCTCAGGTCCCCGTCCAGCTCGGGTGGATCTTCCTCTCCCGCCGGCTCAGCTCTCGGGCTCCCCGCGACAACAGCACAGACAAAGGACGATGCCAAGACAGGGGACTTTCTAAGCAGCACACTGATCCTGCTGCAGCCTTGGAAGCATCATTCCAGCCGGCAAGGAATCAGGGCTGGAGGCCCAACCGAGTTTCTCAGCAACGGAAGTATTTGAGTGTGCTGCCTGAGTAGCCCCGGCCAGCCTGGGGAGCTGCCTTTATTCATTAAGAGCAGTTCCTGAGTCTTGCCGGTTAATAGAAGACACTCTCCAGAGACGGGAGCCATCACTCCTTATTTGGCGTCAAGGATCTTGACTGCAACCTGAAGACGCAGTTTTAGAGGAAAGAGGGTGTGGGGGAGAGAGAGAGAGCTGGCAGAGGTGGAGGCCAGGATGAGAGGAGGGCCAGGGAAAGGAAACGGAACCGAAGGGGGACGCAGGTGAACCGAAGAGGGATGGACACGCCGAGAGACGCAGACACAGAGAGGGGACAGAACAAACAAAGCAGAGACGAAGTAGACTGAGCAGAAACAACGTTTTCCAAAGCAGAGCTCTTTATTCTCTTTGCAGACACGCAAGTGGCAGATCTCTAAGGCCACCGGTGTGGCGTGCCTTGGATGCTAAGGGCTGGCAGCGGTGGTTTCCTGAAGGACCCGCTGAGTGGAGCGGAGCCTGGGTGAGGCCAGCAGATGAACCGAAAGGAAAACGGAGCGAGCCGCTTTTCAATTTGGAGAATGACATCCGGGAAGGAGGGCTGTTATTCCCGGGGAGAGAGTAGCCGCATTCAGAGCTGACTCCAAAGAGGAATCATCGGATAAAATGTTTGCGGGGAAATAACTGGAGGGGAATGAAGAGAAAATAAAGGCTTATATCCATATTGTCGTGTCTGTGTTTGCTCCTTGAGTCCTTTTCTTCTCTTCCCTTCACTCTTGTTTGTGCCTCTATTCTTTGCATAGGGAGGAAAAAACATAAGGGCTCACCACGTTTCCAGCAAAAAGGGAGAAAAAAAGATGAGTAATTTCCATGATTTATTATTACATCAGGAAAATTTGAATTTAGTGTTATAAATCTTTTTTGTTCACCAAATATGCTGTCAATTTGAAGAACAACTGTTTGGTTCTTTCTACTTTATCGTGTGTGAGCTTAATTAATCACAATAGAATCCTATTCAAACTATTTTCCGGCCCAAGAGGCAATTGTTTTCTATAGCATGATGTTTCCTTCTAACTAAGGACGGCACTAAACTGGAGAAAACATTAAAACCCTGATGCGCATCATAACGAACCCCATGCAAAGTAGTTATATTAACGTAATGGAGTTGAGCTCTTCATTGCACTCGTGTTTATATTTGCAACCTCCTTTTTTAAAGCCTTTTTATTTTACTAAATGATTTGAACGACGAGGTAGGAGAGGTTACTTGGCCTGCTAAATAGAGATGGGTTTCACCACGCTAAAGGAGGAAAAATGAATCTGGGAGGGAAGACTGGCTAATTTAATTTCGTAAAGTAGGTTTTATTCTCAGTTGATAATGGCTAAAATTGCTCTGTGAAAGCAATCTTTCCAGAGCCAGAAAATGTTCCCTGGACGCTTAAAAAGAAACATGTCCAAGAGCCTTTTTTGTTCCTCCCTATGACAACCATTAGCTGCCACTGCAAAACCTCCAGCTCGAGCGCTGAATCCCCTATGAAGCAATTTGGACAGCTGCATCCTCTGGCCTCTGATTGAAAGAGCTGATAGAAGCTAATACACCTTCGAGCCGAACTCGGGATGGGAGCGACTGCATGGTAGGAGCTGGAGGGGAAATCCTCCAGAAGGCTTTATATAAACTAGACATTCAATTAAGAATTATTGACTGATGAATGCAAGAATGAGTGAGTGAGTGAGTGAGTGAGTGAGTGAGTGAGTGAGTGAAACTGTCAGGACTTTTAGTCACAGGATGGAACCCTCCCTTCCCAACTCTTTCTTGTTCTTCTTCATCAGACACAGACTAAAAGGAAATATACTCACAGTTTCTAATGAAAACTCATGAATGCGGACACTGGACAAATATTACACTCCCCTCCCATAGCTCAGCCAGGAATTATCTTACCATGTGCTGGCTGTTTTATCAGAGGGAGAGGATGGTGGTGTTGTCTGGTTACATGGTGCCTTTCTGAGAAATTGGGTCTAAAGACTTAGGTCTCTTGGGTCTAAAGACTTAGGGTTACTGTTCTTCCCCAGAGCAATATAGTCTTATACAGATAGGGTTACTGTTCTTCCCCAGAGCAATATAGTCTTATACAGATAGGGTTACTGTTCTTCCCCAGAGCAATATAGTCTTATACAGATAGGGTTACTGTTCTTCCCCAGAGCAATATAGTCTTATACAGATACGAATAACTGAATAAAGCCATCCTGCACTGTTTGTTGGGGCTGTTGGGGAGCTCGGGACGAGTCCTGCCGCCAGCCTCTAGCACCTGCGCTGCCCCCGGGCAGGCAGATGATGCAGCCACCCTCCCCGACTTTATCCTGTTGCCTTCTTTTCTTGTTTTTGACTCCAGCTTGTTTCTTTGTTAATTTACATATTTACTGATCGCCTTTTCATTGTGAGTTTTGATAATCGATCAGATCCTTCTCTATGGAGGAAAAAAGAAAAGAAGAATGAAGGGAAAGAGATAAAAAGAGACAGAGTTGAGTTAGATGCTACAAAGCTTCTAGTCATTCAGAAACATCTGTATTTTCTCATGAACTGTCAGACACTGTACTGGCTGCTGGGGAGTTTACAGTCTAATAGAGGAGACAGATGAGAACACACAAATTATTATAGAGCTTAGAGTGGTACTACCTACCTATGAATAAAATGGCATGATGCAAGTAGAGAGAACCACTAATTCTACCGAGGGGGATTCCTATCGGCCTCACTAAGGTGAGAAGGCATTCGTCAGCTGAAGAAAGGAAGAAAGGCTATTCCCAGCAGAGGAAGCATCACATGCAGGAGTGCAAAGTCATGAAAGGGGATGAGAGGCCCTAATTGGCAGAAGTTTGGTATTCTTAGGGTGGGGGGAGATTAGAAGGACAGAGTTTGAGGAATGAGAAGTCGGTCACAGTCGGATTTGTGAGGGCCTGGAATAACCACTATGGAGTTTAGATATTTGTCCTAGGCATCATGAAGCCAGCAGCAAGTTCAAAAACAAGACAGCCCTGTGGTCAAGTTTACTTTCTCCAAAGAAGTCTCTTGGGATTGGAACAGAGAGAGACTGGAAAGAAAGACCACCTAAGGGCTCAAGTTTGGTGAGCCATGTTTGAGAACAAGGATCAACAGAAGACAGATACATAGATCTCTCTGAGCTGGAATGGTAGGGTGGTCCTTCACTGATTGAACTCTGAATCGGGAATGATAGTGCCTAGCTTGAGAGATGGAAGATGAACGCCACTGTCATCAAATACACACTAGAAGAGGAAGAGGACACTTAGCGGGGATGGAGGACAGTTAAGTGTGAGATGACTGCAGGAAATTCAGGTGGATAGCAGAGAGCTAAAAATATAGATCTGGAGCTTGGGGATGGCACCAAGATGAGAGAATTCGATTTGACATTTTCACGTACAAATAGTACCTAAAAAGTTATAAAGACGACAAGATCACTCAGGACATGAGATGTACGATATAGACAGAAGAGAATATGGCGCTCCGTAGTTGGGAGTTCTTAAAAATGGTATCAAGGGAGTAACTAAATCTCCTTTTCTGGAGGTTTTTTTAAAAAGGCTAGGCTTTCATCTTCCTGGGTAGTTGAGGGTAGCCATTCTAACAGGCAGACCTATCTGAGGGGTAATCCTTCAAATGAGTTCAGGTAGCTCTCCCAGGGAGAGCATTAAGCTCATTGGAAGAGCAGTCAGACACCTAGACTCCTTACTTGTGTTGAAAAAGCACCAAACAATAACATTAGCAGGAGGCTACCTCTCCGTGCTTGGGAAAGAACACCCAATATCCCCCAGGGGACCGATGTCATGTTTGGAAGAAGCAGCAGAGGTAAAGAACTGGGCTGTGTGCCAGTATGAAGTGCTATCTTCAGGCTGTTTAAAATACATCAGAAGCTATGACTGTTGCTTTAAAAAAAACCCAGGAGTGTCAAGTGGTAAGGAACGATGGTGATGTCCAGAATATATAAACATCAAGGATAGAGACTGCCCGCTAAATTTAGGTGTAGATGAATGACACCAGGAGTCAGGATGCTGGTGTGTTTAAAGAACTAAGAGAACGAAGAGAGCAAGACAGAAGGGAGAGAGGCAGGGAAGAGAAAAATCCTTGGAAGGGAAGAGAACAGAAGGGCAAGGGAGAGGGCAGCCAGTAGGGGCCAGTATTGCTGAACTGACCATGAGACAGAGGCCAACATCACCTGAATAGCCAGACCAAGACAGAGAGTGACCGGAGAGTGTTGAGGGAGAGAAGAGATCAAGGACAAGCATGATTTCTGGCAGCCAAGGGTAGAGAGATAGAGTTGACTAGAAAGTAAAGATTGTTGCTGAGTCAATACAGTTTTGACCTGATGCAGACACAGAGCTCTGACATCCACTATGAGGAGAAAGGCAAGAGTCTTAATTTATTTGGGTTTTAGTTTTCTCCTTTGCAGAATGGGAATAATGATACCTGCCTTTCTAGGGTGCTCGAAAATTCAATGAGATGATAGATACAGAGGTTCCGAGCCAGGCATATTTTAAGTGCTAAATAAATATGTTTATACAAATGAACAAATTAATAAAGGCCAGATTGTGAAAAGTTTTGCTTATTTGGATTGAAACTAACATAAAGCCTAAAGGGTTGACCAGAGCCCCAAGAAAGACAAAGAAAGAAGTAATTTACATATGTTATGGGTTGAATTGTGTTCCTCCCCCCATTCTACGGCAAAAGAAAAAAAAAAAAGATAAGTTGAATTCCTAACCCTAGGCCCTCAGAATGTGACCTTATTTGGAAATAGGTCTTTACAGATTTAACCAATTTAAGATGAGCTCATTAAGGTGGGACCTAATCCAATATGACTGGTGTCCTTATAAAATGCGGAAATGTGGACACAGACACAGAGAGGACAATGGGAAGACGCAGGGAGAAGGCCATGTGAAGACAGGGGCAGAGACTGAAATTATGCTGCCACAAGCTGAGGAACACCAAGGGTGGATGGCCAGCAGCGGAAGCCAGAAGAGGTCAGGGAGGATTCTCGCCTACGCGTTTCTGAAGGAGCATGGCCTTGCCAACTTCTTGATTTGGGACTTCCAGTTTCCAGAACTATGAAACAATAAATTTGTAATTTTAATCCATCCGGTTTGGGTACTTTGTTAAGGCAGGAAACTGGGAAACTAATACAACCTCTAAGTTCAGAAAAATATCAAGAGGGAGGTGGAACTCCACACCATGTGCCCAAACCTGCCATCGAGAGTTTCAACAACAGGACAACTTGGCCTCACAATTGTGCACATTGTCACTACTCAGGATTCTCAGACTGCCATTAATAACGCCAACAAACTGTGTGTGTGTGGGATGACAGTAGGCAAGGTAGGAGAAAGAAGGTGAAGTGGTGAAGGCAAGTCCCAGACAGGCTGGAGGCTGGGGCTGCAGAAGGTGATTTCCTGTGAGGGGAAAAAAAAAATCCATTCTACTTGTCCAACGGACGGAGAAACAGCAACGCAGATGAACGAGAAACAAGGCAAATGCAGCATATGGTGCCATTTGTAGCCTTTATAAAAATCATAGCCTTCACATTGTTCTGGCAGAAAACTCAAAATAGAAACATGGGTCATGTTTACTTACCAAGTTACTAACAAGGCACAGAGAGAACCAGGAAATCAGGCAGCACAGAGAAACATTTCTAACAGAGAGAATTTGGAAAATTTTGGAAGGAGGAAGTTCAATGTTTACAGTACTTGAGAATGGGTTTATCCATCTGAAGGACAAGGGGACGAGAACTTGTTGCCTGGCCCCTGCTAAGCATGGGACACGCCGAGTCCTCATTTTGTTTCTCAATGGCTCCATTTTACAGAAGTGGTAAAACTGCGAGGCTCAGAAAGCTTGAGAAATGTGCCTGAGCCAGTGAGACCCAGGGCTGGGATTTACACCCTCATTTTCCTGCCTTACAGAGCAGGCCCTGCTCCCCTCACCATATGGACCTATAAGGATGGCAGTTAGAAAGAAATGTCTCAGGAACCTGAAAATCCAGTGACAGAAAGGGCCTGAGGTAGGGACAAAGGACTCCCTACCCCTGAAGGTGTCACCTAGCAGCCTGTCCACTCAGCCCAGAGCCCAACTGGAGCACATCCTCAGCTCCGAGCCTCTCCTGAAAGTCAAATGGCTGTTTGATGTGTGTGTGTGTGTCTCCTGGAGGAGTTGCCAGCTCTCCACTGGGCCAGTGAACAGCTGAGTGACTTCTGAGGGCCACCTGGACCCCAGTGGAATTGTCCCACTGCAGAGAGATAAAAGCCCGAGGAGCCGGCCGCACCCCCTGGAGACCTCCAGCCCTGCCCCCAAGCCAGGTGTATGCTCCCCACATCCTGAAGTAGCTCATTACAATCAGGGGCTGAATAGTAAAGCAGAAATTAAATTGACACTTTGAAGCATTAATCTAAGCGCAGATTAATATTCATCAACATCTGCTATTTGTTCAGGTGAGTGTTCAGCTTAAACAAAAAATAGCATTCTTCCTACCCAGAGACAGCACTGCACCAAAGAAAACGGGTTCTGTGCTCAGGTCCTCTGTGTGCGGGCGGCAGGAGGGCTGGCCCCCTGAGGGGACACCACCAGTGACAGTCCACCCAGAGGGACCCTGAATATTTCTCAATAAGTCATTTTTATTTGGCCACTTTTCTTCTTCCTGCCTTTCAAGACATCGCTATTCCTTCTGGAAGGGAAGGGCTAGGAAGGCGGGGGATGTTGATTTCGTCTCAGTACTTGGCAACGGGTGCTGTCCCTGTTGTCTGCCATCTGATCATTATCATCAGGGCTGGAGAAGTTTCTTTGCTAGAAAATGACTAGCTAAATCTCCAAACGTGTGGAGGGAAACTTGCAGGGGAGCAAGGTGGGTTGTGGAGCCCCGGGGTTCGGCGGGATTCGGCAGAGCTCGCACGCACGAGGCCCTGAGCAGCTCTGCAGTAGAGCCTGCGGGGGGGGGGGCGCCAAGGGGAGTGTTCGTTGCTGTGACAGGGGAGTAGCAACGAGCCCATAGCATCTTTAGAACAAGGGAGTATTTTTCGGGTTATAACCAAGCTAACACAGCTGTTCTCTTCCTGCCCCCCCAAAATAAATAAAACAGACCAATTTCTGAAAGCCCGCCCACGCCTGCGGGCCAGGGCAGGTCTCAGAGATGTGGAGAGGCAGTCTGGGCCCTGGGTAACATGATGTCTTCAGTGAGCACTCTGGGGGATGTCTGGCCTTGCATTTTGACATTTCTCCTCTCTCTCTCCCAGAGAGTTGAAACAGAGGCGCTAAAATGGTAGAAATACAGTCAACGAAGACAGTAAACAAACCAAGACACTTGAAGTTCTGCACACTTTTGAAAAAAGTGCCTGGTGGGAATTGCGTGGGTCTGGTAACCGGCCTCTTCCTGTGTTAAGTACTGATGGAGGGATTTTGTGGAAGTTTATCTACCGTGAGCGGCAAGAACACGCACCAATTAAGAACAAGGACTCTAAAGGCAGACTGTGAGGTTAAATTCCAACTTCACCACTTATTATCTGTGTGATCCTGGACAACTTCCTTAACCTCTCTGGGCCTCACTGTCCTCATCTGTAGGTTGGGAATGTTGATTGATTAAATGAGTTGAAACGTAGAAAGTATCTGACACAGTACGTGCCACCTTATTAGTACCCTATAACTGTTCGCTATTCTCATCAATTTAGTCATGGAATTGTGTATTAGAAAATCTCTGGTAATTCTATTAACAGAGATTGATATAGTTGAAGGTGTAGAGGGAATGAACCAAGGCCGGAACTGATCAATATATTAAAACCAATCTCTTGATTAGTTGAACTGTTGAAGCAAGTTCCATGTGGTAGCTGGACTTCAGACAAGGAATTTATTCCAAGGTGAAGCCCTGCAAAGGTAATAAATATAAATATAAGAGCTAATATAATAGCTAAATAAAAAATATAAGAGCTAAATGTATAGGGGCGCCTGGGTGGCTCAGTCGGTTAAGCTTCTGCCTTTGGCTCAGGTCATGATCCTGGGGTCCTGGGATCGATACCCGCATTGGGCTCTCTGCTCAGCATGGGAGTCTTCTCCTTCTCCCTCTCCCTCTCCCTGCTTGTGCTCTCTCTCTCTCTGACTCTCACTCTCTCAAATAAATAAAATCCAAAAAAAAAAAAAAAAAAGCTAAATACAGCAGAGATGTTACTTGGGCCACCCACATGAGGGGACAATAGATGATGCCCATGGACCCAGCCAACAGGATCAAATGCTGCCAGGCGGTGCTCCCAGCCCAGGGGTCAGCTGGGACCCAAGACGCAGATCTGAGATTGGGGGAAGCAATGGCAGCTAAGACAGAAACACTCCCTGCTCTCAAGAGGCCTACATTCTACCTGCGGGAGGAAAGGGAAGAAATAGACAAAAAAATTAATAAATACAGAAACAAGAGTAATAGTAAATGGTGGTAAGAACAGTGCAGAGAAGCAGAGAGGTTGACATGGTAGAGATGAGAGATCTGCTGAGTGGTCAGGGGGGCCTCTCCGGGGAGGGAACAGCGAAGCTGAGATCTGCATGAGAAGACCCAGCCACCCCGACACAGACCACTGGGAAGAGGGTCCAAAGGAAAGAATGCCTCGTGCAAAGTCCCAAGGAAGGAGCATACTTGGGAAATTCAAGGAACAGAAAGAGAAACAGGACAGGTGGAGTGAAGTGGATGAGAGAAGTGAGAAAAGTAGGTGGGGGCTGGTCACGTAGGGCTCCGTAAAGCAATAAGAAATTGGGAATTCATTCTAAAGTGCAATAAAAGCTATGGAGGATAGTTTTTTAAAAATATTTATTTTTTAGAGCAGTTTTGATTCACAGAAAAATTAAGAGGAAGATACAGAGATTTCTTGCATGCTTGCTGCCCACACACATGCACAGCCCCCCGTAATCAAGCTCCCCCCCAGAGTGGTGGGTGCATTGTTACAACTAATGAACCTACGTTGACACATGACTGTCACCCAAAGTCCACTGTTTATGTTACGGTTTGCTCTTGATATTGCACATTCTGTGAGTTTAGACAAATGTTTAATGGCCTATATCCACCACTGGAGGTTTTTAAGAAGGGGTGTACCATGATGTGATTTATGATTTTAAAACATCACTCTCAGGCGACGTAGTAAGCAGATTCTGACATGGCTCCCAACAAGCCCCACCTCCTGGTTTTCATCCTCTGTGTAAATCTCTTCCCTTGAACGTGGGCTGGACTTAGTGACTTGCTGCTTCTAACTAATAGAACACGGCCAAAGTGATGGGATCTCACTTCCATGATTAGGTTTCAAAAGCCTGTGACTAGCTAGTTCTCCCTCTCTCTCTTGCCCCCCCGCCACCTTCCCTGATAAAGCCAGCTGCCATGTTGTGAAACATTCTATGGAGAGGCCCAGGTGGCAGGGAAATAAGGGATGCGTCCAGCCAACAGTCCAAGAGGGAGTGGGGCCCTCAGTGTAACAGCTTCCAAGAACTGCATTTTGTTACAACCACATGAAGGCACTAAGAGGCAGATGTTTTCCAGTTGAGCTTGATACCAATTGCCCGAGGATCCAGCTACACTGTGCCCAGGTCCCTAAGCCACAGAAACTGTTGTTGATTTAAGCCACTAAGTTTTGGGGTAATTTGTTACACAGTAATAGATAACTAACACAAACTTCTGTGTTAAAAATGGATTTTAAGAGGATAAGAATGGGCACAGGAAAATGGTCAAGGGGATATTGCAGTAGATGAGAAGAAAGTAACTTGGATTAGGACAGAGCTACATGAGATGGAAGGAAGGGGACGGATCTCAAGGACACTTTGGAGAAAAAACCAAACAGCACTTGCTGTTGTATTGGATGCCATCTTGAGGGCAAAACAAAGAAGCAAGACCAAAGGAGTTTTAGCTTGAAAAACTAGATATATGCAGAGGTGGAGGAAAAAGAAAGAAGTAAATTTGAGGGTCAAGGGCTAATAATAAGCTTTCTATCTTAGTCATATTGAGTTTGAGATAATGCTTGCTGAATACCCAAGTGGGGAGATCAAATAGACACTTAGATAATTAAAGAGTGGAGTTCTGGGAAGAGATTAGGGCTGGAACGTGAATTTCGAAGTCATGAGCATTTATAGGTAATATTTCAAGACATGCTATGGGACGAGGCCCCTTAGGGAGTGTATTGGTTACCCGGCTGTATAACAAGTCACCCCAAACTTAGTGGCATCAAGGAACCATTTTTATTCCACTTTTGGGTTCTGTGGGTCAAGAATTTGGACAGAGCACCGTGGAGAAGGCTTGTTTCTGCTACCCAATGTTCGCATCCCCAGCTGGGCTTCTGGCTGGAGTACTACGCATGCACTCTCTAGAGGCCAAGGCTTTCCCACAGTGTGACCTCCTTGGTTCTGGCAGCTCAGGATTTCAAAGATCAATGTCCCAAAAGAACCAGGTGGAAGCTTCCTGGCCTTTCCTGATCTACCCTCTGATGTTAGGAGTCATCTCTTTTGCTACATCACAAATGAATCACTAGTTCAACCCAGATTCAAGAGGAGGAGACAGAGACTCTATCTCTACATCAGAAGAAAGTCAAGGAATGGGCAGACATGTTTTTAAACCACTACAAAGAGTTAATATAGAGAGGAGAAGGGAATCCTAAAGGGAGCTCTGGAGCTGTTCCAACATTTAGAAGTTGACCAGAGGAGGAAGAACTAGCAAGAGACTGAAATGAAAGTCAGTGAGGTAGGAAGTAGCTACTGGGCGAGTATGAGGTCATAAGAGTCAAGAGAAGGATTTATTTCCAGAAAGTGGGAGTTAACGTTGTACAAAATGCTTCCAAAAATTGCGTAAGATAGCGACAGAGATGATGGGCTTTGATGACTGAGAGACACTGGTGACTTGACAGACACAATCCCCAAGGGGGGGTTGGGACAGAAGCCAGTGTAGATTAGGACACTGGGCAGAAAAGAGACTGTAAGGAAAGACTCATCAACCATAAGCTGACAGTTGTGCGTGCGCTTGTGGTTACCTGCGAGACCCTTGGAAACCATCAAACCACAGAACCCTTGACCTGGAAGGTCATCAAATGCATATAATTGCATATTTCTGATCTTAAGGAGCAAATGACCTCTCACAGCAGCCCATTTTATCATTGTTAGAAAAGTTATTTCTTTCATAAAACTCATTTCTGGCACCCATTTGTCTTTGTCTGCCTGGAGCAGTATACAACCAGTCTAACTCCAAAGTGGTGTGCCACTTCAGGCTCTTTTTTCTCAATGAAGCATCCTCAGGGCCCCCTAGATTTCCAGATACTTCCTGATCTTCATTACTCTCTTCTGAATGTGCTCAAATTTGTTGCTGTCACTCCCCCAGTGTGGCATTCAAGACCAAACTCAACATCCTGGGTGCTGTCTAAAGATACTAAGCTCTGCGCCAACCATTACCCCTACAGCTGTTTCAGGGTTTGGTCACACGGCTGTCTCCTACGGTGGAAACCAAGAGCCACCAGCTGTCATCCACACTGAGTCTTAATCACCATCAACAATATTTCATACAATGGTCTTAACTGATTGTTCTTCCATAGCAAAGCTAGATACCGCCAAGTCCAGGTACACTGAAAAAGTAGCTAGATAAAGGAAGCCTTGGATGCCACCTCATGCACCTGTTGCTGTGACTTTTTCTTCGGCACTAAGATGAAACACAAAGAAACAGGAAAGCCTCCTGAGGACACTGCTGACTCCAGTCAGTCTCTGGTAGACCAGGAGCCTCTGAAAGGGTGAAATGGGGGTTGTGTCCAAGAGGGAAATCATGGCACTGCTCCAGGATTCGGGACCAGTCTGAACACCTTTTAGGGCTTTTCCTTCTCTCTTTCCTAGGTGAAATTTATAAGAACTCAAATCAAAGTTCTCTTTCCAAAATCCACTCACAAGGCTTTTGAGCTAGCTCTTTAACAATTTGTCTTTCTCCTGTTTTTCCTCTGAACCTGTTTGAAAGTATTTCTAAGTCATTTAAATGAATATTTGTATCTCCGGACTATTTTTCTACTTAAAAAAAAAAAGTTTAGGAGAGCTTGCCCGGCACTAGAGAAACGAAAACCAGGAGAGTGAGATGAGACATCTTGTGGTTCATTCTAACAACAACTCCTTCAGTATAGCAGGGAACACACCCACACGGTACACACCTGCAGGTAGGCCAAGGAGCAGCCCCGCTGTGCTAGACAACTCCAAAAATGTTCTTTCGTTCTCTCCTGGTACCTGCCAGCATGCAGGTTCGGGTAAAGTGGGTGGCTAAAATGTTCTGAGCAAGCTGGAGCAGGAAAATTCTCATTATCCCCATCATGACTTGCCCTGTCTTCCTTCCCTGAAGGGCTTGAAACTCTATTTGGATAGAAAGAAATAAAACATAAAGCTTACTCATGAAATATTTGTTGTGAGAGTCTTTGTTCCCAGCTATCCTGGTTCAAGATCTAACAGAGCAATTTCGGGTTAAAGGAAGGTTTGGACCCCTCTCCGAGTCTATTGAACTCTTTCCAAATTAAGAAGGCTGAGTGGAGACTGTACCCTGAACAAACCGTGCATTTGTATAACTGTCGTATCGTGGCACAGTCAATATAAACAGAGTATTATGAGCTCCGTGATGCCAGGCCCTCCTCACGGTGTGGAGGGAGGAGGTCAAACCATGTTCCGTGTCTGGACGTCAGACTGTCAGGGAAACCAATCCAGACTCTTTCACATGCTAGATTTGGAACTTTGATCAAGTTTCATAAACCATTTTAGCCTATTTCCATACACTTAAAATGGAAATAAAAGCGACTCCTTGTGGGTACAGTCCCGAGCACGGACGTGCAGTCAGTTCACAGAGCCCCGCACACAAGCGGTGCCGCATCGATTTTCGTTCCTGAAGCCTTTCTCTTCTTTGAATCCCTCCCGCTTGCGGATAGCATCCAAGCCACCAAAACCTTGCTCTGATCACGTCATTCCCCTCCTTGCAACCTGCAGTCAGCTCCCACAGTGCAAAGAATAAAACCCAGAACTCTGCATCACCCACCTCGCCCCAACTAACCTGACAAGCTGTATCGTTCCAACTACCAGAAAGGGGCGCTCAGTTCCATTCTGCAGGACTCGCACTGCCCTGTTTCTCTCCTCTCTTGCCCATCTCTGCGCTCTGGTTTGCTCGTAGCTTTGCCTGCTCTGTGACTACTATCCTCAGCCATCCCTGCCAATCAACAGGCTGCAAATCCATTAAGAACCAGCTCCAATACTTTTGCTCCCTGAACACCTCAAGATGGAACCCCTCTTTCCTTCCTAAGTCATGCTCACGGACTAATTGTATTTCTCATAAACTACCTGACAGATGCTATCTCTTGTTATTGTTGTTTACTTACATGTCAGAGGCACATGTCATAGGATGTGATTACTATTTGCCGATGTGTTTATTTTCCCCACTGGACTCTGAACTCCTTTGGGGGCAGAGACTACATCTTAATCTATTGTCTTCATGTCTCCAGCAACTGACACAGTACCAGATGCCCAGTGTCCCAGAAATGATTAGTAAAATGAATGAATGAATGAATGAATGACTTCTCTTTATCACTTAATTATGTCTTAGAAAGTAAAAATGTATGTCATATTTTTATGTCTTTTACTAGGATTTGTGTGGTTCCTTGCAATTATGAAATACTCAATAATATTTGATGATGAATAAATGGCTCCCCAAAATGGGAGTTCTGGGGGTAAACTGATTAGTATAAGCCATGGAGATCAGTAACTCAAAACTCTGAAGCCACACACTTTCATCTCACACTTATGATATTTTAAAGTTATCTGAATTTTTTCTAGTTGGAAGAAATGTGTACTTTGATCAAAGAAGACACAATAAGGGTCCTTTTATGCCACTATCTATGCAAAACCCATAGGCAACCAAAAATAATAACAAAAATGTTGGGGAAAATAAACCTTTCCTGTCCGTAATGAAATCAGGAAATGGGAATAATAGAAAACCTTCAACCAATGCATTCTGAATAGGGGCAATCTCATCCCAAGGAGATGCTTGGGATGATGTTTACAATGATGTTAACAGTAGTTAATGTCTGTGTAGTGGGATTTGGAGTGACTTTTTTTTCTTCTTTGTATCTTTCTTTGTTGCTTGATTTCTTTATACTGAGCTATATTGTTTTTCTAAGTTCAATGCAGTTCTCTTTAAAAACGTAAATAATATTGGAAAGAAAATATGTGGCATCTCTAATTTTTAAAAAGTAATATATACCACTTCTTATCTCTGCTCTTTACTTAAGCCCTTTCTACCTACTGATTTTCAAGCTCAGTGACCTTAGAGAGTAAACACTAAGCTGTTTTGAACCTACAGGAAACCATTAGGAAAACCATTCTACCTTTCCAAATTCCCTACCCCTCTGGGGCTGATGCATTTAATCAATTCTTAGGAAGACTGCATAGGCCAGGAAATTTTCTTTGGTTTTCAACCTCCAGAGAAAGGCCTTTCACAAATGTTAAACGGGTTGTTAATACTCTTCCCACACTAAGCAACATCATTCATAATAAAAATACTGGTGGTACATGGGAAGTTACACTGCTGTGCATAGATAGCTTCTCCAGATATTTGAAATGTCTTCAGACCCACCCCTACCTAAAAAAAAAAAAAAAGATGCCAAAAGGAAAATGGAAATTATTTCTTATCTAATTTTTACCTACTCCAAAGTTTTCTGAACCAATCTGACCTTCTAGATCAGTCTCAAAATGAGTGCGTGATGAGGCTCACAGTCATTAAGTACACTGAACCCATGGATCCTGGCAGCTAGTACCTTGGCCCACATATGGAGAGCATATGAGGGGTGAGGGTAGGGAAAAATCAGACAAGCTCAAAATAAGCTAGGTACCTCCTTCAGCAAGAAAATGTCCAGAAGCAGCAGGCAAAAACCAGAATCTGTGAAGTCTTGACTTCACTCTGGAGCCTGGAACCATGTAACCAACAAAGAGCCATGTTAGAATAGATGAACTGGCCAGTTGAAGAGACAGGAGCAAGAAATTAAATCTAGGAGAGATGAGTGAGAACAAGCATAAGAGTAGCATCCAGAAATGGGTTGAAGTCAAAGGGACCACAGTAGAAACAGAAGGGCAAAGATGTGGGTGTATCTGGGCCTACGTGGAATTCTCTGGATGACCAGTTACTGCTTCAAGGGTCTTCAGTTGGTTCACTACAAGTCTCACCTCCTGTATTAAGTACTCTATGACTTATCAGACTGATCTAGGAGCCCTACAGTACTACTCTAATACCCTGAGTGTAACCTTACCACAGCACCTGCCACATTACACTGTGAAGTTGATTGACTTGCCTGTCTCCACCAAGGGGCTGCAAATCCCCTAAGAGTACATAGCATATCTTATTTGACGCTGTATCTACAGTATCTAGAATGGACTTGGCATAAGTTTCAAAAAATGCTAGTTGCACAAATGTGTTTCTGCATATATATTTAAAGGCAGGAATTATGGCTCACGACAGTCAATGTCCTAAAACAAAACCTGTAACATTACACCATTTCTTCTGTCACCGAAAGCCTCAAGTTTTTAGCATGTTTTACCATATCATTAAGTGCTTTCAGCCACCAGTCACAGAAATCTCAATTCAAAATGGCTAGCACAATAAGTAAAATTAATCTCACACCACAAAATATCCTAAGAGACAGTGACTCCGAGGCCCCAGGCACTTCCTGTCTTTCTGACCTAACATCCTCAGCAAGTCAGCTTGTCTCCAAACCCGCTATCCTCATGCTCACAAGATGGCTGCCAAACATGCAAGCATGACAACTTCTGGCCACAGAACAGGGCTTCTCTTCCTACAGGGCTCTCAACAGACACGCATTTCACATCTCTTTGGCCAGACTTTTGTCTCAGTTAAAATGTTAAAACAAGCCACTGACAAGAGAAATGAGATCACTGTGACTAGCTCAAAGAAGCCGATGGCTATGTGGGGGAAGATGGATCACCTGAAAAAAAAAAAAAAAAAAAAACCAGCAAAGTGGGAAAAGGAGATGGGCGGGTGGCCAATGGTGATTACTGTCATTGCCTACAATACCACTCACGGTCTGTCTCTTGCTCCTTGCCTCCAGGCTCCTCTCCTACCATCCCTTCTATCTCAAACGCTGTGTTCTAGCCATACCTGCTGTTCCCTAAATATACCATGAAGTTTCTACCTGACAGATCACTTCTTTTCTCTGTGCTTTTGCTCTATGTTCTTGCTTCTGCCTGAAGTGCTCTTCCCTACTGTCCAGCTGGCAAATGCCTACTCATCCTCCAACTCTCTACTAAAATATTATCTTCTCTGGGAAGGCTTTCTTGCCCTCCTCATGTAGTGGACTGCTCTAACAGTGTCCCTCCCCACGTCTTGTCTGCCACTTCTATCACAGCACCCATCACACTGAAAGGTGCCTCTTTGCTTACACCTTCACGTCTCCCATTAGAGTGAGAGCCCCTAGGGAGCAGAGCTGAGCCTTATTCATCTTTGTATCCCCTGCCTCTAGTACAGTATTTATAGAAACTCCATGTAGGCTTGATAAATTGAGTAAAATTGAATGAGCTAAACTGAATCTGGCTGTGTGTAATATTTCCAGCAGTTTCTCTAATGTAACTGCTGTGAGAGAATCTTTGAAAGAGCAATCACCAGACAATTCAGTAGGGACCATGCTCTGAACTGCCCTCCACTGATGGAAGAGGAACTCGGAGCCATCCAGAGCCCAGAGGCCACAGAGGCCACAGAGCCAGGTGTCCTCCCTGGAGCACTGCCTATGCCCCTACTATGGTGAACAGCCATTCTGGCTTTAACACCAAAAATCCTGGGTCACCTGGATGGCTCAGTTTGTTATGAGCCTTCGACTCAGGTCCTAATCCCAGAGTCCTGGGATCGAGCCCCGCATTGGGATCCCTGCTCAGTGGGGAGTCTGCTTCTCCTCTCCCTCTGCCCCTCCCCTGCTTGTGTTCTCTCTCTCAAATAAATAAAACAAAATCTTTAAAAACAAAACAAAACACCAAAAATCCTGCATCCCAGGAACTTCCTCAGTCCTGAGCAAACCAGAACAGATGTTGTCAAATACCCCATGGCCCTGCCACAGTGGATCTTTTTTGTCCGCCATCTTAATAGAATCCCTCTTGAGAAGAAGAAGATTGGTCCCCACCAAGTGTTTAACATCTGGGGAAATGAGAAAGGTTGTTTGTTATCATCTGCACTGGAGAAAGAGATTAAGATTTCTCACCTGGGGTTAAAGGTTTAAAAACCGTGGGTAGAAGCGAGCGGATTGTAGAGACCTTAAATGGTTGTCCAGGGAAGAGAGTTACACAACATTAGTTGTTTCTGAGGCAACAACTTCCGAGATTTATGCCAAGATTTGGAACCATTTCCCTCTAGATCAGATGATTATATGCTCATTTATCTCCAGAGAAGCCCTTAAAAGCTCTTCTTTCTCAGAAAACCCATTTGGCAAAAAAACACAGTATTTAAGATGGAGGGTTACTCTGAACATTCCCAAACCTCCAGAGAAATTCTGTGGAGATTGCTGTGCCATCCTAACATTTGGCTACAATTCCACGTGGCTTCGGCTCAGCAGAGTTTCACTGCTGCTGAACGATCTGTTGCTTTGGAAGGAAATTCCAAAGAAATATTCAAATGGTTATTTAAATATTAAGGTCTCCTCAGAACAGTTCTTAATAGCCAGTCAGTCCACACCATAAAATGGCGCCCTGCAATTAGATTCGCTGATGGTAATGAGTGAGAACAAAAGATGAATTCCTCAGAGATAGAGAGCCTCCATAGATGGAGAATTCGCCCAGTCACTTCTAAAGGACAATGCCCAATAACGTCCCTGCAGGAGGCCTCCCGTCTCACAGGGAGCTCAGCTCATCTCTTGCCTATCACCTCCTCTCTTCCAGGTGCATGACAGGACAACCACTCTCCACACTGGTCTCAGTTGTGACCCAACAGTCCACCCTGTTGATGGTTATGTCCAGTTCTGTGGAATGTGTCTGGGCTTCTAAGACTGGAAGAGAACCATATCCCCCGCTTTGTTAGAACCCTCAGACTGTAAACACTGGAAGACCAAAGAACTATGTCTTATTTCCCTTTGAGCCACACTGCCTTGGTTCATATCCTAGCTCTGTAACCAACCTTGTAACCAAGCTCATGTAACCTTGATGAACTTGCTTAACCTCACAATGCCTCTGTTTCTCTGAAAATAAAATGGCAGTAGTAATAGTGTCAACCTTGTAGCATTGTTCTGAGGATTAAGTGAATAATAACTATAAAGTGCTTAGAACAGAACCTGATCCATCATAAGCATTATATAAATATTAGCTATTATTATTTTATGTAGCAAACACTGAGACAGACAAAACTGTTTACTGAGCTGAACTGAAGTTTCCACTCCCTAACAAGTCACTCTCCAAGTGCTTATCATTACTGATTGGTTTTGCTTCTTCGTTGGCTAGAGATGTGCCCCCTTTTCTTTGGTCAGACACCTGGCCACTGTCTTTAGAGGGGCTTAGAAGAAAGAAGAGGCAGGAGGGCCCTGGTCTCTGCATATGTTCGAGTTACAGCAGTCTCACTGAATGTTAGCACTTTGAAAGCTCAGAAGAGAGGAGCACACGCCTGGCTGGAGAGCTCAAGAAACGCCTCATGGAGTTGCTGTCTTAACTGAACCTCAGGGAGGTTTCAGTGGAGGTGGAAAAGGAGCACATCTCTAAAAGAGAAAGCAGCATGCTACACTGGAGAATCAAGTATGTTCAAGAAATACTGAACATGGGCATGGACCATGGAGGAATCCAGGGCTCTGTTACGCTGTCACCACGTTCCTCCCCACTTAGAGCCCCAAGGATAGCAGAACGGCTGAGATTAACCCAGAGGTCATGTCAAGAAAGAATTCATTTTTCTTTTCTAGTTCCCATCAGTACCATGTGGCTTCAAAGCCCAAAGAATCAACTAAACAGCTTTCATAAACCAAAGACAGTTAGTCTGTTTGAATTGGAGATTGAAAGGAGACACATTTTAAATGGCATTCTATAACTCTCTTCAGCAGAGCACACCGTAGGTGTGTGAATAACCATTCTCACTGTGCTACTTAGAATCACTGAGATGGGAAAAGGGTCATTACCAACAGAATCCAGCCGACCTAAGTGGCTGGGGGAGAGTACAGTCTGTACAGAGAAAAAGGTATGAAGTCCAATCTCACAGATCCTGTGGCCTCTCGGTCAGGATGAGGTTCTTAAAAGAACAGAAGTATGATCAATGAGGTCACTGGCGAGCAGCTGTTCCCCTGGACTGTCATTTGAGCTTCTCTGCATAAGGAGAGTAGTTCTCAACCTTCCATATCTTGTGGCTGGAGTGGCTCCCTCTCGTCCCATCAGTCACTCAGTCATCTGGGTCCCAAGATGATGAATGACATTAACATGCTCGCAGACACCCTGCTGGATTGTTCCATGGGGCCTCTCAGTCAGCCCCAAAGTCTTAAGGCCTGAAGAATCAGCTCATCCAAATCCTGCCCTGATTCCAAAGAAAAAAACGGATCCAGTTTCTTCAAAAATGAAATGGCATGAAAACAGGGTATAGGGAAGGAAGAACTGTTGTAATTAGAGTTTCACGAGAACTAACAATTAAACGCAATGTGTGGGTCTTGATTAGATTCGGATTTGAACAAACCAAAGGACGTTTTAGACAATCAGGAAAATTTAAACTAGGAATACATGTTAGATGACATTAAGAAATTACTACTAATTTTGTTAGGTAAGAATGGTACTGTGATTATGTTGTTTTTTTCTGTTCTTATCTTTTAGAAATCTCATGAAGCCTTTAGAGAATTTCTTCTCTAGGAGATTTGCTTTGGAATAGTGTAGTTACGAGAAGGGCATGGAAGGTAAGTGGCAGGACAAAAGATGAAACAAAATTGGGAAAATGTTGAAAAGTGTCAAAGTTGTGTGGTGGCTCACTGTTTCATTACATGATTCTCTCTAATGTTCACATGTTTGAAAATTTCCATAATACATTTTAAAAGAAAAAAATCTTCCCAGGCCCATTCACACAATGGAGCATTCCATTACACGGAGCACTTGGCTAAGCAAGTAGCTCTACTTACTGGGCACAGCAAGCAAAGAAAGAGAAACAGGAAGTGCAACTGACTCCCATTCCTCACAGATGGCCCCCTGCTGAACCCAAGAAAACACAGTCTCTCAGACTCAGCATTCCCTGAACATGAACATGCTGGGCAATAGACGCGTCTGTCTACGGTAGCCCTTCGTCCGCAAGTTAAAAATTTCTAGGCAGACGCCTCCATCTTGCTCGTTCCAGGGAAAGTCAAGATTCCAGCCAGAAACAAGGGAAGTGTGTCCCAGTGCAGCCCTGGTTCTTAATGGGGGCACAACCTTCTTGTGCTGCTTCCCAGCTCCTGCCCATACTCCTCCCTCCTGAAAAGGTGTTGTGACAGAGGCAGAGACCTCCTTCTCCTAGTCCTTAGGTCCCTCTCTCAGACAAGTGAGACCTTGATTAGTACTGGCTGAATTCTCTAGCTTATTTAAAGAAACGGCTATATATAGTACAACTTAGGAATTAAAACGCTCTACTGCCAGGTTGTTCTGACCTGCCCAAAACAGCTCCAATCTTTATACATTTAGACTCTATAGAAGAAAGTATAATCAGCACTCAGAGCTGAACATTTTCAGTGCTGCTTTTTTTCTTTTTCTTTTTTTTTTCCTCTTTTTTGATGCAGGCAATCATGCCCTGATGGAAAACCATACTCCTTCATCTGTCAAGGAAAAATTTAAAGAAATATGTATTTTTGAATGACATACAATTTTGGTAATATTATGGGGAGCAACTCAAGAATCTATATAATTTAGCTTTTAGCAGATTTATAAATAACTATAATAATATATACTAATAATGGTCAAGATAGCAGAACAGACTGAAGTTTATGCACAGAAGTCAGAAGACCTTGGGCCATCAGTCTGGCTCACAGAAAGGAGCCTATCGAGGACACTTGGGAATGGCCAGAGGAAGGGGAAGAGGAAAAAGAACGAATGTATAACAGATGCGGTACCTGTTAGTAATTGTGGTTACTTTTAGTCAAATAGTAAAGACATCTGTTCAGTAGACAGAGGGAGCAGAAAATCAGGATAAACGCTAGATGGCCAAGGTGACTCAGAGGACATCCAAAGGTTCTAAGTGTCCATTCCTGACAAATAGAACCATTAGGAAAAGTACAACACACCTACTACGCGACATGAGAAAGTGAGTGGATTTTCATTAATGGTTGTGAAAGTCAATGTCCTGTCTCGAGGCTGAATGGATACCACTGGCGGCACAAGTAACTGGGTGAAATTGCTGCCCTCCAGCCTCAGGAAGGCTGTTGCTTGGGAAACAGGACACCAAAGACTAAAGAAAGCTTTTGGAATGGTTGTAGATGAAACTATTACGGCCGGGAACATGAGGGCAGCTGAGCCCAGCAAAAGACAGAGTAAGGCACCAATATGACAAAAGTACAAAAAGAGAGAAAGAAAGAAAAATTGTAATAGCTGCGATGTCCTGAACATTTATAACGTGTCCCATTATCCCCACAGCACCCTGCAAACTGGGTAACATTATCTTCATTTACTGCGGGAGGAAATTGAGACTTGGTTCCCCCAGCTGTACGTAGCGGACTCAGAATCCTATCGATTGTTGGTTCTGATTTCAAAGTGTAGACTTTTAGCTATTACTCATGGAAATGGATAGAAGAGTAGACCAAGAAGATTAAAAAACTGTATGTACGACATGAGGAAAATTTTTTGCAAAATAACTTCTGTTTTTAAAATATACTTGGATTGAAAATGAGATAGAAGACAGATACACTCCTTTACTAACTGTGCTTCTTCTCACTCATGAGTGGGATTATCACATAGACTCTTCCTTTTGCTTCTCTGCATTTCTTAAGGTTTTTTTTTTATCATGAACATAAATTGCTTTGCAATAAGAAAATAAATTATATTTAATTTTTTTAAGTGTGGAGGAGGTCTAGCATCCTAAATTCTCTGCCTATGTTTCCAATAATTGTCTGCCTTCTAGGAAAATGTAAAGCCTTTGGCTGAGTTGGCAATATAGTATTTACTCAAAGACAGCAAGGCCCAGAGGACTGAGGCAACTTCCAGAAGAACTGACAGTCTAAGACTTAGGGCAAAAGAGCAACATCCCCATAAGCAGAAAAACGATCAGTCTCAGATATGCTCAGCTGTTATCTCCCTCCTGTGATTTCTCATCCTGTGAATTATCCCAGTGCTTGTATATTTATTTTTTTAAACACACAACAGAGGAGTTATTCTCCAAGTCTCTATCAGCTAAAGTATTAACAGCTTCCAGCTGAGAAAATATCTTTTCACTTTGCTTAAGCCTAATCATTATTTTCTCCCTCCTCTAGGAGTGTTGGTATCATACAATGGATCACAGTACAAAAGGCCATGTGGGTGATTTTTTATAATGTTGCTTGTAGACATACAGTGTATAATTTGGGTGTAAATCTATTTAGAGATGTCACTAGTTTGGATTTTCTTTCTAGAAAGAAACACTTAACCCCCCTTCATTCTTTGGAAGCCTAAATATAAATGTACCCAAACTAAAAAGCAAATAAAGAATAAAAGGATTTCTTTTAGAAGTTTCATCTTATTTCTTGAAATGTCTCTTTTAAAGATGAAATTACAGGGATGTGGAACTTTGCACTCAAAACTTTAAATGTCTAAAATGTAAAACTGTGTGTCACCACCTGAGGAAGAAAGTGCTTCTTCTCAGATGGAAAAGTTCTTCTAAACAGAAACATGAAATATTCAGAGCAACTAACTCTTCTCCTAGCCCAGGATCCCCGAAGAAATGGATTCAACTGTGATACTGGGTTTTCTTGTGTCAGTTTCAAGCACCATTTCCAAGCCTGTGCTAGTCAACCTAGTGAGCTACAGCTTCTTGGTAATGAAATGAGTGAAGAATACATTCTCTTTATGAACCAATTTCCTTTGTTCCAAGGCACGGAAACAGCCTCTGCTTGCACTGGCAGCCCACACAACTACCTTGCAAATGCCTGCCTTTCACCGTTAAGAGACTAAGGGAGAAATGGCTTCTAAGCATACTAGTGACACCAATGGTTAGTAGGAAGTAATTCCAGATCCCTTCTCCTGTGTGTTGGCGCCCTCCTTTTTGTCTTCCTTAGGTCCCCTGCAATCTTGCGCTCTCCTCTGCTCCATTTTACTTTCCTTTCCTTTTTAATTAAGAATAGTCCTCAGAAAGTAATATGAAATACAGCCTTATTTCAGTGCAAATAACTGATAGCCCGAAGAGCTTCCCCTTCCCCGGATCTCTCCCCTACCCACTCGCCCCTCAGATATTACTGACTATGGAATCCTCAGAAAAGCCACAGTCTAAAGGGGAATGATGTCTTAAACCATGGAGTGTCACCCATCACTCAACCTGAAAGAAGGCTCTGGGGGGCCAAGAGGGATTTCATACTCCTGACCACAGCCAGTAAGTGACTATCTCACATCAGTGTCAACATCTTCCTACAGGACGGGCAAGAAAGTGTTTGTGTGTCCATGATATAAATTCAGCTTCCTCCCCTACAAAATGGTAATGACAATAATAACATAGGCCTCATATGGCTGCCATGAGAATTAAATGAAATAATGCATGGGAAGCCCCTGGCACATAGAAAATAATCAATAAACGTTAGCTTGTTAGCTGCTTCTTCGCTTTTCCTTCATTTATTCACCCATTCAATTAATATTCAATGAACCAGCTCCTTCCCAGATTTGAATCACTTCCCAGTGGTGCTAGGAGTTAGAGCTGCGGGACATGCCTGGTCTCCTCCAGGCTAGTAGGGTACAATTGAGTGCCCCTTAGCATAATGCACTAATTGGTCCCTTAGTGACCTGAAAGAGTTAATGCACTATTGTAGACTTTAATCTACACTTCCTGACAAAATGAATTTTTGATTGTTTTTATACAGAAGTTCCCTAGAATTATATTACACAAATTCTCTCACCTTCTCTTTCTCTCTCTCTCACACGCGTGCGCACACACACGCTACAACTCCCTAAGAGCAGTAAGATAGGTTAGATAATAAGATTAAAACAGTCTATTTAGAGTTTACTGAGTACTTTTTTCTGCTCACAAAGCAATGCACCACAGAAAACTTCAGAAGTTCATAAATCTAAATAAGACACAAATTTTTCACAGTCTTACAAACCTCCCCCCAAAAATAGTTTTCAGGAAATATTGCAAATATTTTGTTCTATTTTCTTTCAAACTTCTTTATTCTTATATAATACATATTCCATAACTCATATACTATCACATATATTTTACGTACTGGGTGTTGCTTTTATAATTAAAATTATATCATGCACATTTTTCTAAGTCATCAAAATTCATTAAGCTATTCTAATAACCACCAAATAGTGCATCTTATGGACATTCCATGATTTGTTTAGCTATGAGTCTATTGTAGGACATTTAGGGAATTTTCTTTTGGTTTCTACTATAAATGATTTGAGACACACCACTTCATATGTACACTTTTAAATTCATTTCTGTTATTTCCATAGGCTGGATTCCTTTTTTAAAGATTTATTTATGTATTTTAGAGAGGGAGAGAGCATGAGTGGAAGGAGCAGAGGGAGAGGGAGAGAGAATCTCAAGCAGACTCTGTGCTGAGCACGGAGCCCAATGCGGGGCTTGATCCCACCACCCTGAGATCATGACCTGAGCTGAAACCAAGAGTCGGACGCTTAACCAATTGAGCCACCCAGGCGCCCCCAGACTGAATTCTTATAAGTAAAACTATCAGATCAAAAAGTACAAACACCCTGAAGGCTTTATGAAGATTACCAGATTGCTTTGCACAGACTAGCAGTGTTTGACAATCCCTTTTTACCACATTTTGGCCAGCCCTAGGTGTTGATCTGATAGGTAAAACATTAAACTTTATTTTTGTTTTAATTTGCATCATTACGGTTACTAATGACATTGGCCATTTATTCTTGTTTATCATCCATGTGCTTTATCTCTTCTGTGAATTGTAGGTTTATGTTTTTGCCCATTTTATTGAGAAGATAGAGGTTTTACTATCAGTTACATTAACACATTATAGATTAATATTTTCCGACTGTTTTATTTTTATCTGAAATATTTGCTCAATAGAAAAGGGCCATAGCCCTCAAGCAAAGCTAAAGTATTTTTCTTGTTAATAAATACATCCCACCAAAATATCAGTAATACATAATTTCCTTGTTTGTGCTTAAATTTTTATGATGTTTTTGACACAGTTTGTAATTTTAAATATTAAAATCAATCTCTTCCTTTGCTATTTAATCTATTGCTTATAAACTTAGATACTCCTTTGCCATCTGCAATAAGGTAAATATTTACCTAAAGTTTCTTCTAGAGTCTTGAAGTGGTTTCATTTTTCACATTTCACTTTCTAATTCATCTATAATTTACTCTGTTGTATAGCAAGAATGTAATTGAATCTTTCTCAAACACATATTTTCCAGTGCCAATTATGAAATAATTCATCCTTTTAATATTAATTTCCTATAAATTAGCATCTATTTATGTAGCATCTATTTATAAAAACATTGTTTTCTATTCGTTTGCCTATTATTGGTTTATTATTTTGAAGTCTCATAGGTCTGGTCATTCCCTTCTCACCCTTATTTTTCGACTGTATCTATTCTAAGCTGTCCTTTCCTTCAGATAAACGCTAGAACTATTTGGTCAAGTTCTCAAAAATTGCATTACATAAAAATTCATGAGCTTGTTGCATTCCCAATATTTCTTTCCCCTTTCTTCCTGCCAGTGGAGCTCCTGTTCTTTCAAGGGAAGAATGGGCATAGCCTCTGACGATAAATTTATTTCCACAGTAATTACACTAAACAAGTGAATCACTTTCGACCAACGAGGCAGTGATGGCTTTAAAATATGTCCACAAATTCTTTGGTACTCTTCTCTTCCAAAGATGGAAGGGGCAGTGTTAGTCTTGCAAGTCTAGTTTATAAAATGTGATTTCTACCTTGCTCTCTCTTGGATCGCTTGCTCTGGGGGAAGCCAGCTGCCATGTTGAGAGAACACAACATGGAGACTATGGAGATACCCAAGTGGTGGGTAACTGAGACTTCCTGCCATCTGGGCAGTGAACCATCTCAGAAGTGGGTCCTCAAGCCCAGGCATGCCTTCATATGATCACAGCCCCTACCAACATCCCGAATGGAACTTCATGAGAGACCCTGAGCCAGACTCATCTCACTAAGCCTCTAGGGCATTTCTGATCCATAGAAATTGTAAAATAATAATTATTTGGGTTTTGTTTTCATCTGATTTATCTCCTGCAGTAGTCTCATTGTTGTTGCTGTTTTTGTTGTTTTGCAGGTTATCTGCTCCACAGCAATAGATAATTCATACAGAGGTATAAGCAAAAGACTTCTGGAGGTGCTGTACCTTTCCAGATAAATGAGAAAGATAAAGCTGGAATCACTCTTCCTTTTTCCGCTTAAATGTAGGTGTAATGCCTAAAGAAGAGCAGCCATCTTACAACCATGAGGCAACAAGCCCAAGTGTGAAAGTCGGTGCATTAAGGATGATGCAAGAGAATGACAGAAAGCTGGATGCTTAGATACTGCCGAGCAGCTGGAACAATAAATAACCACAACCAGCTGGGAGATAAGTCTTAAGACCAGCAAATCTATTGCTCTCATTTTGTTTGGGAAATAAACACTTTGTGGGGTGCCTGGGTGGCTCAGTCGGTTAAGCATCCGACTCTGGATTTGGGCTCAGGTCATGATCAGGGGTCATGAGATCAACCCCCGCACTGGGCGTGGAGCCTGCTTAGGACTCTTTCTCTCCCTTTCCTCTTCCTCTGCCCCTCCTCCCTCCCTGTGCACATGCACTCTCTTTCTATCAAAGGAAGGAAGGAAGGAAGGAAGGAAGGAAGGAAGGAAGGAAGGAAGGAAGGGAGGGAGGGAGGGAGGGAGGAAGGGAGGGGAGGACGGATGAACTTGTTTGATTTACCTCTGACCAATTTGTTATTTCCACCAAATACATTCCTAACAAATGGTTAGGACCAGATGTTGCTCCATGGTTCCCACAGAACCAGATATTTTGTGAGTGTGAATGTGATTTTAGAATTATGGACGACAAATTTTAACAGCTCTAATTCAATTTAAAAAAAAACAGATGTAGACTTCCTTCAACAACTTTGAGCTTATGGAAATAATGGAAGGTGAATTAATAAATGACAGCAGAATCTAGATTACCACAGGGAAAAATGCTTCAGAGTATTTAGCATATGAACAGACTCCCTTTGCTGCACTTTTTTTGTGCTGATGTAGATGAACCCATGGTCAAATTGCCTGCAATCAGGTATCGATCGCAATTCTTCAAAATGCCCATGAAACACAAAATACAGTAAAAAATGTTTTATTTTTTTTTAATTCTACAATCCTACATTTTAAAGCAACTCTGCACATCTTTTAATGAATAATGAAAAGCAGCTATCCTAAAAACATTGTTCATACATAAGTGATCTGTCACCGGTGTTCCCCAGTGAGGTCATCCACTTATTTGTCTCTCTCAGGACATTATTTAATCTTCAAAACATGCAACTATATGTTATTTTAATTCTACCTTAACTATTATATTTTACAATGTATAATCTCAGAAATGGTGCCATTTGCACAGCTACCAGAATGGCTAAAATGTCAAGTCATCATGAGAAGGTAGAGCCACCCAAACTCTCAGACCAGAGTGTTAATTGCCACGATTAAATGGAAACGCTGGACAACTGTTTAGTATTTGCTAATACTGAACATATGCATACTCTTTGGCCCATCAATTCCACTCCTAAGTACATAACCAACAGAGATGGTACATATGTTCACCAAAAGATATGTACAAGAATGCACATAACAACATCATTCATAATAGGCAAAAACTGTGAACAGCCCAAATGTTCATCCACAGGAGGAAGGATAAATGAACCGTGGCATGTTCACCCAGCGAAATGCCAGAGCAATGAAAAGGAATGAACTATTACTAACAACAACACTGACTCCCACCACCTCAGTGTTGAATGAAAGCAGACAGACAAAAAAGAGTTTATACTGTATGAGTTCATTTATTTAAAGTAAATTTTTTCTTAAAAAAATGACCAATCAAAAGAGTGATGATAGAAATCAAAACAATGGTTATCCTGGTCAGGATAGGAAGTGGAAGGGAGCACAGGGGAGCTTCTGGGGTCTGGTAATTTTTTATTTCTTTTTTATTTCTTTACCTGAGTGGTTTGCTCCCATGAATGGGAATATTCACTTGGTAGTTTGTAAAGATTCATCCAAGTGCATGTTTTTCTATCTATATGTTACATTTCACTTAAAAACAGTGCCATTTCTGGGGCACCTGGGTGGCACAGCGGTTAAGCGTCTACCTTCGGCTCAGGGCGTGATCCTGGCGTTATGGGATCAAGCCCCACATCAGGCTCCTCCGCTATGAGCCTGCTTCTTCCTCTCCCACTCCCCCTGCTTGTGTTCCCTCTCTCACTGGCTGTCTCTATCTTTGTCGAATAAATAAAATAAAATTAAAAAAAAAGAATTTAAAAAAAATAGTGCCATTTCTTCCCATTTATTCCTGCAGTATAATTTTCAATGCAATATATTTAAGTGTTAATATAAAACAGGCCAAGTCTGTGACTCCTAGCAACTTTTGCTTCAACAAGCTGAAGGCAGAAAAAAATTGAAACCACTGTTTAAAACCAAACCAAACCAAACAAAAACAGTTGTGTCATTTGGTCCAAAAAAAAAAGATGAAAAGCTGGGGCAGTGTGCTTCTGGGTAAGATAAAATAAATATTACCAGTAGTCTCTCTTTTCTTGCCCCCTGGGCTAACCTGAGCCTCAAAGGAAGGGTGATAACAGAAGAGATGGAGGGATTCACCCCCTTGCCCTACCTTCCTACTTCTGATAGAATGTGGAGTTGAGAAATGAATAGTACAGGAGGCTGGCAGATGGCCACATCTGGGTTCTCTGTCTACCTCAATTTGAATAGAGTTAGTTTGGGTTGACCTGCTTCCCAATATTAGCACTGCACAGGCAGTGCACTGGAGGTGTGGGTGACCAGGAGAGCAACGAGGTCAAGAGTTGCTTTGGACACCTATCAAATTTCACCTCCACACCACACCTCTGACTCTCAGGTCAGATTTTAGATTTCAGAAAGATTCAAACCTCCGTCCTGTTCTGCTCTGCCTCTCACGTTTCCCTGTAGGCATACTCTCCAAGACGGGATGCAGAATGCACGTTAAAGATGACTTCCCTGGCTCTTAGGGCTTTATTCATCTGGAAGTCAGATGTCCAAGATGGTGGGGTTCCATCTTAGAGACTCAGCCTGAAAACGAGATGTCTTCCCAGAGTCCAGGAGTTTCTGCCTCACACTTGATTTTTTTTTTTTTCCCTATAAAAACCTACTCAGAAGTTGGCCGGGGGGGTGGGTGGGGATATATGAAGCAGCTTAAATATTTTTACAATAAAAAATACTTATCCAAGTCTAGACAGATCCACATAGACCATGTGATGTGACAGTGTTACATGTTTATAACAGTTTTCACAATTTATATATGGCACAGCTGTTTATCCCCAAGAGGGAAAACGGCATGTATCTTTACTTCTTCAGGTGCCCTGAATTTGGAGGTTTAAAATAGTTCTTTGTAGCGCCTCCCCGGGATTTTGACAGATGCTTCGGGCTACTGGAAAACTTTAAAGGGATTTAACAAGAAACTGCATTACACCATTTTCTTTTAATCTGTGCACATAGTTGTCTAGTTACGGCTGGTTTTAAACCACCCAAAGGCTGGGAGCGTTTTAAATCCCACTTGTTTCTTGAGTGGACTATTCATTAATGAACTTGTGTGCTTGCTTGTTTCTGAAGTTAAATCTTATTTCTATATCTACTTTTTCTAATAATTTTTTGGTTTTGATTTATTGGGCAAAATGTTATGTGGGTTTGTTAATTGCACACTGCCCAGACTTTGGAATTTGTTTTAAAATCATGTTTCAGATGTCCAAGGCTTAACATACCCTTAATGTGTTTCTTTTATACGGTAAATACCCCAGCTTGGAGTTATTTTTCCTTCAAGATATTGTTAAGGACTAACAGCACACATCCTACCCTACTTCTCAGCACTCCCACCCACAAAAATAAGCCCATTTTTATTCTTCTCATAAAAGACTCAAAGACTTTAAGAACACATTCATTACACCATGCCTCGCCAAGAATTCTTCTAATATGCCTTTCCTTAAAATTACATACTAGAGACAGCCCAATAAGCGTCTGTGGCTTTATAAGACAGAACGCTTTCTCAGCTCACACTGGTGGGTCTGCCTCTGTATGGACAGGGCCGGCTTCACGCACCTGCAGGGAACTCTCCTCTAAACCTGAGAGCTCAAGCCATCCCTACCCTTTACCTGGGCTCTCTCTCTCTCGGTTCTGCTTCCTGGTTCCTCTTCTGAGCAACCTCTTGGAACTAATTCCACCTTCCCTTACCTCCAAGGATGAGGATATCTTCTCAGTAAGGAAATCGAACAGTAAAACTCTATCTTGGTCACGTGCACTCATATAAGCGTGATAAACACACAGTAATGGCCGATTGGCAGTGGAGGATGGGGGAGCCGGCAGGTAGACATTCATTTACAGCAGCATAACCTCACATTCATTTATTTACTTATCTTCCAGATGGGCTTCAGAAAAGGTTTGAGGTAGCTGCATAACCCCATCTCCAAAGAGCAAAGTAATTAGTACTTTCAGGTCATAATGATTCGGAAAGGGGGTAATTATACCATCAAAATCCTTCTGTCCTTGTTATAACCTACATCTGAAGTGAAGATTAAAGTTATTCAGCCTTTGAAGAGAAGCTTTTTGTTTGGGGATTTTCAAGTATGCTTGTCAGGTATATGCCCATCACTGGTAACATCTCCGGAATATACTTGTCGTCTCTCTGACATCAGTAAATCCATTCGTTCCCAGCTGTAATTTATCTCTTGATAAATCATGCTATCAAGTTGAAGTGCGAAAGCAATACCCTTAGGACATAAAATACCACTGAATCCGCTGTTTGGTTAATTTATTACTATTATTAGGGAACTGACAGGATTACTTTAAAAATCGAGTGCCCAGAGGCCCCAGATTTTTATCAGGTCTTCGATACTGGCACAGTGTTCAATCATTCCCGGCTGACCCAGCCACCCTCCCCCAGCCTCCTTCTGCTTCCAGACCCTTTGGAGAATTCTTCTGGGAAGAGGGCAATGGCTGAGCTGGGCATGGGCTCCTCCAAAACGTTCAGACAGATAGGTAGGTCTGACAGTCGAGATAAAGCTTTGAGGCTTCTTTCTCGAAGGAAGCTGTTTGCTTTCTTAAAAGGACTGCCTCTCTATTCAGTCCATGACAGCATGGCTTTATGCATGTTGAGGCATAGCACTAAAGACTGACATGGTACAGCGACAGGAGTTCCAAACAGGAGGCAGCAGACGTGACTTGAAATCCTAACTCTGGCACTTACTAGCTCTGTGACCTTGGACAAGCTATTTAGTGCTTCCGAGCCTTAGTTTCTATAGCTGCAAAATGGTGTTAATAACAGGATTGCTGAGAGAATGAATTAAGACAGGTAGACATGCTGAACTCATAACAGGTGGCCAAAAATGTTTGTGGCTCTCTTTTAATATCATATTTTTAAAGCAGATTTCATAGGGATATTTCAATGATCTTAATTTTTCAACCATTAGTGAGTATCCACTTCTCTGTCATACTCAAATGTGTATTAATGTGGGATTCGACCCAGCATTGGGCATTAAGACACATGATAAAGACGCCTTCATAAGACTTTTTTCACATCTTAGGCCCTAATGAAATGTAGACTAAACCCCATTAAAACAAATGCCATAACCGCCCCCAACCTTGCAATAAGAAAGCGAATGGACAGGGCCTAAGAAAGAGAATCTAAGCCACAACCAACCTCACAGTATTTCAAACAATACTTAACCTTCCAACATTCTAGCATGAACGTGGTTGTAAGAGAAAATGTCCAGGGGGCCGTTTGTGCACATGCTGGTGGCAATTCAGGAACCTACCTAAGCTTCTGCTATTGTGCTCTTTCCAGCCTTCTCCTTGACAAGCCGTTTCCACTGTCCCCTCAAGACCTTTCCACTTGCCAGTCTCCCATACTTGTCCCTGATCTCAACAAACCTCCTTTCACCACTTCATACAGACCTGAGCTAAAATGTCACCTCTCTAGAGGGGACTTTCTTAAACATCTTACTAAAACAGTCCACACACCTGGGGCGCCTGGGTGGCTCTGTGGGTTAAATGCCCAACTCTTGGTTTCAGCTCAGGTCATGATCTCATGGGTCACCAGATCGAGCCCCATGTCAGGCTCCATGCTCAGAGGGGAATCTGCTTGAAGATTCTCCCCCCCTCTCTCTCTACCATCCATTTGCTCTCTCTCTCTCTCAAATAAATAAATCTTTAAAAAAAAAAAAAAGATAGTTCCCACACCCTATGCCCATCTGTTAATTGGTCCCTTACTCTGCTTTTTCTTCATAGCAGTTAACACTAACTTACAAATTTTTTTTGTCTCCTACTAGAATAGCAGCCCTTTGAGCACAATAGGTATTTGTCTATCTTACTCCCCACTACTACAAATGCCTAAAATTATGCCTAACATATAGTGAGATGAAGAAAGGCTGGTGTCCTCCCCATCATATAGGGACACAGTGCCCTTCTGCAGCTCACAGGAGTTTCAGTTCCTGAAAGCACATGTCCCAGAACAGAAGCAGAGCCAAGCCAAGTGGGCACCCCTACCCAGCCTCATTCGGACTCCCATAATCTCTTGCAGGTCTGCGGTAGTCCCCTAACTGGTCTCCCCTCCTCAAGCTTATGTTCCAATTTTTTTTTTTTAATCCACCCCACATGCTCCCTTTCTTGTTGATTCTGGTTTTGTTTCCTTTTTGTTTGCTTGGTTTTTTTATTGAGTTATAATGGACATACAATAAATAGCCTGTACTTAAAATATACCATTTAGTGAGTTTTGACATCTGTATACACCCAAGAAACTATCACTGCAATCAAGATAATGAACAATTACATCACCCCCAAAAGTTCCTTCATGTGCCTTTGTTATCTCTCCCTCCCAGCCCTGCTCCATGTGCCCCCAAAGCTCATCCCCAGATTAGTTTGTATTTTCTAGACTTTTATATAAACGGAATTACACAGTATGTACTTTGCTTGGGGGTGGGGGAGCTGGATTCTTTCACTCAGCATAATTATTTTGATATTTACCCACATTGTTGTATCAGTGATTCTTTCTTTTTTATTACCAAGTGGTATTAGTTTGAATGGATATACCACAGTTTCCTTAGCCATTCATCTGTTGATAGACATTTGGATTGTTTCCAGTTTGGGGCAATTATGAATAAAATTGTTACATCGATGTACAAATCATTGTCTAGAGGGGTGCCTGGGGGGCCCAGTCGGTTAAGCATCTGCCTTTAGCTCAGGTCATGATCCCAGAGCCCTGGGATCCAGCCCCTTGTCAGGCTCCCTGCCCAGTGGGGAGTCTGCCTCTCTCTGCCCCTCCGCCCCTCTCCCCACTCGTGCTTGCTCTCTCTCAAATAAACAAAAACTTAAAAAAAAATCATTCTCTAGAAATGCTTTCCTTTCTCTTGGATAAATACTAGGAGAAGAATACTGGGTCATAGGTAGATGTATGGGTACTTTTTTAAGAAATTGTTGAATTGTTTTCCAAAATAGTTGTTCCATTTTATATTCCCACCAGCTGTGCATGAGCGTTCCAGAGGTTTCACATCCATACCAATAGCTGGTATTCTGACAGCAACATCTGCATGAAGGACAACACTGATCCTTCCACTCCTCCTTAAGATGACCTGTGATTCCATACCCCGTGCAGAATAAAGCCCACCTTTCTCTATACAAGCCTGACCCCCAACACAGACACATCTTTGCCACTTTTCCTTTTTCATTCCCAACCCCGAGACCTTCTCTACCCAGCTTATAGTTTCCTAAGTCTCCCCCAACCACAGCACCCTTGCCTGACTCTGGGCCTTTATACAAGCATTTCTCCATTCTTTCACTATTATGGGCTGAATTATGTCACCCCCAAAATTCAGAAATTGAACACTTAACCCCCCGTACCTCAGAATGTGACTGTATTTGGAGATAAGTTTTGTAAAGACGTAAATAAATTAAAATGAGGTCATTAAGATGGGTGCTAATCTCATATGACTGGTGTCCTCATTAGAAGAGGAAATTTTATCACAGACTCTTACAGAGGGAAGATGATGTAAAGACATAGGAAGAAGACAGCCATCGACGAGCCAAGGAGGGAGCCCGGGGACAGAATCTTCCATCGTGACCCTCCGAAGGAAGCAGCCCTGCCAATACCTTGATCTTGGACTTCCAGCCTCTAAAACTACGAAATGACACATTTCTGGTTTTTAAGGTGCTTGGTCTCTGGTACTCGCTAAGGCACCCCAAGCAAACTAATGGCTCCGTCTCTCCAACTCCTTCCCAACCACAGGCCTGGCTCACTTGTTGCTTTCTCTGCTAATTCTTTGTCCACTTCTCTTGCTCAGATTTAATAGCTCCTTTTTATACCCATCCCGTGGTACTTTGTTCATACCTCTTGCAGGAATTTGATCTTATTGTCATAATTATTTGTGTAAGGGTCTATCTTCCACACTAGGCTAGATTTCGTTGAAGATTTTTTTTTTATCTTTGCATTCAGAGCTTTCTAGGTCAGTCTCCTGACACAATATAGACTTTTATGTATATTTGTTGCACAAATTCTCTGGAACTAGGCTGCTCACTCAGATTTCTTTCCCCCACGGCTTCCTATTGTTTCTTAAAAAGAAAAAAAAAAAAGATTCCTAGCAATTTCCCTGTATAAGAATTTATCCCAAGGAGATTTTTGAACAAGTACATAAAAATGGATGTACAAGAAAGTTCTTCAGAGCATTGATTATAATATCAAAAAAATGCAATGGGCATAAATGTTGTTCAATAGAATTAGTTATATAAGTTTGGTATGTCTCACAGAGGGATATTGTGCAGTCAATGAAAATGATGATGTGTATCTATATTAACTGACATGGGAAAATAACCATTATTGAATGAAAACACAACAAAACAGGATACAGAACAGGATGTATAGCTTAATACATAAACAAAGTCATGTATAAGTATAGCTCTAGGTACCCACAAATATAGAAATATATGGAAGAGCATTTGCCAAAATGTTACAAGAGTTAAATCTGGACGGTAAGTTTTCACATAATTTTTTCTTTTCTCTCTGTACATTCCAGAAACGTGTAGATTTTTGAAAGTAGGCATGAATTCATTTTATAACCAGAGTAAAATAATACAATTATTTCATTTAAAATATACATACTAATAAAGAGGAGAGTAGCTAGGCTCTACCATTCTGCTAGATCAACATCTTCGCCCAAGCATGGAGAGGAGGCAATTCTTCTCATCCTGCTAATTAAGCTTCCTGAAAGCAGGTCAGCCCCGGGTGCAGGCCACACAGATGGGCATCTGCATGGCATGATTAGGACCCATTGAGCTGCTCCTGCCCACCCCATGCGGGTCTCATCCCCAAGCCCTGCAGTCAGGCTTTAAAAGCCTAAGTTTCTCATTATTAGTTATTCCATTTGGATACTTCAATTAGGCAGCTGTTAAAATTCATGGGGAAAAAAAGCTATTATTAGTTAAGGACATGATAACCCAATTAATTCCCCAGCAAAAGCCTGAACCATTAGATTATGATATGGAAAAGGAAAGAAGGGGAAATGGGCAGGAATTGGTAATGCGAGTGGGAAAATCCAACAAAGACTCAGTCCCTGGAGAAAGTAGAGAAAGGGCAACAAACAGGAGGAGGGGCTGGAGTGATAACCACACCTAGTTTGCAAATGGGTAGGGCAAAGCTCGCTTCTCAGTGGGACGCAAATAGCTGCACACAAATACTCTGAGAGGTTCTTTTAAAAAAAAATCAATCACTCACAGTTTGATTCTCCGTCAATACACGCTTTACTTCTTTTTGGCCACAGCTGCACACTTGGATGATGACCATCTGCGGCAGACCAAATGGGACAAAATAATATTGTGATGTATTACCCAGTGTTTTTCATTCCCCGTACTTTCTACTAGCCCCCTAGTGGCACGTGATATTTCCTTAGATGGCCATACCAATATATGTCCCAGTCCACATGCTCACAATGTGGCACGGACCCCATCCAGAGGTGGGGTCAGTGTTCCCTCTCCTTGAATGCAGGTGCACCTTTGTAACTTCCTCAACCAATGAAAGGACACTGTATGACTGACAGGCTCGGCATAAAAGGCAATATGGCTTCTGCCTGCCTCTCCCTCTCTCTCTCTCTCTCTCTCTCTTTCCACTTGCCACTGGAACCCAGCCACCATGTTGTGATAAAGCCCCTGGCACACGGTGTGGCCACGTGAGGGTCCTCCAGCTGACTGCACCAGCGAGGCCCCCAGCCAACAGCCACCTCCAGATACTGCATTTACAAGCTTTATGATGTTCTCAGCCCCCTGTGTCGATGATTTCCAGCTGAGGCCCCAGACATGAGAAGAGAGATAATTTGTCCTTACTGTGTCCCGTCTGAATACCTGACCCACAGAAACCATGAGACATAGTAAAAAGTATTTTTGCTTTGAGCAATAAGTAACCAGCATACTACCCTATTCTTACCATCGCCCTCAGATTAGGAAAAGAAAAAAGTGTCAATTATTTTTTGAGTTTCAAAGTTGTTTTTCAAGAATCATCTCAATGACAATGGCTTAAAGGAATTAAATTTGGAATCTAAAAATCCTAGCATTTGACGATCAAAAGACAAAGCCTTAAAGAACTTAGAGCATAATATTTATGACTTAAGCAACACATTCAGAAGAAGGCAAGATATGAGTGAGTTTTCCAGTCTAAGAAGATATTAAGAACAACTTTTTAAAAATTTTTGCTGGAGAGAAGACAGAGAGTCTGAGTGGTAGACCTGGAAAGGCTCAGAACTCCAAACAAGAGACTTCACTGCTGGAATCCAGGCAGTGTAGACCAGAGGCATTGCTGGGGGTATCTCAATAGATGCCAATGGGATTGATGAAGAAGGTCAAGGATGGGGATAATCAGACATCTCTTGCCGACATTTGTAACTGGTGACCTGGGACCATATAGGGTCCTGCAACAATCCCTAAGTTCTAAGAGCAACTTAGTATTCAGCACGAGGAGAAGGAAAGAACAAAAACAGTATGAAACGGATTCACCTGAGATTGATCATGTTAAACATTCTGCCATCAGTAGTGGGGGATGATTGAAATACTGTGTAAATTTACTTACTAAAATATTAAGCGACATTATTTACACACCCAAGTTATAGCTTAAAGAATGTGTACCTTTTTCACCATTTTGATATTTGCCTTCTCTGATAAAGTTGTAACCTCCAGGAGGGGAAGGACATAAATGGCCCAGAGTCGGCACTTAATGAATAGGGGCTAATTAGTAAATAAGTGAATAAAGAATTCTAAACGGCTCTGTTGTGGCAATCGGAGGCCATGAATCATCTCACCCCTGTTTCCAACAAGCCACGTGGCCTTTAATAGGTCCCTAACTCTCCTGGGGCCCAAGAGCTCTTATCTATAAAATTAGATGAGCTCTAAGTGTACCTCCAACTCTCATATCCCACTGGACCCTAAGCTACAACACAACAGGAAATAAGACCCAATCATTTTATAGCCCCAGGACCTAGCATAGTGCCTGGTAAATAGCAGGCACTTGATAAATATTTGTTGAAAAATGAGATGCTATGTTTCAATGTTATGCTATGTTTCAAACCCTAACAAGGACAATGTGTAATTTGGTTGCCTTTTCAAGTACATAAATGTTAAATGAAAACTAAAGAGAAATAACAAACTGAGAATGTCATAATGTCATTTTCACGGTACAGCAACATTTCCTAACTGCCCAGCATTTAAGGAGTAATGGTTTTATTGCCCGGGAGTCTGACACGGTGATTTGCTCTGACTTGCCTCCCTGTTATTCTGACTGACAGCCTCTCTGAGCTGTCTTTTGGTGGGCAGCTGTTGCCCCGGTACATTTTTGATCAAAAGTACATACGTCCTGTCATCTTTTATAATCCTCAGAACTTGAAGATTGTCTTTTACTTAAGTTTTCCGAACTGAAATTAGGTTTGAATAATAATCAGGATTGTGGATCTTCTAAAGCAAAGGTACTTTATGAGAAAATGCTATCTTACGATTCTTCCAGGCATAGAATTTCAGAGTTGAAAGATTTTTCCATCCCAGGATTTTATCTTATTAATATTCTCCTTTGCAATTCAAGTACCAAGAACTGGAAAAATCTCTGATTGTCCTGCAGCAATGGCATTAAAGGCTCCTCATAACACACACCACCAGAATTGTGCCATAATTCAGTGAAATTGAACATTGCTCTGTGACTGCTAATTTTCTATCGAGATGATTCTGTCTCTAAGCAAGAAAAGAAAAGATGAAATCTTGATAGGAAAAAAAAATCCCTTTTTCTAATTACTGTGAAGATTCTCAGATGCTTTAGGGTAAATATACCATTTTACTTTTGCCCTAATTTTTACCACAAGGTTCTGCTAAAAATCCTTGTGGCTAGAATGTCATAACGGAGCTCCTCTTTTAATCTGCCACTTGGAAAACCCAGTTATAATTGTATAGTGATGATGTTCCAGGAGACTGCTGTATCAGCATATTCATTTTTAACCTTTATTTTCAATTATTTGCAGTTTGGGAGTTAGTCCCCAAAGTCAATTCAGGAGACTTCTTCTCTTTTAATAAAGGAAGCTAATTTGCCCATTCTGCATTTGCCAAACAATCACACTGAAAAACATGAGCATATGCACGTTCATAGACACATTTCATAGACTCTGAGTCCAGAAATATGCTTTTTAAACTGTCCTAATATGTTAATCATTAATGCAAAGTATCTATTTTTTTGCCATTTTCTATTAATTTCAATAGAACCTCACTGTGAGTTTGTAGTGGGATTAATGTAATTGGACTACAGATCTTCTGGAGGAAGTGGGCATGTTTTTCATGGTCATATATAATAATAATAATAATAATAATAATAATAATAATAATAATAATAATAATAATAATAATAATAATAATAATAATAATAATAATAATAATAATAATAATAATAATAATAATAATAATAATAATAATAATAATAATAATAATAATAATAATAATAATAATAATAATAATAATAATAATAATAATAATAATAATAATAATAATAATAATAATAATAATAATAATAATAATAATAATAATAATAATAATAATAATAATAATAATAATAATAATAATAATAATAATAATAATAATAATAATAATAATAATAATAATAATAATAATAATAATAATAATAATAATAATAATAATAATAATAATAATAATAATAATAATAATAATAATAATAATAATAATAATAATAATAATAATAATAATAATAATAATAATAATAATAATAATAATAATAATAATAATAATAATAATAATAATAATAATAATAATAATAATAATAATAATAATAATAATAATAATAATAATAATAATAATAATAATAATAATAATAATAATAATAATAATAATAATAATAATAATAATAATAATAATAATAATAATAATAATAATAATAATAATAATAATAATAATAATAATAATAATTGCATATCTTTTTTAAAGAAGGCACCCAGGAGTGCCTGGTTGGCTCAGTCAGTTAAGCATCCAACTCCTGATTTTGGCTCAGGTCATGATCTCAGGGTTGTAAGATCGAGCCTTGCACTGCGTGTGGAGCCTGCTTAAGATTCTCTGTCTCCCTCTCTTCCTCTCTCTCTTCCCCTCTCTCAAAAAAGGAAGGAAGGAAGGAAGGAAGGAAGGAAGGAAGGAAGGAAGGAAAAGAAAGAAAGTCACCTATTAGCTTGTATAGTTGTTTACTTGCCAATATTGGTAATTCAAGGAATTTTAACAACTGTTAGAACATAAAGTCATATCTCTACTATGGCAAGTTTACTCGTATAAGATTATCATGTTGGGATGAAGTGGACAGCCGCCAATGGGATGCGATCTGAGAGCCTCTCCTCCTGCATGTCTTCCCCACTGTGCAATATGGAGTCCACATACTGCTCATTCTTTTGCTTTAATGAGATCTCTTTTAAAATGCAAACATGTTACCTGAGGATCAGGATACAGTATCACATCATGGCATGTGAACACCTAGGAATTTTTTTCGGAAATTAGTTAATGAGTTAGGCATGAAAGTCTTGGCCTATGAATAGTGAAACAGGACAAATGTCAAAACAGAAGTAAAGAATTAAACATATTTTTAGCAACCCTCTCTAATAGTATTTTATACATGCCATTATTATAGTATTTTTAGCATTTGTTTACCTTTAGGTAATTATCTTTGCCTAGGCTCCCTAGAGATCAGCTTGAGACAAAGATGAGAGGTCCAGGCTTTGAAAGAGGTATAATCCCAGGAAAGTAACAGTGCCGGGGAAGGGAAGGAGGAAAGCACAGACAAAATGGTGGATTACTGAACTGGCCCCATCTTCCTGGAAAGCACAGCAGCTGTTGAATCACATGACTCTGCACCCCTTGTAGTCAGCTGTGTGGAACCACCACATCTGGAATAATCCATGTGAACAGGAAGGGAGGATATATCTGCCAGGATCCTCCAACTCCTATTTACCATTTCTCAAAGGTCACCCCACCAAGTGTCAACTACCCAGTCACTTTTGAGTTATGACCTCCAGGCCCTCCAGGAAGCTGCCAGAGAAGCACAGTCCATAGCCAACGATGCTAACTTCCTCTAAGCCCAGAAGCGCTGGCAAGTCATAGGCCTCGTGAGTTTGGTCAGGTCAGATATGAGCCAAGAAACCCTAAGGTCCCTGCTTCAGTGGACAAAATGGAGCCCATGCTGAAGTCTAGATGGTGGTGGTAGGATTCAGACTATGGCAGTGTTGGCCAGGCTGTTCACTGAGCAACCATCCAAGGCTTAGGGGGCAGGTAGGGCTCAGTAAATCTGGAAAAGTACATAAAATGGTCTGGAACCAAAATCACTGCTAGGTCTATTTTTCTTAAATAGACTATGTGCTCCTTGATGGCAGAAATCCTATCCTACCATCATAGCATCTTTGTATCGCCAGAAGCAAGGTCCAGGTATACCATACCAGACTAGAGTAAACCTTGTTAAGACACATTTTTGTAAATGCTCGTCTAATCTGGTCATTCTGTGCACGAGAACACAGACCGTAATCGTCAAATCGGTTCATCCATCACAAATGTTTATCTATAGCTCTTTTGGAAAGGGATTCTTTTATTTGGGCCATTATTTTAAAAATAGCCAAAAAGACAAAATGAAAACACAAATACCCCCAGTATACTATAGTAATTAAGAAGACAGGCTTTGGAATCTACAGTGACATATTTACATAACCTCACTGGACCCTGGTTTTCTTTTCTGGAAAGTGGAGATCATAATATCTGTTTCATTGCACTGTTGGGGACTTATATTGGATTGTGTCAACTTGGTAGAGCTGGGAACTGTGCTTCCTAGACAGCTGTTTCCTGTATGGCTCTAGGTTAGGATTGGCCAAAAGAGAAAGTTGCCCCAAATTTGGGAGATGCAAGTGAAGCAGAGGGGAGGGAAAGGGCAGGAGGCCTTCACCTGCAGTCAGAAATGGTAATGGCGATACAGCAGTAAGGATGGTGGATCCCAGAAGGTGCTGACTTCCCTCTGCTCCACGCCTGTCTTGTCACCCCTACTGCTGGTTCTGCTCACCCACAGCAACTACAAGCCCACCCCCAGCTGCTTGGCTGCAAACCCACAGAGGCCGTGGCTTTCCTCGGTCCTCTCCAAGAGCCTCCCCTCGAAATCCACCTTCAGCAACTGGACGTGCTTAAGTTCCCAGACCTCACTGCGAGCTCTGAGCTGCCTACCTGAGCCAGTGCTTCAGGACAACTGGCAAATGACACCTCCAACCCTCCAAATCCCTCTCCCGGACTTTCACTTCCCTAGCTCCTTGCACAGTTGTGGAATAACCCTGCTTTCCAGGAAGAACCTGATTTGCAGCTTTTACTGATTTCTGTGGTACAAATACTCCCACTTTTCAAGCTACTAATATTAAGTCACTGAACACCAAGTTGGGAAGAAAGGTTCACAAGTGCTCTCTTGGAAGTTCATGAGCCGGCCCCAGCTCACCCCTGAATGAGCCCCTCATCCCATAACACTCACAATGGCTCTCCTTCCTTGACTGAACTGTGACTCAAACAGTGAGATTAGGGGATGATGGGCATCGTGCTCAACACAGTACCAGGAAATGCTCAATAAATTCAAGTCAGTGTGTTACAGAAACCAACCCTCACGCTGTGTTTGGTTCTGACCCTGCTGAAAGCATGTTTGTACTTGCAACCTACAACGAAAAAAAATAGGCCCAGAGATAAAAGGATTTTCCAACTAATGCAAGAACAATTTTTACATAGATTAACAAAAGGCCGTTGCAGCTCTTTACAAATTAAGTACGCAAATTCCATTTCCTACAAAACAAATACGAATTAAGGAAATAATAGAATATTTTGCACGTGCAGCAGTGGAAGGTTGCATTCTATGAATATTAAGCAGCAATTCTGTACTTAACATTAAATGACCATCTCAGGGAGAAATTTATAGTTACTGACTCTGTCCAGAAGCTTCTAGCTCCTTTTCAATAAACTTAATAGCAGACAAAGCCTGTTTTAAACTTAAATTTCAATACTGCCCTCCCCCTCCCGTCTGTTCTCTTAACTGTGCTTTTTGCTAGCTCGGTGGCTGTGGCCACAGAATGTAAATACCCTTATCTCAATGGTGAAGCACTTTCAAAATCCAAAGCATTTGACACATAGGATTCTTTTCTTCTTGGGCTTATCAAACAGTATGATGACTGATAACTTGCTTTTAATTTTAACCAAGGGTTTCAGGTTTATAATTTTTGTTTCCCCAGCTGTGAATGCCTAAATCAATGCTTACTTTGGAGTTGATGGCATATGGATTATTCAACAGTTAACTTAGGCATGAAAAACACACAGTAAATTACTCATTCTTCCTCACCTCAAAACTGGTGAAACTTTTAGCCAAATATTGCTAAGAGAAAGTTTCTCCCTGGATACTGTGCAAATGCTCTTTTCTCTTTGCCCTGGAGCTACATTATTTGCTGATTCTCTTCTTTGTTTTACAAAATTCTACATCTGAAACCCCTGTGCCCTGCAAAGGACGCCTCACTGTATCGGGGCTTTCTTTCTAACGACAGAGAACTCTCAGTTTCTCAGCCAACAATTGTTCAAAATTTATCTTTAAGTCATCAAGCTTATTTCTGAGGAGATTTTGGTTTCCTCTAAAGTGCACCCTCTACAAATAGTGGCTGCCTCTAATAGTTACCGAGGTGACTTTTTGTTCTTTGTTCTGATCGCTCTCTTTGAACTGCGCTTAGCAATTTTATACATCCTGGCTTGGATGGGACCGGGTAGAGAAAGAAAACCACCTCTGGGTTAACTATAACCTGAACAAAACATCGCTTATTGTACAGGATTCACTGCGCCCAGGTTCCTTCTTGGATACACCTACCATAACGCAGAAGGGAAAGTCGTTCCAGGCAAAAGCAATAGCATGTGCAAAAGCCTAGCGATAAGAGAAAATACACTGCAGTTCAGTATCAAGAAATCAGCCCCAGATGCAACGGTAGCGGCAGATTCCACAACTCCACAAAACAGGGCACCGTTTTCTGCTCCTGACCCTGGATGGGAGGACTGTCCCTTTCACCCCGGGCTAAGGAAAGGTGGCGCGGGAGGAAGGGCGCAAGGCTCGAGACTTCTTTCTTGGCACTTGGCACTGCGCATGTGCAGAAGAATGTCAGCCGAATGGCTGCCTCATATCGCATTGTTTAAATGGCTTCTCGTACGCCAGGCTAAGGCTTTGGACAAGGTCAGGCAGAAAACAGGAGTCCACTGTATTACTTTTAGCATGGAAGTGATGAGAGCGAATTCGGATTTGAGAGCAAGACCAGAGGGAGGCAAGACCCGCGGGGAGCTATGGCCATAACCCTGCCAGAAGTGGCAGACGCTTGAACTACGCAGTGACTCAGGGACCGAGACACGGGAAGGGCTTCATGAGAAACTCCCTGTAAGGCTTGGGGGCTTAAGGACTCAAGGGTGACCCTGCAGATCTGGCTTAGGAAATGCGTAGGTCTCTGCTTCAAGGCGAGAACAGAGAAGGAGGTGATGCGGAAAGGAGGAGCTTGGGCTGAGCTTCTGACTTACTGGGTGCCGGTGGATGCAACTCGTAGACTGACCACGAACGCGGGGGGTGCGCGGGCCAACACTGCAGCTCCCCAGGGTCCTCCCTTCCTGACCGCCGTGCCTCTCGCGGAGGACGCCTGTATTTCTGCCCGGCCCCACACACCCCGCCCTTTCCTAGACTCACGCTTCTCGAGAGATCTTAGCAATTGACTCCACCTGTCTCCAATGCGGCAACAACTCCCCGCCAGAGCTCCATCGGCGGTTCGGATTGCCCGGGTGAGGTGTAGAGCCTCACATCTAGCTCCTTGAGAGCAGCTGTCGTCATCCTCCCCTTGGGCACCGCAACTGCACACCCCAGCCAGAACAGAGTACATCATGTCCCGGCCCACGCGGCTGCAACTGTCTCTCTTCCCATAGTCTCTCCTTCCCCGGGGATCCAGAGGCTCCCAAGCCAGAAACCTGGCCCATGGTCCTCTCTGCCGCTTCTCCGTGGGCCCAGCACCCGCCTGGCCCCAGCCCCAACCTGGGCCCCCCTGTAGTCCCTGTGCTTGTCCAGCAACCTCCTGCCTGGACCCTCAGCTTCTCATCCGGCCCCCTTCCCAAACTGCCCCCTGCTAGATTGCCAGGAGGCTTTCTCAAATGCAAATCTGATCATGTTGCTTAAAATACTTTTACAAATCTATATTCTCCCTGAGGACAAACCACAGATTTCTTGGCGAGGCCCTGAGGTCTTTGACATGTGGGATTTACCCATCTCTCCAACCACATTTCATAACCCACCCCTCACACACTGCTCTGACTGCTTTGCTCCTTCTCCCTTTCAACCTGCGTGCTCTGTCCTGACCCTACCCTGCCCTACCCTGACTCGGTCTACCCAGGGATTTTTTTCTTTGTAACTCATCAGACACCTTTCCTGTCTCCAGGCAGAACTAGGTGCTCCCGTATTTATCCCCTGCAGCCCATGGACAGACTCATTTGTATACTTATCTTGTCTCCCTCTCAGACCATAACCTCTTCCGGGGCAAGGACCATGTTCTTCTCTCCAACCTTTGCCATGGTGCCTGGAACACAGCACTCCTTTAGTAAATGTCCATTGTACCAGTAAGTGAACAAAATACAGGAAGACAAAGACAGATTCACTCCTATGCTCCTCCGGGAACCTGCCTGGTATTTTTTACTCTCTCTTCTAATGATACAGCATTTACTTTCATTCTGAGCTTCCTGACAGCCAGTGCACAAAAAGAAACAATAAAGGATATGGTGTTAGCTGTCTGAAAAAAAGCAAAACTTTCACTTCTTCAATAGAGACAAACTTTTTCCTGATAATAAATTTTCAAAGGAATTCATCACATGAGTTCTTGCACAAGGAACATTGAATAACATAATGGGCAGTATCTTTAAGCAGTTTTTACAGAAGTTACAGAAATATTCTTCACTTCACTGTTCCAGTATTAAATGCTTAAAAAAAAAAAAAAGATAAAGACCTAGCACTAACACATGATTCATGAAAGAGTTTCCACTGGGAAAGGCTAAACTAATGAGCACCACATTCAGAGCTTTTTGGTGATCGAGGATACAGTTTCGCACACGTAGGAGACTGTACATCTATAAACTCCATTTCTCAAATATCAGTTGTCTCAGCTAGGCTTTGACAGGAGCTAAATGACAGCCCCAAATTGGATTCTCTGAGAGCCTAGAAAACTCCCACTCATTCAAGGGTAGCTATTTGCAGCATGTAAACTCTTGTCAGACTGAGACAAGAATTTGGCCCAGTGAATAACAAATAGAGAAAGGAAATGTTCAGAAACTGTAAGAGTGGGAGAGGTTCCGGGTTGATTGTCCAGCCACAGCATGTAGTTTTATGGCACTGCACAGAGGCACTCAAAACTGGAAGTGACCAGTATGTGAGCTCGTCACTGGTCCACAAGCTCATTAAGACAGTAAGAAAATGATCTTTCTATGGCTTGGTCCCCCCCCCCCCGGCCTGCCTTGCCTCTAAGGAGAAAGACAAATAGGAATTCCTCAGGAATTAAAGCTCTAGTAATGGGACGCTGGGGAGGGTGAGGGGTGTAAATTGTCAAAGGAAGAGGAAGGTACCGAAATAGCTAACCGTCCTCTAGAAGTTTCCACACAAAACATCTCCTGTCAGTCAGCAGCCTGCTTGCAAGCGGAGCACAGAGGAGCAGAGGCGAGAGCTCAGGATCAGACAGGTGTGGGGCGGGGCAATGCAAGGGCTGATTTGGTCCCCTCTGGCTCCCTCCCCGCATTGTGCTAACAAAATATCTGAGCATGGCGGAGCCGAGAAAGTCAGTTACAAGAATAGTCCTTACAGCCATCATCAGAACCCCCCAAAAAAAGACTTTCACAAAGACAAAAACAAATAAGGAAAAAAAAATTGTTGCAATAATTACTTTCACATAGAAATTTGCTAAATATTGAGACCTCTGATAGAAAGAAAATGAAAGGGCTCTAACTTCTAAAATAAGGCTGCTAGAAAAAAGATCGGCAAAGCAGCTTTCTAGAGCAAAGTAAGTGGATGTTGCTTCAGCATATTGATTGATTTACAATCCAAACATATTGACTTATGTGTAATTAACAAAAGAGCTTAATTAATCTGCTGATTGAAAATGTCATCAATCTTAGTCAAGTGAATTTTAATTCAAAGATAATATCATTATGAGTATTATGCTCAAGTAATTTTATTTAATCATAAAACTTGTCCTCACGTATGCTTTTAGCCTCAATAAATCATAAAATAGCTGACAAATTTTCTTTCTAGGAGAAAATTAAAGATATCAATTTGAAGCACTTTATATTATTGCTTGATATATTCTGAAATGAAAATGTTGTATTTCCAAAGATACCTTCTTGCCTTTTCTCTCTACTTACATAATCATATAGGATGGCAATTCTTTTGTGAGCTTTCTTATATCCATGAATAAAATAAACTTCTCTAAATTATTTTAAAGGAAAGGAGGCTTGAGAAACATCTGAGCTTGTTTTTCTGAAACCTTGGCAGAAAAACAAGGACCAACTACTGAATAATCATTCAAATGACAAGTCTTCATTAGGTTGAATTACTGAAATGAAACTATTTCAGTAATTGTTATTCCTCCCTCATCCTATGTAGCAAGCTAAAATGAACAAAATACACTTCGGGTCTAGAAAGCAGATCCCCCAAAGCCAATTAATGCTCCCAAGCTAGTCGGATACTAATTAGCAATTATTTCTGCCCAGTGATGCCCGGGCATCCTGGGTTGCTAAATGTTCCCCTTGTCCTAAACCGCCAGAGAACACTCATGGAATAGTGATAGTTCTTTCTAGGGTGGCTTACAGGGCATCTGTCTGTACCCATACTAAATGCCCTCCTTCCTCGTCCCTGAGAAAGACCCATGGGTGCAGACAAGGAAAAGCCAAGACAGGGACAGGCTTAAGAGGGACATAGTTAACAAAAGGAACTAAGTTGTGATTGAACAGCCTGCGAAAGGGTGACAAGCAAGGAGAAGGAGGGCTACAGGTAGAAAGGAAGTGTGGTTTGGGAAGACAAGCAGGAGAAGGTGTGGGGAAGAGACAAGCAGAGAGAATGCCTCCTCCTCCCCGCTGGTGTGAATCGCCCTGCAGTTCATATGGTGGGACCTAATTAAACCACAAGTAACTCTCCAGGAGGCCCCAGATCACTTGGTGATCCTATTGTCTTTAGTAGTCAAAGTGCCCAGAGAGCATCAGTGGTGTGAAGAAAGGTAACTCCAATTTTGAGGAAATCCCAATGCATTTTCAGGATACTTGGATTGTTGCCATAACTCTCGTTTCCCCCTCCAAGCACGACTTTCCTAGAATAAATAAAGAAATCTAATGATTTTTTTTTCCTCTCCAAAAGAAAAGCTTAAAATGTGAGGTGGGTTTAAAACTATCTTTTTCATTCATAGTCTACAAAGCCTTTTAACTTGATGCATGAAAGCTCTAGGAGATTCACTATTAAACAATGGTTCTCATGGCCAGCACATTTTTCTAGAGAAGACTACAGGATTTTTACCTTTATTGAATTAAATCTAACAAATATTTATTGAGCACCTATTACATCCAAGGTAGTATGCTGTGAGTTATAGAAAAGTCACCTATTAAATAGTGCCAGCCTTCAAAAATTTTGCCTTCGGAAGGATGAAAATGGAGAATAAACTAAGATGAGTAAACACATTAACAAATGACTCTAACAGAAGCAAAATAATGGAAGGGCCATAAAAAGATACAAACAAAATGAAATGAGGTGTCAAGGAAGGTGTCTTATTCTGTTCAGTCTTCTATAACAGAGTACTGTAGACTATGGTGCCTTACAAACGTTAATTTTCTCTCGGGTCTGGAGGAAGGAAGTCTGAGATCACAGTGCCAGCCTGGTTGGGATCTGGTGAGAGCCTTCGTCCACGCTGCAGACTGTCAACTGCTTGTCATATCCACAAAGCGGAGGAGAGCAGAGAGGGGAAGCAAGTTCTCTGTGCTCTCCTCCTACTACGGCACTCATCCCACCCAGGAGGGCTCCACCCTCATGACCTCATCAAATCCTAATTTCCTCCCAATGACCCCGCCTGTTCAAAGCACTGCATTCGAGGGATCGAGTTTCAACCTCTGAATTTGGGGGAAATGAAAACATTCAGTCCATAAACAGAGAGACGATAACCTGATTTCTTTGGGGGGATTCATTCATTCATTCAAAAGACCATGCCATGTGCTCTGTCCACCTCCAATGTCCTGTGCTAGGACTGGTACACAGTGAATAAAAAGCCCAAAAAGGACAAATAACAAAGCACTGGCTTGAGGGTTAGGTATATTTTTCTTTCAGTGTTTTATTGGGTATCTTTTCCCACATGTTCACCAATACGTGAAAAGTGTCAAACTTTACTTTTTCCACACAGAAGATAAGACATGTTGTTCCCTATTTGAATTTGTATTTGCCAAATAACTAGTAAAATGAAAAACTTTTCAAATGTCGTGTATTTATCGTTCATTCACATCTTTACTGTAACTTGCTTTTTATATCCTTTGATGTTTTTTTCAACATTGTTTGTCTTTTTCTTATTCATTTATAGGGATTTTTTTCATTTAGACACTGATCCTTTCTCACATACACAGAAAATATCCTCTCCTTGTCCACAGGTCATTTTTAAACTTCATTTATAGAGCATTTTGCCTTGTGGAGTCAAATTTATCTAGCTTTTCCTTAATAGAATGTGCTTTTTGAACTTTTGAAAAAATTCCTTATCTCGAGTTCACGTTTTTTCAGTTATTGTCTGTGTGGTTTTTTTTCCAACATGTTTTTCCTGGTGGTTTCTTTTCATTTCCTGGAGTTTCATTTTTCACATTTTTGTCTGGGATTTGTGTGTGGTGTGAAATAGTGATCGAATTCTCATTTGCTTTCCTTGAAGAAAGTCAGCTGTCTCAACATCATGTAATTTGTAGGAACAGCTTTCCCGCACTGGTGTGGATGTCCCTCCAGTAAGAGATTGAGTGCCCTGCCTATGTTATTTTCTGGGGTCTCTCTGCCATGCCACTGATGTGCTTACAAATTCCTTTGGTATTCTCTATTTGGTGTGCTTTCCTTTCCTTCATGTATGTTCTTGTCCTGGTTTCTGTGGATTAATCACACTTTCTTCATTACCTTTATTTTCCTTTACTCATTAAGCATTTTAATCTATGTTTGTTGCTTTAGTCATTATACCTAAATTTTTCCTATATATGTATCATTAACATAAATATTTAAATAATATACATAGTTATGTATAATATACATAAAGTTATATATATATATATATATATATAACGTTGAATTTAAGTTTTTCTATTAAAGGCTAAAGTTCATACACATATCTGTCATCCTTCTAAACTAAACTAGGACCTTGTATAATTCAACTCTCTTCAGAATCACTCCCCTGCTGTTGTGCTCCGTTTGTTTGTTTGATTTTTTTGGATCGTTTTGTTTTTAGCACATATGATGAACAATGTTATTATTCTCATTGATTTTAATGTCAATTCTCGTTTAGATTTACCACCATAATTTATTTGTTCCCTTTGCTACTTGCATTCTGCTTCTTCCTTCTGAATACATTCTTCTTCAAACTAAAGTCTGTCACTTAGCAATATTTTTTTAGTGAGCATGATCTATCCTGGGTTACCGGGGACAGTAAACTTTCTAAGTGTTAACAGGCCTAAAATGCCTTGTTCTTACTTTCACTCCTCTATTTAATTTTTTAAATAGGTAGAACAAGCGCCTGACCCAAAACCAAAACATGGAGCACAAAATATCCTACTCATTCTCAATTTTTAAATCCCTAATTATTTGCCTTGAGGACTTTGAAAATCGATTCCACTGCCTTAGGACAGCTTTCACTGCTAGGAAGTATGCCGCCCATCGTATTCTTGGAGATTATGGTTTCCTTTTTACTTCTCCCCTCCATCGGCTTCTAGGATTTCTCATTACCCTTGACATCCTGCTCTTGTGCTACCGAGAGTCAAGGTGTAGAACTCATCCATCTATCCACATCTGTGTCTGTCACTATTTTTCCTACTTCTGTAGCCTCCCCGTTGGCTAATTTTACAGTTTCTCTGCGCAGGCACGGTGGGCTGGACCAGTCCCAAACCAGTCTTTAGGTGACCTGTTCCCTGTAGGCACCATGTCTTTGGGCGCCGTGCTTGCCTATAACGCCATCCTGGCCTTGACCCGGTAAGACCGCTTCCACCCCTGGCCCGAGGCAGCGGTGTGTCTCAGTCTGCGGCCCCTGTGGAGAGGGCAGTGATTATTTTTCCCCTTATAAGGAATTGAAGCACTTTTCCAGCCCAAAGCCTCACAAAGGGATTCAATTTCTGGGGCCCCCGGCCCAACTCAGGTTTGTGGACTTACCTCCATCCCCAAGATGCTGTTCAAAACATAGCCCCTCAAGTCTCCGGTGGCTCCAGGCCTCCCTGAGCAACGTGGCTTTACTTCCTACTCACCAAACTGAGTTCCCTTTTTATTTTTTACCATTGGACGGCCTCGTTGCTTTTACCGTGCATTTTAACTTTTAATTTTTAAACGTTTTACCCAGCATTTTTATTAATTTAGATGGTGAAGCATATTTTATTGTGTTCAATCTATTCTCCTGTCCAGGACATTTCTTTGTACTTAATATCACCCAGACTGGAAACCTGAGAATCCCACAGGATCCCTCCCTCTCCCTCAGTCAGTCAGTTATAAATCCCTACTTATTCTCGTCCTGAAGATCTCTCAATTTTGTGTCCTCTTTTCTCAGTCACCTCTATTACTGCCAAAGCCACTTTCCTAGTTTAAGCTACCAGACTTCCTTACCTAGAAATTTTCCTTCTAGTAACAAACTTTGGGGGGGGGGGTCAGAGTTATATTTTAACAACTAAGTTCTTTCTCCTTTTCATCTCCCTACTCCCTTCTAATCAAACCTGTACAATGGCACCAAATTAATACACATATTTAAGATATTTTATTTCTGATTATAGTGGATTTTATTTTTCCATACATGGCATTGGGACATTGGTTAGCTTTTTGGAATAAAAAACAACAACAAACTTACATCCCAATATCATACCATGTGCAAAAATACTATATTACAGGGGCGCCTGTGTGGCTCAGTCGTTAAGCGTCTGCCTTCGGCTCAGGGCGTGATCCCAGCGTTCGGGGATCAAGCCCCACATCAGACTCCTCTGTTGGGAGCCTGCTTTTTCCTCTCTCACTCCCCCTGCTTGTATTCCCTCTCTCGCTGGCTGTCTCTCTCTCTCTGTCAAATAAATAAATAAAATCTTAAAAAAAATACTATATTATATTCTGGAAACCATAAAAGCACCAAAAGAAACACATAATTTAAAAATTAGTCTATTGTGGGGGCGCCTGGGTGGCTCAGTCGTAAAGCGTCTGCCTTTGGCTCAGGGCGTGATCCTGGCATTATGGGATCGAGCCCCACATCAGGCTCCTCCGCTGGGAGCCTGCTTCTTCCTCTCCCACTCCCCCTGCTTGTGTTCCCTCTTTCTGGCTGTCTCTCTCTCTCTGTCAAATAAATAAAATCCTAAAAAAAAAAAATTAGTCTATTGTGAAAAAATCTTTCCTAAGCAAGACACAATACCTAGAAGTCATAGTAAAATAAATTAACAAGTCTTATTTCCTATAAATTTTAAATTTCCATAAAATTAAAGTGAAAATAAACAAAGATGAAAGGTAAGTCCCAGATTGGAAGAAATTTTAAATATCACATATTAAAATGACAAAGGCTTAATATACACATCACATAAAAAGATTCCACAAATTAATAAGATAAAAATTAGAGTCTCAATCTTTTAAGTGGACAAAGGAATAAAACTGTCAATTTACAGAATAAGAAATACAACTAGAGAATGTACGTATGAAAAGATCCTCAGCTTCATTAGTAATAGGGAAGACAGATATTTTTAAATGAAATTTTGGCCTCAGAAATTGGAAGAAATATAAAATATTGATAATTTCATTCACTGAACAAAAGTTGAAGAGTGAATCACTGGGGCCATTTTGGAAGTCATTTTTGACAGTATTTTTCACAGTTTTAAACGCTATATACTCTTTGACCCAACAATTCCACTTGTAAGAGTGTTAAGAAAACACTGGCACATGTGCCCAAAAATTTATGTACAAAATACCCTTGCAGTGCTGCTTATTACAACAATTTCCTTCAACGAGGGAGAGGTTAACATAAATTAAATTAAATCTATTCTATGAAATACTATGAAATCATCATAAAGAATGAAATAACCCATGGGTGGAAAGAGTTGCAATGTGAAAATATAAGTCATTAGACAGAGGCATAGCATGGTTCTATCTGTCTTATAACTAACAAATTTGAGTCACGCCCATGTGTATACGAACACATGCATATACATGCGTGTGCACACATGCATATATTTATGTATGCGTGTATACATGTACACATCCACACAAATACATAGCAAGGTAAACAAGGTACTGAAAGAATAAACCAAATTTATCAGGAGAGAATATAAACTGGCGGGGAAAGTGGCAAGAAAAGCCAGGATTCTCTCTATATATGTCTGAACTTTTTAATCCTTTTGATAAAAATACATTCATGCAACACGAAAACTAAAGCAGGCAGAGAATCTTGAAAATACCAGAAAGGACAAAGAAGAAAATTAAAATCCCGTATAACCCCCTAGTGATCTTACTTAAATGCAAATCCAAGCGCTACACATGTACAGATCAGTGGCGGCCCCTTCCCTACAAGGTCAACTGCAAAAGCCTTAGCATGTAACATTCTTACCCCTGTCTCCTTCCTAGCTTCACATCTTCTTCTCCCCCAACTAGTAACCTAATATCTGACCAGGACTTGAAGTTTCTGAATACACCTGCTGTTCCTTCTGCCTGAAATATACTCTCCCGCCCTTGGCCGGCAGGCAGTTGTTGGTTCTGTATTCCCTTTGCTGCTTCATATGATGGTACTTCCCTAAATGCTTTTCCTCTCCTAGCATTGGTTTACCTCCTCTGCTAGACCATCAGCATTTGAGGGAAGTGATTCATCAATGCCTGCCCCTACTCGTATACCTACCCAGTGACTGGTACAGGCATTGGCTCCTGGTGGGCCACTCACCAGGTGATGAATGAGTGCATGCATAAACGGAGGCACGCAAGCACAGTACAAGAAAATAAGGACTACTGAGCAGCAGTGGAGGCTCAGCTTGAAATGTATTACATTTAACCGCCCAGAATCCAAATCCATCATTTAACTCCGTTCCATCACTTTCTCAAGCAACACCTAACACCTGGAGAGCAGAAGTGGAGCAAAGGGGAGAGAGCATCAGGGAAAGCTGTTTAGGGATGAAGTGATGACAAAGGGGCCGGCATCATTCTGGAGAGGTGCTGAGCGTGTGGAGTGACTGGTTGTGGCTGGTGAGGAAGCAAGAGCTGGAGTGACAGCCCTGGGGCCGGAGTGAAAGAATGGGGGTGATGTAAGTTGCGAGGTGGGGTTGAGGGCAAAGCATTCCAGAGCATTCTTTCAAAAGTAGTGCCAAAGTATGTAAATAGGTATTTATGCAGTGGGAAAGTCTTCCATGGCCAAGTGTTTGGGAAACACTGGATTACGTAGAGTAGAAACAATTCCCAGTAGCAGAATTTCTCACAGACCTGACTTTAGTAAACTGCTTTATGAAAAGTCAGAAGCAGGATGCTGTACCGATGTTTACCAAAGGTTTGCGACACAGTGTATCAGTTTGCTAGGGCAGTTATAACAAAGCACCACAAACTGGTGGCTTGAACAACAGGAGTTTATCACCTCACAGTTTTGGAAGCTGGAAGTCTGAGGCCAAGGCGTGTGTGCAGGGTTGGTTCCTTGGAGGCTGTGAGGAAGCATCTGTTCCAAGCCTTTCTTCTAGCTTCTAGGGGCCTGCTGGCAATCTTTGACATTCCTTGGTTTGTAGAATCACCTTGACTTCTGCCTTCACGTCATTCTCCCTGTGTGGGTGACTGCCTCCATATTTTCCTTTTCTATAAAGACACCAGTCACATTGGATGAAGATTCCCCCTAAGATGGTATGACCCCAACTTAACTTGACTAATTACATCTGCAACAACCCTATCTCCAAAGAGTCACATTTTGAGGTACTTCAGGTGAAAGATCTCAACATATAAATTGTAGGGGGAAACGATTCAACCCATAGTGTTGCCAGGTCCTGGGGCCTGACTCAACCAGACCCAAAGGAGTTGCTGAAGGTTCTTGTCTTGCCACGAGAATGAATTTAAGGACACACATGCAGCACAGCAGCTAAGTCACACAAGCAGGAAAGTTTATTAAAAACGAGAATTACACTCTCGAGATATGAGAAGGGTTGAGAGAGAGAGCCCAGGAGCACACACTGTGCATCCTGGGGGTTGGATTTCTATCTTTTCTTAATAGCCGTTAACTAGGGGATGAAATATTTATTTATTACTTGGGGCAGAAAGCAGGGTTTCCGAGCCTTTTCTTCCTAATTTGATCAGGTGTTTTCTGTCATGGCATCCACCATCTGGGGTCGGTCTGGTTGGATCCAGCTTCTTGTGGAGCGCTGCCAGGACCGGCCTCTGATCTTCCCAATAGCTGGCCATGACTTCCATGTTGCTCGCCTCCAGGAATCCTGCTTGAACCTAACTAACTGCCTATGCTAACGTTAGCATGCATTAACCTTTTGGCATGTAACGTGTAGCAAAACCACTGCCTCACTGAACCCAGTTTTGGTAAGTTCTGCTAGAATAGATTCTCTATCATAAGGTTCTTCCAAAAGAGAGCTCAAGATAGGGGCCCCCATTCACTGAGACCCTAGAATGCATCATGCAATCCAGGAAAGGTGATACGGCAATGACAATTTTACAAATGAGAAATGAGAAATTTACAAATGAGAAAACAGATTCTGATCACTGAAGATACCCACCCAAGGTGACTGAGCTGGGTTTCAAACCAAGGTCTGTCTCATTACCAGGTCACTTCTCTCTCCACTCCAACTTGCTGTTTCCCAAATGAATACGAACATCATTAAAGCGAGATCCTTGCTGTGGAAATAATGGGGTGATTTTTCCACCCCTCAGTAATGCCTAATCCCTACTGAAAAGTGGTTGAGATTTGAAACAAAGCAAAGGCAGTGAGGCTTCTTTCTCATCGTTGAAATAAATCTGTTTAATACGTAGGAAGCACTCCTGGTTAAATGTTTACCTTTTGAACCCTACACTGAAGGAAATGGTTTCCTGAAGCTTTGGCTCATCTTTTAGCGAACTGTCAAACTAAAAACTTGGGTGCTTCTAGATGAGGATTTTAACTGCACTATTGATTATAGTGCAGCTAGAAACCATTTTCAGACTTATCTTCATATGATTTAATTGACATTGAGAGGTATTTTAATTGAAACGTTAGACTTCCTCAGTAGAACTACCCTTTGTTTCTAGCAAGGCAATCTAGCTTTTATGCTTTTAATCGCCATCTGTTGTTCAATAAATGTCAAATCGTTCCTAATGGTCTCTCTAAGCATAGGGTTGGTTTTTTTTTTTTTTTAATTTGCTTTTGTACTCAGTGTTCGTTATGGGCAAATGAGTCCTTGCCGTAAAAGAGTGCCATTTCTCATGGTGCTTCAGTCCCGTGAGAAGGAAAAAGTGATTAGAAATAAAGAGACAAGAGAAATGCTTCTTCTTCTTCTTCTTTTTTTTTTAGTTCTTCTCGGCAGTGGGGAGATTTAGAAAGTCTATAAAAATGTTTCCTCTCAGCACTGCTGGTGATTTTACTCCCATTCAAAACATAAAAGGAACAGAGACCTCCAAAAATCTTTGAGTTGCTTAAATTGTCTGAAATGATAGAAGCTAATATATTTAAAAAGGTGGGTGAGGGAGAACGTCCACTGGACTCAGCCAAGTTGGAGATGTACCATTGACTTCATAAGCCAATGGGGACTCTCCCTCTCTGTTTTTTTTTTTTTCTAACCTTGTGGGAATTGTGTAGAGATAAAGCAAAAGCCATACAAGGACTCCATTACCCAGGACCCCACAACGGATTCTGAACCAAACCCGCCTACTCTCCAGAGGCAGAGGAAGAGAATGGCCAGCGATTTCAAATGATGTTCTGCAATGAGACGGAAGGAAAGACCCTCCCTGGGGAGATGCGGAAAATACACACGCGGAAAAAGGCAATAATGTTTTTGCTTTTCCTCTTTAGCTTTTTAACACCCAACATCCTTCATGAAAGCTCACCTTATCTTCGAAGGTTAGGAAACCAAATGACACTGGCTCTTTGGAGCCCCAGAGAGCCCAGGAGATAAGGACTGTATGGCTGCTGGGAAGAGGGAACGGTCTTTCATTGAGACTTGCATGCATCGGGTCACAATCAGCTTGCAATCTAAGAAGTATGTTTGATTGCTTGGATAAGAGTTTGAAATATTCTCCAAGGGTTGGAAGATATATATTCTAAGAAGTAATTAGAACTGGTTGAAATACAGGGCTATAAATGGGGGACTGGCACAATTTTACAAGAAACAGATCATAACTCAACATTCGAATGACTTTTTCTTTGGAGAAGGTCAGCAAAGCTATTAACAAGGGAAGTGGGCATGCAGAGTTCTCCATCCCAGACTGTGACTGAACTTTGCACAAAGTCCCTCCATCACGACTCTGACTCTAATTACCTGAGCCTCTGCCTTCGCTCAGGAGCAAGTGTTGAGAGGGGCTAAACGGGCAGCCGGGCTTCTGACTGCCCGTCTGCGTGTCTCTAGCCCTCTTCCCCCAAAGGGATAGGAATTAAGATGCTGACAAGTTCCTTTTCTCAGGCACTAGGGCCAAAAATACCGCGGATTATTACAAATATTAAAGTCCTCCAGACCCAAGTAGAATTTCTCACACGTCAGAAAAAAAGGAAAGGAGACTTAACAGCAATCATTCTGTCACCTGTCGTCTCGCCTAAGATACAGGCAAACACGCCAACACGGGCCGCGTGGCCACAGAGGGACTTTGAAGGGGGACCCGTCCCCAGGGCTTCAGTTTGGAAACACAGGCTGGATAATTTCAAAATGAACTCCCTTGCCCCGCGGCTGCTGTGTTACTCGCGTACATGGCAACCATGCTGCTCTTAGGTTTAAACTAAGGTTAGGGATGTGTCTCTTTTTGTTTCTCTGCTCCCCATCCTTCAGTACTCAAAACAGTGCCTGGAATCTCAACGCATATTTGTTAAATTAAAACATAAAAATTACAAACTGGGAGTTTTCAGGGGAGCCTCAGAGCAGCTTTGAGCTCCTTCCAAATTACCCTGATCTTTCCCAGTGACCCCGGAACTGGGGGTGGGGGGAGCAGTGTTCCCTTCCTATATCCTTCCTACTCTTCCTAAAAACCCAGCACCCCTCCTATTCTTTTGTTCCCGTGGGGGTTCATCACTGACTCACGATGAACTTGACCCTAGGCCTCTCCTTTGCAAGCCCAGGACCAAATTAATCACCAGAGGCAGTGTCAATACAACTGTTATGTCTACCTGCAGCTCTCCCCAAGTGGCCTCACCGAGTTAAAGCATTTGACCACTGGACTCCAGAAGCAAAACTGGGAGGAACAAGAGGGAAACATATCTTCAAACAACCATACCTTCCCTGCAGATTATTTATCACTCCCTCAATCATAATGATTCCTGATGACCTATATTTATGTCCTATAACTGCCCTAGGTATGATTATGTGTGTCTTAGGATTACATATACCCCAGATTTCCTTTGCTTCTAACACTATATAGTGTTATTTTATGTTGAACTTCACTCTTGTCGCTCTCAGCTTTTAAAAAATTGAAGAATTAATGGATGATATCCTTTAACCCAGCTCCTCTAGACCTGCGGTACTCCCAGCCTTAGACTCCTGGTTCCTGGGCCTACCCCGTCCTTGCTTCAGCTCACCTGAAGTCTGTTTATTTTCTGACATGTATGTACTCTAGGCTTGGTTCTGTAGAACCGAGGTAACAATCTGTTGCCTTAATTACTCTTCAAAGATGTTTATTGTGAGAGGACACCAGAACAGCGTTTGCAGCCCTCCTGCTGTTAAGAATTCTAAAGGTTAAGGCCTCCAGTAAACTGTGATTAGAAAAAAAAAAATCAACAGAGTAACTGCATAATCGCCGCTATATTTAGCAGGCTAGTGATTTCCAGAGAAACCTGGCATTTCTGCCCTGCAGCCTCCTTCAACCCCTCAGGAAGTCTTCCGGCCAGAATCTGTGACGCCCTCCTGGCCCAGCACCTGGAACAAGGCTACAGACCCGAAATAGCTCAAAATATCTGAGCATCTCAAATAATAAAAGGGAGTCCAACTCCAAAAGAAAAAGAAAGAAAGGAAAATGGCTTACCATAAAATGGTTGGGTGAGGTACTGCTCGTTCATAAAACAAAACTGTTGTATAAAATTCCAATGAGGGGGTGCCTGGGTGGCACAGCGGTTAAGCATCTGCCTTCAGCTCAGGGCGTGATCCCGGCGTTATGGGATCGAGCCCCCCGTCAGGCTCCTCCGCTATGAGCCTGCTTCTTCCTCTCCCACTCCCCCTGCTTGTGTTCCCTCTCTCGCTGGCTGTCTCTATCTCTGTCTAATAAATAAATAAAATCTTTAAAAAAAAAATCCAATGAGGTTTTTGTTCCCTTGTTCTTAAAAGGTACAGCCCCATTTCTTTCTTCCTTCCTTTCTTTTTTTTTTTTTTAAGTAATCTCTACCTCCAGCATGGGGCTAGAACTCACAACCCAGAGATCAGAAGTCGCATGCTCTACCAACGGAGTCTGCCAGGTGCCCAAACAGCCCCCTTTCTTAAATTGCTCAAGAGCCCGTAGTGACTGGTCTGGCATAGTTGTATTCAGTGGCTCATGTCTCCTACAGACTGTGGGATTCCCTTTCTGTGGTTTTACTGCTCTCCATGAAACTCTTTTCTCTTCCTCCTGATATTGCTCTCAGCTATTCCTCCTCTCAAAAAAAAAAAAAAAAAAAAAAAGGCCTACTTGTCAGAAAGTCTGTCATGTATACCTTAGGATATATTGGATTCATTTGTGGGAAAAGAGGAATGATTATTTAAATAATAATGGCGAACACCTACTGAGCACTACCATGTGCTAGGCACTGCTCCAGGTCCATCATATATATTAATTCAGTTAAGTTTCACAACCACCCAGTGAGATAGTTTGCGACTAATCCCCATTTTACAGATGAGAAAATGAAGGCACAGAGAGGTGAAGAAACTTGCACAGGGTCACAGAGCTAGTAGTAGAAGAGCTGGACTATGTACCCAGGCGGCCTGACTCCAGAGTCCATGTTCCCAACCTCTGAACTATTGTACCTTCCACACGATTTCACTACCATCACCTCTCACCTCCCAGGTTTTCAGGGAAGAACGGAGCGGGATGTGTGTGAGTCAGACCCCTTAGGGCCACCCTTTGATCCTGCCTACTCTCAGCTCTGCCTGTTGTCACAGTGGATCACAGGCACCCAGACGGTGAGACAAATGGAGAGTGGAAGAGAGAGAAGCTGGTCTTTAGAGCTAGAAAAGGGACCGGAGAGCTGCTCACTGGGCTTTCAAACTGCTTTTCTCCCCCCAGCGTGTGTGTGTGGGAGAGCAGGCAGGCCCCCGGGACCCCCAGCTTCCGCCCGAACAGCTCCACTTGCAGCTGCCGCACACACAGGGGTCTGGGATTTACACTGCATGTGGAGATTCATGGCTCAGAAAGGTTTGGAAACCCCTGGGGATGGAGCAATCACCTAGGTGTCAGTTCCTTAATTGCTAAGCCCTCCTCACGGCTGATTTACACAGCCCTGTACTCCCTGGAGAGGAAAGGCAGGAGGGTGTAGACCAGGGCACATGCAAGTCTGTCTGCCAGGAAAATCTGATTGTCAACTGTCCTCGCCTAAAGCAGGGAGAGCATTCCTGGGGGAGGCGGACAATTAGGGAAGACTGTGACTTTACCTTCGGCCCAGATAGGCAAGCTTAAAAAAATGTTTAAGGGTAAATGGAAATAAGATGAATCTACGAGCGCCCTCCAGCAAGCACAAAGTATTTGGAGATCCATTTCTTCCCGTCTTCAAAATTCCTTAATTCTGTTACACGGTGTCCTCCTGGGGTCCTCATACTATTTCTCACTTGCCTGTCTATGCCCCACGAAATTCTTAAGAAGACCTACAACAAGGTGTGTGTGCACATGGTGTATGTGCATACACACACACACGCACGCGCATACACGCGCACACACGCGCATTTGCACACGCCCAGGAGATCAAAGCCAGGCCAGCTCCAGCCACCAGTTGGGTGATCTCCCCTGGGTATATTCCTCAGCAGGGCATCTGTAGATCAGAGAACCGACGTCCTGTTGCCAACCCATAACATAAATTTTACTCAGGACACCCTCCAAACGACAGGCACCAGGGAGGCCACCGAGCACAGCGGTCAGGGAACGCTGGAGTCAGAATGCCAGTGCTGAGATCCCCGTTCTGTCACTCACAAGCTGTGGGATGTCAAGAGACTCCCTAACAGAACCTCTCTATCCCCCAGATTTATCCTCTGTAAAATGGGGAGAACAACAGTGCTGGTTGGGAGGATGGCCATGCTGAGCATAAGTGCTCAGAGCAGCACCGGGCATGTGGCAGGAGCTGAATAAGCATTAGCCATATATAGCTACCAAAGTGCCCAGCGGCCCCCTTGGCCGGCCCCTGGGTCAGCCCAGTCCTAATTCCACTCCAGCTCCAGGAAAAGCTGCTGGCTGCTGTTGCTGCGGAGTGCAGATGGCCGCAGCTCAACAGGAAGATTAGCAGCCTTCCTTGTTGGAGACAAACAAGCTACAAGGTTCCTGGGGGAGGCTGGCACTTCATTAGGCTTTCTTCATAGCAAAACTTAAAATTGAAAACACTGCCTGAAGCACCCTGTGATCAGAACAAATATTCTTCATTCATTCACCACATATTTATTGAGCACATCTTTAAAATAATAGGCAGCTACATATAAACACTCCCGGTATAAATGCTGTGCTAAGGGCTTTCTACCCACTTATAACAATGCTATCAGAGAGATGCTGTCATTCTTTCCATTTTGTATATGAGGCTCAGAGAGGTGAGGTGACTTGCCACAGGTCACACAGTATATGGCAGAACTAAAATTTCCCCAGAGAAATGTACATCAAAACCACAAGGAGATAGCACCTCACACCTGTCAGAATGGCTACAATCAAAAACACAAGAAACAACAAGTGTTGGCGAGGTTGTGGAGAAAAAGGAACATTTGTGTGTTGTTGGTGGGACAGCAAACTGGTGCAGCCACTGTGGGAAACAGCATGGAAGGTCCTCGAAAAGTTAGAAATAGAGCTTCCCTAGGATCCAGTAATCGTACTACTGGGTGTTTATCCCCAAAATACAAGAACATTAATTCAAAAGGATACATGCACCCCTATGTTTATTGCAGCATTATTTACAGTAGCCAAGTTATAGAAGCAGCCCACGTCTATTGATTGATGAATGGATAAAGAAGTCGTGTGTGTATATACATAATGGAATCTTACTCAGCCATCATAAAGAACAAAATGTTGCCATTTGCAACAGCATGGATGGAGCTAGAGAGTATCATGCTAAGTGAAGTCAGTCAGTCGGAGAAAGACAAGTACCCCATGATCTCACTCATATGTGGAATGTAAGAAACAAAGCAAATGAGCAAAGGGGAAAAAAAAAAAAGGAGAGAGACAAACCAACCAACAGATTCTTAACTATAGAGAACAAACTGATGGTTACCAGAGGGAAGGTGAGNNAAAGAGGTGAAGGGGATTAAGAGCCCATTGTCATGATGAATACTAATATACGAAAGTGCTGAATGACTATACTGTACCCTGAAACTAAATAACTCTTGTATGTTAACTACACTGGAATCAAAATTAAAAACTTAATAGACTTAATTAAAAAAAATAAAATAAAATTTCACCAGAGCCAGAGCTTCGTTTTTGAGCACTCTGCCACCTCTCTCCTGTCTGAAGAACTCCGCCCTCAAACCCACACAGACAGGCAAGGCAGCCTGTCCTTTATTCCTTCCCTTCCTCTATCATCCGAAATGGGAGGCTGCAAATCTCAGTTCCTTTCTCAAGAGCTCACAGAAAAATCCCGAAGCTTTGGTCCGCACAGCACACCAAACCCAGAAGGGAACAATGCGGGAGTAAGTACTGTTATTTAGCCACACAAAATCCAGGCTTCCATTTAAACTTTTTACACAAACCCCCTCTAATCTCTCTGCCACTACATCAGACAGAAGGTGTGAAGAAAGGCTTCCTTGTTTGCAAACTATACTAATGCAATTGTTATAAAAATTGTCTTGGTATGCCAGTCTTAGCCATTTAAAAAAAAAAATCCCAGTAGGTATTTTGGGCTGCTTTAAGCAAAGAGAATCTACGTAATCTTTCTTTTCTTAGAGAAATGAAATCCTTTGTTTATTATAATTAACAGCAAGTATTTTGTCAACTGAACAATAACACTAGGCCCGAAGTATAGATAGTGTAATTACAGAGTATTCTAAAGGTTTCTAAAAATATTCATAGTGACATCAAGTCAAATCATGTCTATCCCTACCCTCCCCACACACATATACACAAAGAACTCAAGGACGCCTTGCTCCCTGATTTAGCTACATAATTTCCATTCAAAATGAAAGTCACATAGCTAACACCCCATTCAGTTCTTTGAATCTTTCATTAATTAAAAAAATAAAACCATAAGGCAAATCCTGTGGTTAAAGGCATTTTTAGCCCAGAGGACCAGACAGCAGGTTCTGGAGGGCTCCCTTGGATACAATGTCGTTCAGGTTCTAGGTCTTCTGTGGGCTCAGCAGTCTGGCAGAGGTTGCGGTCACTTTGGCTCTCGGTGGCCCCTCTTGGCAGGGAAGATGCTCCCTTCCCCAGTTTAAAGAGCACAAGAGCATCCCAGGACTCAGCTGTCTCTTGCCTGCCCAGATGCCAGGTTGCCACAGGAGGTGAAACTTCCTGGCCCTTTCCTGCGCAGCAATCCCTGCAGGCGTTGAGCCCTGGGGGAGCCCACACTCTTCCAGTGTCTCCATTAGGACTGCAAGCCTCACCACACTCCGTGGCATGGCAGAGCCAAGGCACACACACTGGGGACTGTCATGCCTGGGGCTGGGGGCGTGGCTCTGCTTTGGGCTGGATTTGAGACTTGGGTCCTGATCCTGGCCCTCTCTAAACCTCACTTTCCTCATCAATTAGATAGTGACTAATACTTACTTCATAGGGTAATTGTGAGCTAAAAGTGTGCACACCAGAAATGATGATGATGATGATGATGATGATAACAGTAATAATAAAGGGGCAGAAGGAAACTTTGGAAGATTTTTACGGCCTTAATAGTGGTGATAGTTTCACAGATCTATATATATCCCCAAACTCATGGAGTTGTATACATTAAATATGTACAGCTTTTTAGGGGCGCCTGGGTAGCGCAGTCGTTAAAGCGTCTGCCTTCGGCTCAGGGCGTGATCCCGGCGTGCCGGGATCGAGTCCCACATCGGGCTCCTCCGCTGGGAGCCTGCTTCTTCCTCTCTCACTCTCCTGCTGTGTTCCCTCTCTCCCTGGCTGTCTCTCTGTCACATAAATAAATAAAAAATCTTTAAAAAATAAATAAATAAATAAATAAATAAATAAATATGTACAGCTTTTTAAATATCAATCATACTTCAATAAGGTAGTTTAAAAAAAAGAAAAAGAAATAAATAAAACATACAAAGATACTTGGTAAATGCTCACTCAATTTCAGTCTTCTTGGTTTCTTTCCCCTTTAATGTAGTTTTCCCTTCAATTTTCCTAATGGAATTAAGAATTGAAATGGTTAACTATTTTAACAATAGTCTTTGGCAAAATTCTGGAAAAAGAAGCTAAAAGAAGGATGGAATGCTGCCTACAGAGCATCAGAATTGCGCTGGCCAATAGCTAGCAATGGAGAGGAAATCCACATGGGAGGAAGGAGGCCTGGGATCTGAGGTTGGCCTTCTCCTTGGGGTCTTAGGGTGCTATCCACTGCCAGCCCCACTGTTCTCAGGGGCCTGTCCTTTCCCTTTGTCCTCCAGCCCAGGCATTGTACCCTCCACCAGCCCCATTTTGACAAAGCAGACACCTGGCCATTGCTTTTTTGAAAGATTACACTAATGGTGAATGGATCAAAAAGATAAATTAACAGGGGCACCTGGGTGGCTTAGAGGGTTAAACGTCAGACTCTGATTTTCAGCTCAGGTCATGATCTCAGGGTCATGAAATGGGGTCCCACATCAGGTTCCACACTGGGTGTGGAGCCTGCTTGGGATTCTCTCACTCCCTCTCCCTCTGCCCCTCCCCCTCTGCTCACTCTCTCTTTCTCTCTCTCAAAAAAAAAAAAAAAGATAAAAGATAAATCAACAAAAAATAACAAGGATTCAGATCATCTGGTTTACACAATGTAGTTTATCCATCTTTAGTATGTAGCCTCAATGGGAAGGTCTCCCTGCCAGGCTGTCCTTCTGCCTGCCTTTGGTGGAGGTCACATTTAGCACCTGCCATCCTAGAGGGATCCCATGACTCTCCACACCAATCGCCAGTTCACATCCTACATGCTGCATATCCTTCCTAGGTTGCTCAGGACAGACATCACCAATCAATCACAGCCCTCTTCTTTGTTGAGTGCAGACTTGGACTTAATACTCTAGGTATCAACTACCAATCAGCCAAAGTTACATCAACTTGTGATCCCTGCTTTAGATCCCTCGAAGCCCTTATCAAAGATAGCAGAGCCCTGAGAAAGCTAGAAAATTCCCCATGATGTCAGACTAAGGCCCCCTTCTAAGTTTTGGTTCCCTGTCTGAAGACTACCTAGTCTCCAAGTGAGTGATCTTACAGGAATGACATATGCAGAGGAGCCCATACCTGCCCACAGAGGTGCCCCTCTCTGCTCACCAACTCAAAATCACACATTCATATGAAAGTCAATAAGAGAAGGCTCCTCACAGGAGTCTCCTCTTATACTTTCCACCTAATCCTCAGGCCCAGAATCAAAAACACCAGATGCCACAGTATTGGCTGAAGACGGACATCTTCATCACGTTGTCATTACTCAAGCCATTGTTACCCTCACTGGGGACAGAGAAAAGTGCAAGCCACTAGTTGGTTAAAAGAATACTTGTGCCCCATACTATGTTTTCTTCCCTAAAAGTAGGTGAACACCCACTAAGAACATAAAGATTTTGTTCTGGGGGTGCAGTAACATCAGGGTCCAGGCCAGTGTGAGGGAATGTGAAGAGTGCTCCCTCTTTTCCCTGAGCTTCCTCCTTCCCCACTTAACTGGTTCTGGGGAGGACCAAAGGCATTAAGTGCCTACTAAGTACTTTACTTAGGTCATTAGATTTTCACACAAACTCTGCCAGTCATGTATTCTTGACGCCCATTTTACAGATAAGACAACTAAGGCTTAAGGAGGTTAAAAATCTTTCCCAAGATCACCCAGCTTGAAATAGGCGCTGTACAGCTTCAAATCTTACGCTCTTCCTCTGCCATGCTGGCCCTCATGTCAAACCCTGCTAGGCACAGTCAGAGGCCACACACAAACCCAGAATGGTCCCAACCAGGGTCCTATTGCCATTGTCTTTGGCCTTAAAAGATACAAGAAAAAGTCTGACCCCAAAGGAGGGCTTTGATAATATTGTTCACTAGCTTGCCTAATAGGAGTTTCTCTCTCCCCAGAAATAACTGGTGACGACCAAATGCTGGAATCTTTTGATGACTCAAGAATCCTAAGACTGTCTTTGTGGTCATCAGCTTGATGGAGACAAATGAGAGCAATGGCTAACAACCATTCTTCTAGACCAGAGACTTTAACCCCAACCAACCCACTGCAAGTGCAGGCAGTCTTCCTTTGAAACAAACCTCCGATCAGAACACTTTTGCCCACCAGCACTCACACCACCCTGGGCCAAGCCACTACCATGTCCTTCAGGAGAAGAGCAATAACTTCCCTCCCTGAGTCACTCTGTTCCAAACTCTTGTCCCCACAGCTGTCAAACTCCCTGCTTTCAGAAGCCAATAACTGCTCTTAGAATAGAATTCTGTCCCCCCGTGATGGCCTCCACGCTTCTATCTGCTCTGACTCCTGCCTGCTCACTTCATATCTTATGTCCTTCATTATCTCTTTTTCTACCTGTTTCCAACAGAAAGTTTCTCACAGGAAAGGAGACCTTTCTGTCTTGTTAAATACGTGAGTGAATGTTGAATATATGAATCAATGTTATCTGTGACATGTAGAGGAATGCAAACTCTCCCGGAAAGGCTTGCTCACTTAGTTGGTTTGACGGACTAGAGAAGTGTAATGACCTAGAAACTGGAAGCCTTGGGTTTAGTCATTGCATTGCTACTTGAATTCACAGCATGAGTCTGGAAAAACCTTTTAATTGTCTTTGGCCTCAGTTTCCCTGTCTGTTAGTTCTGCCTTTTCCATGAACAGATGGGATGATGCTCCTGACGCGGCAAACTTTATTGACCGACTCTTTGCAAGGCACGTCACTGGGTGCTGGCAATGCCAAGAGGAATAAGACACAGCACTAGCTAAGAAGGAACACACAGGTGACTTGGGGCCAGAGACGAGTACATAAATAATGTCTGACATCCTACTATGTGCTCTAACAGAAACCCAATGAAAATACAATACGACACGAAGGAGTGAGCTGCCAATTTCATCTAGTGTTCAGAGTGGAGACCACTCTTGGGCCGGGCTTTGCTAACGCCCAGAGGATCAGAGGAGAGCACGGAGGATGTGCAGAGGCAGGATGCGTCAGGTGCAGGAAACCGGAAGTGGTTCTGGATGGCCGGTTATAGACCGTAGAAAGGGGCACATGTGGAAAATGAGGTTGCCCAGGTAAGCGGGACCACGGAGCATGGAGCTTCTATGCCAGGCTGAGGAGTTCAAATCTTACCCTGTAGGACAAGTGTTTTGAGCAGAGGCATGACCTAACTAAGTGTATTTTAGAAAGATTATTCTGACAGCAGCCTGGAGGGTGGATTAGGAAGGAAACACAGTGGAAACAGGGCTGTAAAGAGCAAGCTGTGGTAGTAATCCAGGCAAGCAGGGCGCCAGAAGGAGACGCGGAGAACCGGAGAAGAGGTAGCATAGGCATGAGCGTTAAGAGACCCGTTAATTCTCTAAAGCCTGGGAGAGGTGGAAGTGCATAGCTTGGGTGATTGGTTGTTGCCTTTTCCCCAACAGGGCAGACAGGACGAGGATCCAGGTCAGGAAGAAATGCACCGAGTTCTTTTTTGAACACGGGAGTCCGCTCCTATGGAAGCATATGAGTGCAGGGTGTTGTGGCCAAATGCTTGTTTTAGGGTGGCTGGAGGGGCTGGGACGGTGACCAAGTCACTGTGCGGTCCTCACTTTGTCACCTCTCTGGTAGGAGGAAGGCAAGTTATGATTGCCTCTTTCCTCATGGGGGTGTGGCGAGGCTTTGTTTAGCTGTTTCAAGGGCTGTGCCACATCCAGCTGAAAGGAGCTCTGTCAGCCAGGAGCGTAAGGAGACCAGGCACAAAGAAATGTCTAAAAGACTGCCTGAAGGGTAGGAGACAGACTTGCAGGGGGTTCGTTCTGGCTTCATAATGAGATTTAAAGATCCAGAGATGAAAATCAAAAGATAACAGCCTGCAGAAGATATAGATTCATTCCCTCTCCAGATGGACTAACATTTGGATTGTTTTTCCCAGATGTAAGTGGCCAGGATTAAAAACCTACCATGCTTCTCCCACAGGGGGACAGCGCGGAGAGGCAGACCCGAAGGGCTCCTAAAGAGACAGCTGTCAGCGCATCAGCTCACTGTGGGGACCGCTCTGTGCAGAGGTGCAGAGGCTGGAACCAGCCAGGCTTCAGGCGTGAGATGCAGCCCTTCATCAGCCCAGGGAGCCACCATGGGTCCCTCCACTCTCACAAAGCCCAGATCCCTAGAGAAAATAAAAAGTTTTCTTGGTACTAAGCACCAGATGGCTTCCTTTCAGATAAGACTTTCAAAGTGTCCAGAGTATTCTTTCTTCTCAGCTCACCCCCAAAGCAGCCCCTCTGACTGCACCTGCCCCCCCATAAGCTGCTCCTCCCTGGGTCCTCTGTGAAAATGGGTCAGCTCTTGTGAGTTCTGGAAAAGCAACTTCTCCCCCCACTTACCAGTTTCTGGGAGAAACCGCACCTTCTTGCTGCAGGATTGGCTCCTTCACACTCACCTTTCCCTCCCTCTCCCTCACTGCCTGGCCTCTAGCATTTGAGTCTTACCCATCCTTCAAGGCCCTGACAAATCACACCTCCTCCCCAAAGCCTTCCTAGCTTGCCAAGTAGGAGTTTTTCTCTCCTTGTTCTCCTATGGCACTTTATTTGATATAATCCTGAGTTAAATCTACTTGCATTATACTTGCAGTGGTTCTAAGCTTCTCTCAAGCTCTTGATTTCAGCCCCTGGAGACCAGCGCTGTGGCGGCTCGCCCTGTTAGCCTCGGGGCCTGCCACATTGAAGCTGCTTCATCAGTGTTTGCCGAGTTCGTTAGAATAGACGAGTAAAAGCTGCAAACTGTACTACTGCGGTGAGGAGAGGCAGGTGCTCCCAGAGTGAGTCTGCTCGTGCCAGAGCTGCCTGGATCTCATAACCTGGCATTATTGCAGGGGGACTGAGGGATGTCTGGCAGGGGCCATGGTTATAGGTCGGGGAGCATCCACTGGTCTGGCCTGCCAGCAGTGAGGAAGCACAGCATCGTTACCTGGGAAGGGTCCTGGCTCAGACACCATGGGTTCAATTGTGGCTGCCTCTCCCAGTTTTGAGTCCTGGAATAACAGGCAAGTGCCTGTTCATGTTTGGATCCTCCATTTCTTCATCTGCAAAGTGATCCGAGTCATTCCTACCCTTGCAGATGACGGTAGGAAGGTAACTGTAGGTGCACGGTGCCTGGCACCTAAGAGACGTGCCCTGAGTTCTCTGAGTCACTCATTCATGGATGGAGAACATGAGTGAAGAGAAGGCACAGCCCAGAGATGGGGAATCCACAGCCTGTGAACGAGGGTGGTTCTTGGGATGCAGCTTAGTGACAATGTCTAGGTGTGGAAACATCTGTACTTCTGTCCTCAAAACTCTGGTACCCACACAACGTGTTGAACAACTGAGCCTTGACTACGCTTCCCGCCACCTCCAAGCGGTGACTGCGAGTAGTAAACCACCACGGGCTGTTGAGCCTTTTATGACATGCAGACGCACCGCCCAGCCCGGCGCCCAGCCCCTAGTAAGCAAGCCATGAATAAGGGTTCCTGTTATAACGATCTTTCTTTCCCTCTAGACTCTAAGCACCACAGAGGCGGGAACTGTGTTTTGTTTTCCACGCTATACCCAGATCCTGCACACAGCACCTGATAGATGGCGGCACAGGGGAGCGAACGAATATTTACTGAAGATACGAATTAATACCCATCTGCCATTTTTTAACTCTAAAGCATGAGGGCTGTGATGGTCCTTAATGTTTATTTCATTCTACGGCATTCAGTGATTTCCAGTGAGGGGGGACCCATTCAGGTCAGCAAGTATTTCAACTATTGAGTCTATGATTGCATTGCTTCATGAATAAAAATAACTCAACATTTTTTCCTTTCTCAATCCTGTTATTATCTCTGTGCAATAATTGGGGATTGAGAGAAATTCTATGTTCCTTCTTTTTTCATGTTGACCAACAGACTTGTGAACTTGAATGCATGTTAATAATTAGTATTGATTAATGTGATTTACAAGCTTGGGCATATCACTTTACCCTGGAAGTTCTGCAAATTTTCTTGACCACCGCCAGAAATGGCCAGAGAACAATCTGAATCCACGATCATACTGAGCTTCCTCTGGACCAAAGACCCATACTTCTGACCCTACCCAAACTCATGGCTCCAGGAATGGAAAAGAAGAGGGAAGCTACAATTTTTCGTGTGCCACACTTTGTGCAAGGACTTTGCATTTCCCTAGCAGTATTTCATGCTGGCCACCGATGAGTATTTTAGGTCTTCTAGGCACACTTCCTTTCTCCCTCGAAATTAGGTTTAGCCACATGACTTGCTTTGGGCAAAGACATGTGAGCAGAAGAGATGTACATTCCTTCTGGGATGTAGTTTCAAGAGACAGTGTGCTATTTTGCACACTCGATTTTTCCCTGCCATGACAATGTACCACATGATGAAGCCCCCCATGAGTGAGTGGCATTAGCAAAAAGTACACCTTTGGAAGTTTAAGACACTGAAACTTGGGAAGTCATTTGTTACTGCAACATAACCTGAATTATCCTGACTAATATAATACGTTAGTTCATTTCATCCTCATAAAAAAGATCCACAAGGTGATGCTGGGAGGTGATTCTTCATAGATCTCATGCATTTCTACATCCATGTCTTACAAGCAAAGCTATGGCTCCCTTTAGTCCGGAATATATTCTCAAGAACTCCTGTAGAGCAAATGGCCTGGAAAGGCAGAGATAGTATCACCCTCCAGAGGAAAGAGCAAGCGTACTTACCGCTCATTATAAATTCAGGATCCCTAAGCCTGGGGTCACTCTCCTAGGACACAGCTCACCGTGTGTGCAGGCGTCCATCTGAGCTACTTGCAAGGAGAAGTTACACAAATATGGTGATGTTCATGTTTTGCTGTGCCATGAGTAATAAAGTCCGTGTCTTCTGCCAGCCTCCCTGAAATTGTGACAGGCTAACATGTTAGATGGAAGTAAGGCAAAATTTCAGACTTTTCACAGTTCTTGACAGTAGGTATTAACATCACCATTTTACACATGACAAAACAGGGCCTCAGAATCAGTTACTCAAAGTCATGTTACCAATAATTGGACAATACCATTTTCCCCATTATTCCCCGTTGCTTACTATGAAAAAACAAAACTTAAAAAAACATTCATTTATTCCTATATTCCTGAATTCATTCATTCACTTATTCACTTATTCAATTAATGTCTATTAAACAAATGCTTTACTATAGCACCCAAGTACCATGCTAGGATGCTATTTTCCAGAGTTCTTTAAAAATTAGCATTGAATTATCCCAACATATCCAGTTTTGATACCTAAAGTAAGACATTTGAGACTGTCTTAATCTCGGCATACACTACACCCATTTTCAATTGCTTTCCCCCCAGCAAACAGATGACCTGGAGAGTATAGTAAACTGTCAGATTCCCCATAATCTAATGTCAAGAGTACATTTTGCCCATTGATGCAGCGACAGGTCTGGGAGCTCTGGAGATCTCTGGAGGAAACACAGAGTACGTGTAGACTTAAAGACCTTTGGGGCACCAAGGGCACTCAGACTCAAGCAGTGGCCTCACTGCACTTCCCTGCCGTCTTACAGGTGCTGCGACAGGACAAAGTGGTGGCCGGTGCTCAGCATAATTAGCATAATCACGCTGCAGCAAAAGCACACACATCGCCCACTACAAACCCGGGCTCTCAGGTCCCAGGAAAGCTGAGCCGGAGCCTCACATCCACCCTGCTCAAGTCATCCTTTCCTAGCAGGACATCATGGAAGGGACTTAGGCCCATAGATCTGGCTTCAAGTCTTTGCTCAAACTCTAATCTACTACGTTAGTGATTTGAGTGCAGGATTTTTAACCTCTCTGAGCTTCAATTTCCTCATCATAAAGCAGGATAACAATATCTAATTTATAAGGTTTTTATGGACATTAATGAATGAGATCCCCTATGTATGTCCGGCACACAACAGTCTTTCAATAAACAGCAGCAATTCGTATTACCATCATCATTTTGCTTTGACTGAGTAGATAGAACATCCCTTCAAACAAAAAGAAAATTAGAAACTAGGTGCAGCGCCATTGGCTGAAAGCCAAAGGGGAAGATAAAGCGCTATAATTGCCTCTCCTGGGAAAAGCAATAAATCCAGGCAGCTGTGTGGCTCCCTCCCTGTGGCAGCACGACGGGAGGGGGGGGGACTGTGTCGGAGAACTTCCGTCTCAGGACCTGAGTGTCCACCGTGTACCAAGCATTCTGGGGGGTGATGTAAGGGTTACAGAGAGGAAGTGAGTGCTGTTCGGGCTTCCAGGAGTTTATTATCTGCGGAGATTGGCACAAAGGGAAGATTCGATAATAAGAGAGAGATGATGAAGGTACATAATCTTTATCATCTACCAAGATTTGGACAAAGGGAAGATTAGAAAATATTGTATTTTGGAGGAACTGAAAAAGGGAAGTGATGTGCACAGGTGTTCATGGTGGGTGGGCTCTCATTCTAGGGACGGGTGTTAAGACAGGCTTCCTATACGGGTACTCGGGATGGGCACTGACAAATGAAATTCCAAGACAGACATGGGAACAGGGAGGGCAATTAAGCAAAAGGAAAATAATGAATCCGACAAGGATCGGGTCCTTTCAGGGAACAGAGAGTAATGACGTTCGGCTGGAAAGTGTTATGGGGTAACCAGGAAACAGTCTACATGACAGATGGCCTCAAGAGTACACTTAGTCTGGTCCACAGTAAAGAGCGGCAGCCTCAAAACCATGTCTAAGCAAAACTAATCTGGTGGCTGTGTGTAGGACAGATTGGGGGAGGAAGACTTTGGCAGCAGAGAGACCAAGTAGGTAAGTATGCAGCACCCGAAGCATGCAGAGTGGGAGCCTTGAACTGGGAGGATAGAAAGGGTGAATCCAGGAAAGGTGAAGATTCTGGATTCACGGAAGAGAAGCTTGAAGAACAGCTTAGCACACCTAAGCCACGTAGCAAGCATTCCCTGGGCTGGACCCAGAGAGGTATCGGCGGAGCACCCCTGTGATGTGGTCACCACCCACACACTGTGGAGAGAAGACATGTTCTTGAAGACCTCTGCTTAACGGGACCAAACTGGTTGAGGATACAGAGGGTAAATTTAAGCAGTAACTTTCTAACAAATAAGGGGTACTATCCACACAGCAAGAGACTAAGCAGAGAACCTATGGACTCAACTCTTCTGAAAGCTTTGAAAGACGGGCATGATAACAGATGCCATTCGCCTGGTCAGAAGACTGAATTCGGTCAGCTGAACTCACGAGGTCAGCTCAGGCTTGAATAAATCTGCAAACCAGAGAGAACTGAGGCTCCCTGAAGAGGAGGAGATTCCAAAGGACGCCCGGATCAGGGACATTTCCAATGGTCCTACGTGCGGCCCAGGAAGAGAAGGAAGAGGACATTAACTTCCGATTGACTGACAGTGTGAAGTGTTCGACTTCCCCCATCACCGTAACAGCCCGGTGCGAAACGTTCCATGTGCAGCTTTGGAGAAAGAGCTCCGCAAAGCAAAGCATGGCTTCTTTCTGCAAAGCAACTTGCAGTTTGAATTGAAATTCTGACATATGTTTATGTTTTGACCCAATAATTTTACTTCTAGGAATCTATCCTAAGAAAATGATCAAAAGTACAGACAAAGATTTATATGCCAAAATGTTTATAAAGGGGGAAAAATGGAGAAAATAAACCGAGTTGCAACAATAGGGACATAGTTAAATAAATCATGGTATGCCTATTTATGAAATACTTTGTAGACATTAAAAATCGTGTGTTTGAAGAATAAGAGGAGATGTTCACAAAAGAATGCTAAATGGAAAAAGCAGCCTGCTAAATTATACATACTTTACAATACCATGATGATCCCACAGTGGGAAAGTAGCAAACTGAGGAATGAAACTGAGGCAGCTTTCCTTCTTCGTACTTTAATGAACCTTCAAATATTGCTGTATTTATTAACAACAATAGTAAGTCACATTTGTTGAAGACCTCCTGTGTGCCACATACGGTATTAGAAACCTGATACATGTATCAATTCACTTCATCCTCATAACGACTCTACAAAATAGGCACAGTTATCAAACCCATAGTACAGGTGCAGGAATAGAGCCTTGGAGGCGGGTTCTTCCCTCAAAGTCATCCAGCTGGGAGAGGGTCAAAGTGAGACTCGACGTTAGGCCCCCATGGTCCCAATCTCCCAAGCTTACTTATTATCTAACTCGCCTCCATGATTAGTAAATATGGTGTGTGTAATGCTCTTAATTTCAAAAATGTTCCTTTTCCCCCTCTACCCTATTTATTTTATAAGGAAATATAGGGTGTTTAGTGGCCTTCCTGAAGCATGGCCTTCAGGAACTGGACTCTGGTTTTATGCCAAGCCATTCACTGTTTATGCCAATGTCACCAAAACACTGATGACTGGAACTTCTTTTCTGGGGGAGGACCACGGATTATAAAAGGACAAAGAAAATTACTTTACATTGTTAGCAATTAGCTAATTAAGTAAATTATGTTAAGTATTTAACACTAGAACTAGTCCTTAGAGTTTACAAGTAGATTAAGAACAAATAGGAACGGGTTTTTTACTTGGGAATAAAATGAGATGGGAAAGAGATCCCCTGGGAACCCCAAGTGCATTCCTTTGCAAAAGCATGCCTGTGCACCTGGGCCCCTTGTCAGCTGCGAGAGGACCTCGGGTGAGTCACTTTCCTTCTCTGGGTCTCAATTTCCTATCTGTACAATAAAGGAGTCGTCCAGATGATGTACTGGTTCATTTCTTGCTCTGATTGCCACTGCTTCTATGACAAAATTGTCATTGCTTCTGTGACAAAGTCTATGACGGAGGATAAACCTCTCTCTGAAAAAGCTGGTAAGCTGACTACCAGGCACAGGAATCCAGCATTTTGCTTGACCTTTCTTCTCCTCTTAGAAAGAGGACCCTTTCACTTCTCCACAGCCCGGCAGCCCCAGCTGAGATCATAAGCCTTCATCCAAGCTTTTCGAGATAAAGCAGCCAAAGTAGGGGTGAGGCTAGGAGAAAAAGTGGGGATCAGGGAGGATGGAGAGCTTTTGGGTGCTGGAAGGATTTCTAGACCATATTCGCACCCATGCTTCCTTTTTTGGAACTGCCGAGAGAACTGCATTCTGATTCCTTTGTTACTGTTGTTGTTTCTTTTTTTCCTTTTAAAGCACTATCTATGGGTATAAAGGTTCATAATCTCAGGGATTGCTGAGCTAATTTATAAAATGAGAAAAGGAAGTTATTTTCCATGCACGTTGCATGATATTCCCCCTGACAGCGCTCACGCTGGGCTACAGCGCCTGGCTGGCTTCTCCTCCACACCACTTGATATTCTGCTCACAATGCAGAACACGGGAGAGTCAAGGCCAAACACGGATGGTGCACAATAGAAACAGGCCAAGAGCATGCTGTTTCCTGGGGACCGGATCCTGTTACCCTCTTATTGTTTGGGGACAGCAGGAAAGGGAGAGAGGAGCAGGCCCTCAGCAGTGTCTGAGAGACGAGCACCCGTGCTCAATCTCTACCGACCTGCAGGAACCTCAAAGAACAAAAACCTATCTCCGGGCTGCATGGCCCCTGGTCAACCAGCAACCGCAGCTACACCTCCAGCCAGCCAGGGGCCAGGCGCCTGCAGGCCCCGAGGAGCATCTGGAGTTAGGTGAGTGGAGGCAGAGCTGGAAGCTTCCAGGAAGGAATATGAAAACAGACACTGAGTAAAAGCTCGCCCGTGGGCACGTACCGTTGCCAGGAGAGTACTTTTTCCTCTTTTGCAAGCCTTCCTGCTCAACTTAAAGGTTCTTAAAACTAGAGCTGGAAGGAGGGTGGGAAGAAACTGGTGATTACCATTTCTTGACTGATGCTATGGGTCTGACCTGGTGCTAGGGACCGGAAGGTATTTTACCAGTCAGTCCTCACAGGTACCACACGTCACAGTTAAGGAAACTGAGACTCAGTTTCAGAAACCTGAGCAAGCTAACACAGCTGATCAATCACGAAGCTGGGGAGACTGGAACCCAAGTGTGATTGTTCCCAAACCAGATCTGGTCCCATTATGCCACACGATCTGTACGTTGAGTGCTTGCTACATAGTAAACACCATGGATGGAAGTGTGTGTGTGTGTGTGTGTGTGTGTGTGTGTGTGTGAAAGAGACAGAGACAGAGACAGAGACGGGGAGGCAGAGAGATATTGCATGTGTGTGTTTGTAAACAGACCTCCAAACACTCTGGGATCTGAACACAGGTCAGTCCAGCAGAGCAAACCGCCCGAACCTCTCCTTGACCATCTTTCCTGATTCCAAGAATCCTCCCCTGTGAAGGCAGCCAGGCCGAGTTACCAGCCTTCACTTCACGGCTGGACCTGGAAGCCGATGGGACTGTGACCTACGACCCGCGGTATCTCACGTGCTACCCATACCATACAGCCACCTCTGTTCAGCATATGATGCCCCAAAGAGTTCCATTCGGGGCGCTAGGCCATCAGTAGACCAGCCTACCCCAGCAGCTTCGCAGAGCTTCTCCCCGCGGCCGCAGAGCCACGGTCACAGGGAGCATCGGAGGCCTGAAGAGGAACCAGGGAGCCCGTGTTGCACTTCACTCTGCAGTTTTGTGCAGCTTGACTTCTAGGCTTGCCTTGGTTTTCCCTCAATCAGCTCCTGTTTCTGATTGCCACTAAACTGCTGTGTAAAAGTAGAAGTGATGTGGAGAACAGGGAGGAGACGTAGAGAAAATTAAAAGTCCTTATAACCCGCAGCCCCTTGACAAGTACTTGAGGCAGGCAGAGTATGACATTCCTCTAGGAAACTCCCACTGTCTCAATGTTAATGCCTTGCTAGAGGGAAAAACAACCTTAGCTTGACAATAGCTAAGCCTCTAGGAGACTGTCTTTTTTTTATTAGGTTCAGTTAGCCAACATACAGTACATCATTAGTTTTTGATGTAGTGTACCATGATTCATTAGTTACGTATAACACCCAGTGCTCATCACCACACGTGCCCTCCTTAATACCCATCACCCTGTTACCCCATTCCCCCACGCCCTCCCCTCTGAAACCCCAAGTCTGTTTCCCGGGGTCCATAGTCTCTCATGGTTCATCTCCCTTTCTCATTTCTCCCCCTTCAGATTTCCCTCCCTTCCCCTATGGTCCTCCATGCTGTTGCTTATGTTCCACATATGAGTGAAACCATATGATAATTGTCTTTCTCTGCTTGACTTACTTCACTTAGCATAATCCTCTCCAGTTCCATCCATGTCGATGCCAATGGTGGGTATTCATCCTTTCTGATGGCTGAGTAATATTCCGTTGTATATATGGACCACATCTTCTTTATCCATTCCTCTGGTGAAAGACGTCTTGGGCTCTCTGACATCGGCCACAGTAATTTCTGTTTAGTCTTCCTCAGCATAGAAAAGTCCTTTTGGAAACTTCCCTATGTCTTTACCTTCCCCAACTCCAACATACATAATCAATGGCTCCTCACGACTCCAGTGCAGCTCTTTCTGCCCATGGGTCCTGTCCCTGTGCTTTCATAAAAAAAAAAAAACACCTTTTGGCACCGAAAACGTCTCAAGAATTCTTTGTTGGCCATCAGCTCCAAACCCCAACCTTCAAACCGCATCAGAAGCATGTGTCTCCTTGCTGCTTCCCCAAAACATGAAAGAAAATGGAGGGATTCAACAAAGAAACGAAACACAGGGCATCTGCCTATGATGTGCCTACAGAGAGGGGGCCTATGTTGTGGGCAGCTCGAACTGGAAACTTCTGAGAGTGGAGGGGGGCCCACTATGAGTAATTGCTCCAGGACAATAAGCACACACAGGACCGGCCCAGGCAAAACCAAGATGTATGGGCGGAAGGAAAGTCTCTGCAAACGGGGTCTGGATCATGGCTCTTTCCTGCGCAGCATGCAGCCTATGAAGAGGTGGGGTAGTGGTGGTGGTTTGCAAGGGAGGCGCGGGCTGCAAAAGTAAGTGGTCTTCCCTGCCTTTGGGTCTCCCTGCAAACTGGAACTGTCAGAGACATCCCTCTTCTATTGCTTGGCCCCACCTCAAAGCCTCTAAGCTCTCCACCGTTCAAACTTCTCAGGCGAAGTGTTAAAAAACAAATCCTTCGGAATAAATTCTCCTGGCCAGAGATACCTGCATTACAACTGGCAACAAATCCCTAAGGCCTGGGAGTGGCTCTCAGCTGCCCGGGAGCTTGGAATCCTACAAAAGAAGAGGGGAAACCTACCCTGCCTCCCAGCCCCATGAGGTTTTTTCAGAAGAAAAACACCTCCCTTGCTCCACCTGTCAAAGGGCTTAAAGGGAATCACCTGGCACTCGGGAATAATGAATCCTTAGGATTAACCGGCTCTAAATTTCGTCAGTTCGGGGTTAATGGGAGCCAAACGCTGAGAAGGCACGATGTGGCAGGCCGGCTTCCTCGCCGAGGCAGGAGAGGACCGAGGGAAGCAGCACGTCTGAGAAGGCTCGCCCCTAAGGTGCCCCTGGGCGCCAGGCCCACTCCCGAATCCCCACTCTCCTGTTAAAAATGAAGCTTCTCTCCCCGCAGGCAGTGAAGACAGCCCTGCAAAGCGGAGCTCTGCCGCCGGCCAGTGTGCGGCAGAACGACAGCGGAGCAGCCCCGACAGAGAGCTTCCAGGGTCTTCTTAATTGGGTGCGCAGAATCCGGAGTCTCCTAACGGCCACTTAACACCAGCATCATTAGTTGTGTCGCTGTGGAACTACCCACCAGATGTGTAACAACCGTATTTACTGGTCTGTGTGCAGCTGGTTATACCTTCTCTGGGCTCGCGCCCCATTCGCTCGAATGGCTGTTTCCCCATCTGCTTCGATGCGGGTGCCTCGATGCCGCCCCAGGACATGGGGTCCCCTGTGCCCCCTCAGGACGCCCAGTACCGGATCAGGCCCGAGAGCACTGGAGAGGTCAAAGGACTGCTAGCATCTGATTTTTATTAAAAACAACATTTAAAAAAAAAACCCACCATTCTATTGCCACCAGAGAATTTTATTTTTCTGCTGGGAGAAGAAAAGCCCTGTGAATGTTTTATTATTATAAAACTTTCTTTTCCAAACTAATTCCCTGAGCTTAGGCTGCCAGAATGCCTCCTCTCCAGGGCAGTTCTGCCTTCACTCATTGACTTTAGAGATCCTTCTAGAAAATGTGCCACCCAGACTCCAGCAAGCAGCAGATGGTCTCTGTGGGGCTGTGGAGCTCATTGTGGGGCAGCCCCACCCAGGATGGCTCTGAGAAAACCGACAAGTTGAGTTATCATTGGAAAGGAACACCATGCTGCTGTCCTTAACAGGATGCTCTTCCGGAGCACATCAGAGCCTGGCAATGGCCCTCAGGGTAAAGGGAGGGGTGTCCCTATCTGCACTATCACCTCAGGAGTTCTGGGTAAAGCATCACCCCCCAAAGTCAGCCTGTTGGCCAAGGATCCCTTAAGTCCTCGGAGGGAAATATCAGCCGGGGGGAAAATGAGAGACATGGCATACACCAAATTCTGGAAGATCCTAGATGGTTCTACAAATAGAAACAATTCTTGTTCTTATCCTCAAAAAGAAATGGAGGGGCCTGAGCCTCCCATAGGACACCAGTGGATCCCTAAGATGGATTGACTTTTGACACTGGTCTCATTCCAACATCTCTGATGGAGTCTGACAGAGGAACTATAAAGCTGTAAAAGCCCTTTGTAAGCTCATTCAGACTGAGCACTGTAGGAGGAGAAACTCCCCTGTGATGGCAGCATCAGGCAGAGCCACCACTGAGAGTGAGAAAAAAAAAAAGACAAAAAAACCCAGTGATGAATGACCAGGAGATGAAGGACGTGCTAAAAGAAGCAGTCACCGGAGACAAAATGGGAACGGCAGCAACAGTGAAAGTGGTGGTCGCCAAATAAGGTACTGTGCCAGGGACAGTCTATTGGCACTGGTATCCATTTCCAACTCCCATCATCTTCCCCGCATCCCAGGGAAAGGAAGATTGAAACTGCATCTCCCAGTCTCCTGTCGAGCTACACTTCTGGGTTCATTTAGGTTCAGTGAACAAAATCCACTTACGTGAGCTCCGAAAGGCGGAAGACTTGGCAAGTGTGCTAGTGGGCAAGCGGGCGCCAGAAGAGGTGAGAGCTGGCAGGAGATGGACTCCACATTCCCAGGGCTGGTGCCAGTTCGGAGGGTTGCAGAGATGACACCAGTGGTAGTGGCAGATGCAGTTTCTTGATTTCTGGGTTGTTGACAGAGGTGTGACCTCAAAGCTGAATATTCAATGGCAGCCTCCAGGTGCCACACCCCCAGGCTTTGCAGGGATTTTGTAAGCACTTCATTCTCTGTATTAAATCCTTTTCTTCTTGCAATACCTAGAGTGGCACACAGACTCGCTGGCTGTTCACCAACACATTTTCTTTCTCCTGTGTACCCAACCAGACTAGACTTCTCCCAGCCTCCCTTAGGGTTGGGTGTGACCCTACGTTCATGCACTTGGACCCATCACAATCTATCACAGTTGGGCACCACTTTCAGATTGAAGCTAAACAGCCAACACCTCAAAGCCTCCATGCTCTTCTCCTTCTACTTATCTGAGGCAGACAAGCACATTGACCTCGAAGGCTACACGTGGAGACGGTGGAGCCGCAGGACGGAACAGAATGAGCCTGGGTCTCTGCATCACCGTTCGGAACAGAAGCTCTTGGCCATCACGGTGGCGCCAGACAAAACCACAACCAGTGCATGAGGGGGACAGAAAGGTGTTAGAGATGAGGAAAGGGTTATAGACACAATGACCGAGGACAAGATGGTTGAAAGCAGTGGTCACTGAAGGTAGAGAGAAAAAACACCTGCTGTTGAGCTAAGTCACCGAGGCTGTGAGGTTTATCTAATACGGCAGTTAGCAGCACCCCAGTTAAAGGAAGTTGTTTCTGTTTCTGCTGTGAACTGACTGATGACAGCTCCCAAGGTAGAAGAGTAAATCACTGATAATACATAAAAACATTATAGGCCACAACCAAAAAGAACACATGAGCTGGCAGAATGTACCTAAAAAGAGAGATGTGGACTCATTTTAAAGTTCCTTGGTAGAGCTTCAGGAATGGAATTCCTTTGATGTCATATAAACCCTGGCCCCTGCCCGTCATTCCACCCTTATCCTCCTGCACCTGCCACACACGCTGAGCTCCAGGAAAACCACAGAGAAGCCCCTAAACACGCCACAGGCTTTTCTTTCAGATTCCTAGAGGGGCTGGGGCCTGGGAAATGAGCCTTCCAGGTTCCAAGGTGTCCAGAGGTGGCACCCAAGGAGAAGCCTCCCTGCTGGACAGATGAAAGGCCATCTTTCTCCACAGTGGACCTTGATTCTAAGAGCTGTTCCCTTTGAATGAGCTCCAGGGGCAGATGCAGATCTCAGAAACAAGTGGGCGCATCCCAAGCTACAGATGTGAGGCCTGGCAACTGAACTGACAACTCAAATAGCATCTCTCATCGATGAGCCAGGCCAGCTGGTCTGTTCCACTGGCTGGGAGCATCATGCCTTAGAAACGGGCCTGCGTGTTATTTTCTGATGTGTCACAATTCACCCTTTTGTTGTTCTGGAACATTCTGGAGCAGGGGAGGCTAATCATCCCTCATGGTGTGACATCTGTTTGAGATGACTGCAGGCTCAGGCCCAGAACCTCCCTTCATCATCCTGAAGGCAGCCACATGATCACAGTTGGTCCATCCCCTGCCATTTCCCTTTCAGTAGTTCACGAATCAAGAAGAGAGGGAAAACACATTCTTCAGGCTGGCAATGTAAGCAAACCCTGAGAAAGAAATGCACTGTACTAAAAGTAGAGTACAAAATAAATACCCATCCCTGCTCTGAGAAGACTGATGTTCTTGTTGACTAGAGCAAAGCAAGTGGAAAACCTCTGCATCTATTTTGGCCCCACCCTTGATGGAAGCCAGTCTTCAGATAGGTTTTCAGTGGCTCAAAAGAAAGGGAAAGGAGCCTCAGTCTCTGCTGCTATGTCAGTCTGTGTTTTCGTGTCAGAACATAGTAAACACCAGCTCTGAGGGCCCGTCTTGGAGTTGAGGACAAAGAGAGGGTGCTCCTGCCGTTGGAACTCCTTCATGGCAAAAACGGCACCTGCTTAGAGAGTTGCTACTCACAACAAGTCTTATAGAGGAGAAGACGTAAACTCTGACCCCAATTAGCTTCATATCTTGTCAACCCAGTGACCACTCTGAACCTAAGACTCAAAATGAGAAACCAGGATAATAGCTCTTTGTTGAGGGCAGAGCATGTGCCAAAAACTGTACTAAACACTTTCTATATTTAATATCATCTAATTCACCCAACAGGACCCAGAGGTAGGTGGTTTTATTCCATTATACAGAGAATGGCACGGAGTCTCAGAAAAATTAAGGAAATTGCCCAATGCCATACCACTTGTCAGTAGCAGAACCAAGAGTCAAATCCAGTTTTGCTTGACCCCAAATCCTGCGCTCTTTCCCACTGTGCATCTGTAATTAGTATCAGGACTCATCTGGCTAGAGATGCTTGCAGCTCAGGGATAGAGATTGGAGAACAGACACTGAATAAGGCTAGGAAGTTTCAGGTTTGGCGAGCGCTGCCAGGTAGGTAGGCTTGACTGACACCCAGAGCTAGGCCCCTCCCATGGCAATTCCAGGCCAGGAGGGAATCCTTACAAGGCAGGAGGTCACCTCAGCTCTCCATACCTCTCCCTCTCCACCTCCCTCAAAATAAAAAAATGGAGGGAACCCTAAGAACACCTGTTAATGCTGTTACCCACTGGGTAATTTGAGTCCACAAGTTCTCTTCTTCAAGAGGAAACCTGAAGAAGGCAGACTCAAAAGGCTACGTATTGTATGGTTCCATGGAGGTAGAAAACGGATCAGTGGTTGGCAGGGGCTAGGCAGTGAGGGTAGGAACTGACTACAGAAGGGCACGAAAGCACTTGGGGGGATGATGGAAATGTTTTACATGCTAACTGTGGTAGCCTTTATACAACTGTATGTGTTTGCCAAAAGTCATTTAAGTGTACACTTAAAATTGGCAGATTTTACCTCGTAAATTACATCTCAATAAAGCTGATTTAAATATATATACACAATTTTTCCCCCAAATGGCACTAGCTGATGAACCCTGAGCTAACATTCCCATCGTGTCACTGCATTGCAGTGACCCCAGGAAGCTGAATCCCTCAGTTGGCTGTTTGACCTTCCCAGTAGGGAGATTTCCTGCAGGCAGCCACTGCAGGGTGATAGGCCACATCCAGCGGGAAGAAGGTTCTGAAGGGAAATTTCAGGCAAATGCATCTGTAGCCATTGAAATGAGAGGCTGATTGTTAGGGTTACCTTGGCTTCCTGCCTTCTTTCCCAGACCTTCAGAGGTCAGACTGTGTATGTGGTAGAAATATTCATCTGGAAAACTGCCCAGAGCCAGATTAATATAACATCACTGTTTTTAACTTGTATCTCACATGACATACCCATCTTTATGTTCATATCTTGTTGCATTTTGAAGGCCATACCTGTCTCTACGCTCAGCCTGAAAAATACAGAATAATACTGCTGAAAATACTAAATATTGTAGCCTCCGCCTGCCTCAAAAAGTGTGGCATGCATTAAAAATGAGCATTTCAGTAAGACTAACTAGTCTATCCATCCTTCCAGCTCTAGGTCACCTGTCCCCTACACATTCTCTTTGGTAAAGGCATCTCTCTCCCCCGTATGGCCGGTTAGTCCCTTTGCTTTCTGTCCAAGACCTTCTGTGTGGGGAAGATCTGGAGGCTTCTAACCCATGTTAATAGCTCAATTGGAAAAGGAACATAAGCCACACAAATATAGTCTAACATTGGAAATAATCAGATCAGTCATGCAAATTAATAAGTACATAAGGTCATATCCCAAAAGAAAAGAGTGCAGCCTCATACAAAAAAAGCTGCCAGAAAGAATGGATTTTAAAGGGAAATGAAAACTAAAGAGCCAGCCCTGACTTTGGACTCCTTTAAAAGCTCCTGATGCTCTTTGCTGTAAGGTGTACCATCTCCGGGCATTGCTGTTTGGGAAGCAGCCACACTCTGTACCTCACAGCAAGGTGGGGACTGCCCCTACTAGAGCCTTTTTTATAATAAAAATAAAAGAGTTTTAAAAAACAAAAAGACAACATTTTAATCAAAACACAATCATTTATTAAAAGGGGACGATTACAGCATTGAAGGAGCCAATCCTATAGACTGGGACTTGTGAACATCAAAGGGAAAGAGACCAAGCCAGATGATAAAAGCACCCAAAAGCACAAAAGCACAGACACCTGGAAGGTCCTCAAATGGCACTGATTTGCTAGATGCTATCAGTGGTTTTTAAAAATATTTTCTCCTCAAAAAACTTCATTTTCTTACAGCTTTCAGGTTTAAACAAAGACAAAAACTGCATGAAACAGTTGATATGACTTAATACAAGTGTCACATATGCTCCAGGGGCTTTATCATATAACCACATATGCTAGTATTTTATCTGCCATCTGATCCTCCTATGGTCTTAGAATCATGGAAGTGAAATTTCAAGAAGAGACAAAAAATGTAATTTTGTTTTTCTTCTTTCCATGCCATAAAAAAACGGTTAATTTTCATAAAAAGCAGGAGGTAGGAAACGGGGAGAGTGTGGGGGGGTGAGAATCGGTTGGTAAGTCTGGTTCTAATCTTCTGAGCTGCCTTTGGGATGACGTTATGAGGTAGGAGGGCTCTATGACTATTATATAGGTGGACAGAGGGAGCAAAGAAAAATCAAGTGCCTCATCTGTAGGTCCACCTGGGACCGATTTACAGTGTACAATTTAATGCGTAAAAGAGCCTCTCTTTAGAAAACTCTGAGCATTTTACAGATATAATATAAGCATGCTAAGTTTACTCATCTGCTACCTATAAAACATTGTTCCAGGTGCCAGTAAGAAGAACAAAGGTGGAGATCGGATCCCTTGAGGAGCTTCAGGTATTAATCTGCCTAACTGAGCCCAGGTTTCTTTCAAGTATGGATGAATTAGCCTGGCTACAAGGGGGAGAACTGGTCATTGAGACACGTTGTATAAAGAATCCCCCAAAGCCATAAAGAGTTCTCTTCAAGATCCTTCATTTCCAGATGCTGCCTGGACCACTGCCACCTTCCTGGGACCCATAATGCTCCTAGACCTCCACAATCCCACAAGGACTGTCTTTCCAGTAGGGAAAGGCATCTCTGGAGGCAGACACCTTCCAAGAGAATCATCAAATCAGGGCAAATATCCTAAGTCTCCAGCGTGACACAACTATGCTCCCAAATATCACTACTAAGCAAACACACTTCCAAATCCCCCCGCGGATAGCTAAATAAGTGGAAAAGACCATTTTTTCAAAGAACATTCTCTGCCTCTCTCACCCTAACACATTTACTTGGGTTCCTGACTAAAGATCAGATCATAATTCAGAAGGTAACCATCATTATAGACAAAAAGTTTCTGCTCAAAAGGGTGATAGTTAATGCTCTGCACTCTTTCCTGCATCTTATGCAATGTAATGTCTAGTCGGCCCTCTTTCCCTGTGTTTGTGTCATAATAGTAGAAAATCTCTTCTGTTTTGGTGTTCAGAGTGCGGGTGGCATACAGAACCCCACATACCATGAAGGCATTAGAAACAGATGGTTTATACTGCCTGGTGTACCAAGTGTTTAACACCACGAGTGTGGTGTCGTTGAGTTTACTAATCACCATGTTACCCGTGCTGGCTTCAGTGGAATAAATCACCCACAATCCATTCTCATCCACAGCCAAGTCAATATCTTGCCAACCAACATTAGCATATGAAAAGCGGTTATTATAGGCAGCGTTGGGGAGACTTTGAGTCACTTCAGCCCTGTTGTTACTCAGGTTAATTTTGGCAATGCTCCCGGTGTTGTACCAGTTGACATACATGAAGTTGTTATAAACTGCTGTACCACCGCCTTGGCCGTAGGTAATCCGATAATCTCGGGCATTTATATACAACAGCAAATCATCCAGTGTATTGTGGAGTCTGTAATATTCCAGAGTTCTCCCATCTGTATTCAAAGGTGCCACCCAATACAGCCCCCCTTCTGGATGCTGGGGAGAGTAATCCCGACCCCAGGCACCATACTTATAGGCAAACCCTCTCCAGTTGAGCTGAACTACAGCCGGCTTACTGATATTCACCACACCGCCATGGCCACAGCTCCCTGTACAAACAAGAACATAAAAGGGCATTCTTAGAGAAAAATGAATGACAAGACACAAATGGTTTAACACCCTAAGAACCAAAGGAATCCATAAAGATTTTTCTTGTCAAGGTTCAGTGACGACAGTGGTTCTGATGGAGAAGAGCCAAAACCTTCTCTTGGTGTCAGTCTCAATGCAAACCCGCTGTGGGCTCTAGAGAAGACAACCTTCTATTTCCATGAGTGGGCTTTCATTCTCGAAATGGGGATGCTAAAGCTGCCAAGCGCCATATTAAAAAGGTTTGAGGGCCCAGAAAGAGGAAAGGAGGACTTGATAGATTTAACAGATTTTCTTCTATCAGAAAGCATTTTGCAATCTTTTAACATTTCATCTTTCTTACAGAGAAACCAAGAAAGCCAGGTCATCCCAGACCCTACCCTCTTCCCATGAAGCCTGATATTCCCCAGGATCAGGTACAATTGTGATGAAGGAGAAGACTATCCTGGGCAAGTGTCCATGCCCTTCACCTTTCTGCCCCTCCCTGGCACCCCAATGCATACACCAAGTACCAATGCTGTCCCAAGCCAATCTCAGAAGAGGAAGTTTTAAATATGATATTTTGAAGATACAAAGATGGTCCTCTCATGGTGGGATATCAGCCTTGAGAAGCCATGGAAGTTATTTCAGGGCAATATTGCCTACTCTGTGCCCAAAGCATAGCCCACTACATAGATCACTTGGCGACCATCTTGCTGTAGAGTTATAAAATAGGTCTTGCTATTCATACCACGTATTCTACTGGTCCATAGAATATGGGGCAAGTACTTCACCTTCCCCAACTGGACACCGCTGTCATAATGTGTACAATCAAGTGGGACCAGACTCACTGGTCCACTGAATCCACCTTCCCTGTAACACCAGTGGATGACCCAGGCTGGGCAACTGGCCCTTTACATTGTACTCTGAAATCTCTGCCAAACTAAATCCTTTATGAGCTACAAAAATAAAATAAAATTCCTCCAGGATTTTTATAATAACTATCCAGAGTGGAACACACATTTTCTGGGATCTTAATAAATACCCTTTACAAATGGGTAACATTGTTTCTTGGATGACAAAGAAAATCCAACTTCAAGTACATTCGAGGTCATTTTCCCTCATCCTACTGCCTGGAGCAGAGCAGGTGAGGGAAGGAGGAACAGAACCTGAATCACTCGATCTGGCTTTGAATGCTTGGAGGGAATCAGGGAGCCGTGGAGAGCACATGATGTGAGCTGGAGCCAAGAGCAGAGCTGAAAAGAATTACCTGATTTATCAAAGGGGTCGGGGGAGCTGGTTAAGGGGGAGTGAAGCTTTGCCTGTAAGTCTGTGCCCCTGACCGATATGGAAAGACCCATTCCTCTCCTTGCGAAATTTCCCCCCCTTCTCCTCTCCTTACTCAAGGACTGGCTCTGAGGTAAAACCATTACTAGAAACCCTGCTTTTATTTTTCCAATCTGCTGGGGCTTTTTGGCCCCAGAATTACATACGTGCTCCTTAAATGCTCTCATAAATCCGTAGTTGGTGGGAAAGCCAGCCAACCATACAACAGGTAGAGAAATGAAACCATTCTGTACCCAACCTCAAATAATTTTGCATATCATTAAGCAGAACACAGTCGCAGGTTTATTTTAATAATGCATGCACCATTTCATAAATAAAAAAGCAACGTGTGTTCAGCCAAGAGACTGTTCTCCTCCAAAGAAATAATAAATAAAATTATAAATTATTATTTCTTCTCCTAAAAGTGATCTCTCAGATGAATGCTTGTTTGCTTTTGTTTATGAAACAATGCATGAATTATTAAAATAAAGTTAGCAGTGTGTTCAGTTTAATGGTAACAAAAACTGTTTGAGTTTCCATATGCTACAAAGTGGATTTTCTAGTTAAAATATCTTCCTGAGAACTTATTTATTTAACTACGTTTCACTCTGAGGAAATGAAAGAAAGACGTTTTTCTTGCAGGTTGGAAGACTTAGGAACTGTTTGCTTAATTGAATCTTGCTTTCCTGGAAAGAAAATATCCCAAACCAACAGCAACAAAAATACTTAAGGGAAAGTTATGATGCATAAATGTATCCAAGCATTATCAAGGGGTTAAAGAGCATAAACTGATCTGTCTTGGATGTGGAAATCCTCAGATATAAAGGAACCAAAATAAACTCTCTTAAAAATAATCAGAAGGGGGAATGAAGCATGAGAGACTATAGACTCTGAGAAACAAACTGAGGGCTTCAGAGGGGAGGGGGTGGGGGAATAGGATAGACCGGTGATGGGTAGCAAGGAGGGCATGTATTGCATGGTGCACTGGGTGTTATACGCAACTAATGAATCATCGAACTTTACATCAGAAACCAGGGATGTACTGTATGGTGACTAACATAATATAATAAAAAATACTATTATTTAAAAAAATGACTATTTCTGCTAATAATAATAATAATAATAATAATAATAATNNNGGCTCATCATTTTCCACACTGACCAGGAAATTAAAAATTGTACCTGGTATAAATACCACAATCTTTGTTGAAACCACAATCTCTGTTTCTCACTTTCCAACCGTTCCTAAACATTCTCCTGTCCTTTTTGTCATACCCCTCTTCTCCTTGATGTCCTCTGGGCCATTATTAGGGCCCTCGCTATAGTCAAAGGAGGTGGAAAAAAAGAAGAGAACTGAGCATCATTGTCAATACTACAGATGTGGCTACAGCAGTGACAGACCAGAGAAAAGGCCATGGCGGGCTTCCTCGACTCCTGGCAGCAAACCATCCTGGAAACAATACTGAAACTGATAGCCAGCCGGGTGCCCACTGCTCATCCAGCCCAGCCAGAGCCCCCTCCCCTTACCCCATCTATGCCAAGCTTTTTCCCACCCCACCACCAATCTCATACCCCTTCCCCGCTCCTTCCTTCATTTCAAGGTCTTAGGGGTATTCCATTCCCTTCCTCGGCCGTCACAAGTTTACCCTGACACTGGGACAACCACCCATGCTCAACCATAACCCAAGAGACCAATGAATCATTTTGCATTTTCTGGTAGAAAAGAACATGCCACAGAAATAAGAGTAAAAGTACCCTTTCAGCTACCCCACAAGCAAGAAACCAAGACAAATTGGTATTAATCAGGTTCATGAGTTGTTGGAACTTTCTCGTTACTCTGGGAATCACAGGTGCACCTCTCTATCAGAGTATCTATGGAAGGCAGCCTGGTACAGTGAAAACATTGGCAGACAGATTCCAAGTCAAATCCTGACTCCAGTACTTACCGGCTGTGTAACCTTCTGAGATTCAGTATCCTTATGTTAAAAAAAAAAAAAATCCTAATACCTACTCTATAGAACTCTTACGAAGAAGAAGAAGTTGTTACGTGTAACTCAGTAAATGGTAAGTATCAGCATTATAATCACATCACGTTGGAACTGAAGGTCCACCTGCCTGTCTCCCTTCCTACAGAGTGCTTTCTGGAGGTTCCTGTAGCCATCCTGGTAACCCTGGTGCCCTGAACAGGACCAGCCACGCAGTGGTACCAAATTAGGATCATGGAATAAGGGAATAAAAGACTGATCGAATCTCCCAAACCCAGCTTACCTTATTTATAAAACCCTAGTCCTCTACTCTGCTACATATCTGAGTTTTTCAAAAAGCCTAGTATCCACTCCAAAGAACATAATGCAAGGTACCCTCCACACAAGGGCAGCCTTGGTTGGCAATCTCTTCATCACGCAATTCATCAGATATTGGTGGCATTCTGAAAATACCCTGGGAAGCCACGAAGTAAGACTTTTTTTAAAGTCTCATGGTTGTATTTGTGTGTGATGTAGTAGAAAGTTTTTAATTTGCATCAACAAATGGGAATTCAAATTTGTATTGCCCAATTTTGAAAGCTGGATAAAAAAAGTTAGAAGCTAGGTGCCAAACTCCAGAATTAGAACCCATAAAGATATCTTAGTTTATCTGATTAAAATTTTTAGTACCAAAAAAAAAAAAAGTCTCATGGTTCATAGCATTTTTCTTAAGTCAAAGTCTATACACAGAGGAAACTTAATCTGGGATCCATGAATACAATCTCCTACCTGGACAACTAAACTGTGAGTGAAGAGGAGGATACAATTCACTTGTGAGAATTAGGCAGTTAAGCTGGTCATCATCATAAAATGATGAAGACCAAGTTGACTCTGAATTATTGGATATATACTACCCAACCCTCTGCTTTTCCTAAGGCCTTGGATTTGGGCGGGTCACCCCATATCTTCCATCAACCATGTACCGAGCACCTACTATGTGTCAGCACAGAACACAGCATCACGGCCAAGCACAATGGCGATCCACCCCCGAGCAAGTGTGTACATGTTGCCTGTTTTCTGTCATTTAGATTCAGGAGGAGATCAGAGAGACAGTCAGTTGTTTTTAGGAAAAAAAGTTAATGAGCAGAAGGCCAATTATTTTAGATGAGGAAGTTCTATGAAATGAAGCAGAAAAAGATGCCATTTGCAGCATAAACCAAATATAAAGCATGTTTTATTGAACCCTAACTACATGTGCTGGTTCTAAGACCAAGCTGACCACAGGGGTAGCACACTGCAACTGCAAGGGAGGGGCCCAGAGAACGCAGAACTGTATTATAGCTGAGACCTGCATACAGCCTTTTGTTCTATGCAACTCCGCAGTGAAAAAAAACAGGCCAGATTTTAAAGTCCCATAATTGTGAGTAACTTTAATTAAAGTCTCCACAGGCTCACAACTTTGTGGTGCCTGGGGAGTTTCCAACTCTGCATTATCAACCAATCCAAACAGAAAGAGAGCAAGTAAAAAGAAATTGATTTAAAAACATGACAAAAAGTCAGTTTAATATAAACATCATAAATATAATATGAACAAAGCTGGAGGAGGGCCAAGTGGCTTGGCTGGGATCCAGGTACAGCCAAGGTTGTGGGAAAGTGAGAGGAAATCTGGGTCCAATTTGCTTAAACAACACAGCTGGGCTGGGATGGCTCACAAAAGTCTAAGTGTGAGGACCTAGGGGAAAGTTCTAGAAAAAAAATTCTAACAAAAACAATCCAACAGACTCATTTGTTTTCCTCCTTAGATATACCAAGCAGTGTACCTTGTCTCCCACCGCCACCCTTGAGTTACTGCCATCAGACACTCTAGATCCTGAGATACCCACAGAGCAAGGGGCCTTGCACGTCAGCTTCAGCTCTGCCACTAACTACCTATGTGGCCTCAGAAAAGCAGCATCCTCTCCACCTTAGTCCCCTCCTCCTGAGACATGATGGACCTGAGCCAGATGGCTCTGAATGTCCCTTCCAGTTCTAAAATGTCCTCACTCTAAGGAATGCAGAGAAAACTGTGCTGGAAAAATCTATTCAATGAGGAAAATCTGCTGTGGAGGAAGAAAGAAAGGGGGGGAAGGAGGGAGGGAGGGAGGGAGGGAGGGAGGAAGGAAGGACGGGAGGGAGGGAGCCTTGCTCAGCTGTTATCAGGGTTTGTCACTGCTTTCACCCCTGCCTCATGGAGCCCTGCGTGGCCCAGCAGAATGAGCTCACATTTTCAACGCACACTGACACCACTGATCCCAGACCGAATTTAACCTTAGCTTGTTATGGAGGACGAGGCACGGCTCTGTCCTGAACCTCCTCTCTATGTCATACTATGACAGACTGCCAACAAAGCAGGGGGCAGGATGAGTCTCCTCAGCTCCACCAAGAGGCTTAGAATGATGGCGGTACCTAATTAAAGCCTTAAAGAAACCAGCTACATCGACAAGGACCCAGAAACACACAGCCTAAAAGGAAACAGGTTGTAGGAAGAGGAATTAATGAAAACAACAAGAGCTGTAGGATGGGATGAGCAGATACAGGCCTTCTTCGGGCAGAGCTGCTCACGCCCCGCAGAGAGAGCATCCCTGTGCCAGGGCTGCAGCCAAGAGGCTGAGAGGCGGCCTCGCGTTCACCTAGAGGGGTGTGCTGACGCTCCGAGGACCTAGAGCCACTTTTGTTCCCAGCAAGGTTTCCACTTCAGTTATCGTCATTAATAATAATAACAAACTCCAGTGCATAAGTGCCAATCATAGAGCTCTGTGCTTCCCAAGACTGGTTTCATTAACCCTCACAGCAACCTGCAAGGCAGGTCCTGTCTTCCTGTTTTATCACTGACGAGATGAAGGATCTTTTGCTATGGCCATAGAGCTGGGAAGCACAGGTCTTTGGGGTCCCAGAGCCATACTCCTGACCCCTACACTCCACTGCTCCCTTCCTGGAGGTATCACGGAGCACGTGCCTCTATGCTCTACCCAGCCCCAAGGATGATCGATAGAGAGAGGACGTCCCTGCCCTCTGGGAACTCACATCCAGGAGGGACGTCAGGCCACACCGGCAAGTTCTGGGCATGTGGGGCCATCCATTAAAGCCTCCCTCGATCATAAGACATGCTAAACGGTAGGTGCACTTAAGGGAAGCATAAAGGAAAAATAAAGAGATGGAAGCGGGAGGGAAAGGCATAACCCAGCTCATCAGCTACAGGAGCCAATCAGCCCTTGCAGTCCATAGGACGGCATGGATACCATGCCGATTCCAGAAGCTTTCACCCCACCCCCGACAACAACTCCATCACCACAGAGATGTTTTTCTTGTTGGTAAATGCAAAGGGACACGTGTAATGTGTGGATTTTGCTTTAAATCAACTCGTCATCAGTGCTTTTCCTCTATGAGCCCCAGAACGTGATAGCACGTGGAGCTACTAAGGGAGAGATTTCAGAGCATGGAAGAGGAAGCTGAGAGCCGCGATGATCCCGTCCCTCCCTTCCGCACTGCAATCCCAAATCCCTTCCCCGCCCGCTCTGGGCTCCTAACTGGGCCTGGCTCAAGTGGTAAAAACACGGCATGCTTACCAGGGGCAGGAGGAGGTGGGGAGACAGGAACATTGTCACCTTTAGAGGCTTCGCATTCCTTTAGCCTGGTCTTCAGAGCCAAGATTTCTCGTCGAATGGCAAGGACATTGTTTTTGTCTAGCGTCTCCAGCTTCTCTACCAGGAGAGTCATATTCCTTATCTAAGGAAATAAAAATTCAGAGTGACTTTATATTATTGTGCAATTTCTTTCACAAACATTCCAGGGCTGAATTTGTCACTTAGTGAAACATTGCTGGAGAATACACCCGAGATTCTTCTGAATGGTTTTATTTGGAAGAACACATTTTATGGTTTACCGTGAACGCCTGTTACATCTCAGGCAGATGTGTGTGACAAGAAGAAAATGGCAAAGATTTTAACAGATTTAATAATAGAGCACAGGCTCAGTCGAAGCATCCACAAAGGTCCATTAAAGTTCATTTCTAATAACCTTCCCTATAAACTCGTGTTTACTCATGTTGTATTATAATTATGATTTTAACGAATGGTGAGAGCCAGAGAAAACTTAAAGTCTGAAATATGTAACTAGAATTCTCAGTTATAGCCCCCGTCATGACGTGCTAGTAAATTCTCGTTCATATGAATTACCCGACCATAACATTAACGTGATGGTCTTTATCCATAGAGGATAAAGGCTTCACGGAAACACACTCACAAGGAACTCCTTTAAAGAGGGTTGCCAGGATGTGGAGAAGTGTTCCAAGAGGGATCGAGGATCACGTGATCATGCAAAAGGAGAAACAGACCTAGCAAGTCCAAAATCAGGTAAATTGTGGCTTCCTAGTGCCACGAGCGTAAATCCAGAACAGAAAAGGCACTTGATCTAACTTGCCCACGGAGTTGTTCAGATTTATATCATCTCCTTTCCAGAGACACACCACTGGATGACACCTGCTCGTCAATGAACACGTTCCCATCACGCTTAACTTACTGTTCAAAGACAGATGTCCACGGAAGGCAGAACATGGGACATGCCATGCAGTCATGTGAGAGTGCAGAATTGGAAGTTGGAAGAGAGATGCGTAGCCTGGTCCTGGCACCTGCCCACTGGGGAGAATTTACTATTAAAGCTCTCAGAAATGAGTTAATGCCCTACCTCCACTTCCAGCTGGTCAACGATTGCTGTGCTTCCGACCACACTGCCCTTCAGCTGCATGACCAGTTTCTCCATCTCCTGCACTTCTATCTTGATCAGCTCAAAGTCCAGTTCGGTATAAGAAATGGTATCCTTTTCCATGATCTCTACTCGGACGGTCAGATTCAAGAGCTTCTTCTCATACACGCTGATTAATTGGACATACTCCTTCACCTGAAAGGGAATCAAAAAGCTTAAGTCAATTCCCAAAGTAATACCATGCAGTCTTTCTCCACTGCCAAGCCCTTGGGGACTATTTGATTGCTGTCAATCTTTTTTTTTTTTCTTTCTTTTTTGGTAAAGAAATGAATCAAAAATATATTTGAGTAGTTTTTTTTAATCTATCTAAAAGCAAACTAAAAAAAATTATTACAATTGGTGGGGTGGATTTTGCACTTGCCTAGACTAAAAATAATTTTGCTTCAGAGTCATCACACACAAGTATATTTTAATTTCCATTTTAATGTTTGAAAATATTAGGTCTCCAAACTAAATTGGTTTGAACCAGACTCCCTTGCCCTCCCTCCTCCCCTCAATGCACACACCGTGTCTAAATCAGGGTTTCCCAACCTCAGCATTACTGATATTCTAGACTATTCTTTCTTGCGGGGGGAGGGTGTCTTCCTGTGTCTTATAGGATATTTACTAGTATTCCTGGCCTCTAGATGCCAATAACACCCATAGACCATTGAGCTGTGACAACCAAAAATGTCCCAGACATTGTTAATGTTCCCTGGGGGCAAAATCACCACCACCATCACCCTACCTCCATTTAGAAACACTGCTCTAAATCGAAGTATTTTCTACAAGTGGGAGAAATGCACTAAGTAGAATTCCTTCTCTGACTGCCATATGCATTGGGTTGTGAGCCCCTCTATCTTTTACAAAGTAGCATAAAGACCCAACTTTACTATACAATATGTGAGTGTATATGCAACTGTCAAGTGCACATTTCATTAAGTGCGCCCACATTTATTCCAAGAACTGATTATTGCAATCAGACTTTTATGAGTTTGTTGCATATATTTGAATGTCTGATCATTAAGTTAAAATACTTGCAAAAATTCCCTTGGTGGTTTAGTGTATAATTGGCATCTCCAAATGGATATTTCAATAAACACATTTGGTGGTTCTTTTTTGTATCTGATCTCTAAAAGAAATGCCATGGCTTTTTTAAGGACCCGCTCATTAAAAGTTGCTAGTTTTATATTCTTTTTAAAAATTCGAACATAAGTGATACTTTTCCCCAAACCATGCTAATGTCAAGTAGCTGATCCACGGGGCTGGATGAATTCAGAGCCAGATGTTGGCCTATAATCCTCCTAATACCAAAGGCAGCCCTAACTTCTGTCATTTTAGCCCTTCCACTTAACCCCACTGTGCAAATTAGAACAGACTCATAGGCCACAGACCTCAAGGGCTAGGGCTTCAGGCAAAGAGGATTTTAATGAAAGTTGAAAATGCAGCCCTTGGCACTGAGAGTGTATCTCCTCGGGCAACCAATGCTCACTGCCATCAGCTGTGGCATCCCTCGGAGGCTGATAAGGCTGGTGACATTTTGGTGGATAAGGCGGTTAACCTCTTAATTTCTACAAAAATCAAGCAAAAAACTTGCCTGTGATGATGATGATGATGATGATGATGATGATGATAATAATAATAATAATAATAATAATAATAATAAAGTGCCAATCCATTGCAGAAATGGAAGTTTGCAAAATGAGTATTCTTGCTGGCATTTGGCCTTGCCAGCTCTTGGAACACATGAAACACCCTCTGCTTTCCTGGAACATGTTGGTGGTACATCGCAGCTGTTGTTCTAAAGAAATGAGTGATCCAACTGTCATCCCTGCTAAAAAAAATGTGGCTCTCCCAGATTCTCACTGAAAACCAAGGCATAACCTAGACTTTGCCACCTATGAGAATGCGTGGCATGCCTGCCCTCGTTCAGCCACAAAATGGGTCTCTAAAGATCCGTTTGGGGAAAATCTGAGGTTCTTTCAGCTGACATTTAAAGGAAAGCTCGCTAATGTTCAGGAAAACCAGAATCATCCATGGAGTTCTAAGAAGGCAGGAGGGAGGGGCACCTGGATGGCTCAGTGGGTTAAGCATCTGACTCTTGATTTTGGCTCAGTTCATGATCACTGAGCATGGAGCCTGAACCTGCTTGAGATTCTCTCTCTCCCTCCCCCCTCCCCGCTTATGCACATGCATGCACTCTCTCTCTAAAAAAAAATCAAATAAAATAAGGCAGGAGGGAATTTGAGGACTTTACTGACTTACATGTTCGGCTCTCCAGGGTTGAGATGGTGTGGACAATTCTGAGAACATCCAGCTCTCCCCAGAAGTGCAATGTCAGCAGAAGCAGCCCGATGTGCCCAGAGATGGGCAGCAAGAATATGGGTCTAGCAGCCCTAAGGGGACGCCTCCCTGTGTCAACATCTTTACTGTAAGCTCGTCACCACTACAAGTTTGAGCTTTCAAAGACTCGCCTATGCTTGCCTTCAAACCACCAACCTAACATTCAGAGTTTCCATTTTTGTTTGTTTGTTTGTGATGCACAGACTACATCATGGGTGGGTTCTAAGAATCCAAGTTTGTTTGGGGGTTCGCTTCAGGGTGTTTGTTGTTGTTCTACACAGTAAATGTAGTCTCGTCATAAACAGGGGTGCCGTGTAGCCGGCTAGTAGCCTAAAGAATCTGTCCGGCTCGTGTTTCTGCCTCAAAACCTGTGATCATAATTATGGCCAGATTATTTGAAATAAATAACCATACTGTTATTTTAATACATCTTTACCAACAAGATGAGTTGAGCTTGAACTGACGGTGAAGACATATGAAATACTTTGGAGCTAGAGTCACCTAAACTCAAATCTGCCTCAGTACTTAGTAGCAAATCACTTAATTACTCTCAGCCTTAGTTCCCTCCTATAAACTGGGGGTAATGACATCAAGCTTACAAGATTATTGGAAAGACTAGAGATAATGCATATTAAGTGCCTCACCTAGGGGCTCCTGGCTGGCTTAGTCAGTAGAGCACACGACCCTTGTAAGTTCGAGCCCCACGTCGGGTACAAAGATTACTTAAAAATAATAAAATCTTTTTTAAAAAAAGGTGCCTCACTGACCGGATGTTTATAAACTGTAGCAATTATTAGAGAAACAGTGATTTCAGGGGTTTTTTCCATCTGACCTTTTAATTTATTGTATTTCACTGCACAAAACATTGTTCAATCGGTGTTGTTTGTTTGTAAGTTGCCTAAATGTCTCCCCAACTGCCTCAACCTTCTTGTGCATGAGGATCTATCCGCAAATGTGTCCTATTAAATACTTGCCCCAAAGACCATAGAAAGAAAACTCCGAGCTGCCTTTTGCGTCGTCCCCTTGAGTATGGTCACAAGAGGCCATAGCAGAAACACCAGAAAAGGATAAAATGCCTTCTGCATCTCATGCAGAGGCAGCCCGTCTTCCCTGTGTACTGACAGATCATGAATCAATGCAAAGCAGTCAAAACCCTCTTCTGCCAGCTTGTCCAATCGGGCGTTCCCCTCAGGCCTCCAGATAAACGGTGATTTCCAAGACAACGCAGGGACAGCTATAATCATTCACCTGAAAACTCAAAAGCCCTCAGCTGAAGAGAGAACTCTGGATCGAAGGTATGACTGACTTCCTGCATCTCTTCTTGGAGGTTGATAACAGCATGGCCAAGATAAAAGAAACTGGGATGATTCTGAAGACCCTAAACTCCTGACCTGGCTCACCCAGCCAAGAGAGGAATGACCTGCCCATTTACGTCTCTTGACCTTTATGAACCTCCATTTTTCCATCCCTGAAATGGGAAGAACACTGGCCTATCTGCCTTAAAGAGTCGCTTGAGAGTAGAACAGACCCAGAAGCATTTAGAAAAGCACAAAGGGAAGCTGTTCTTGCTGTTATTATCATCTGTCACACAGAATTTACGAGGCAAGCCTCAACGGGCAGGTCAATTCCTTTCTTAGGCCTCAATCACAGACTTCTTGAGGACCAGCTACTCCTGCCTTCAGAACTGAAAGTTCTCCCACCTACTCCGCACTTCCTCCCTGCCAATTACTAGCAAGGCAGATGCCACCTGCCCCCTTTACAGGATTGGAATTAAATGTCCTGTCCTCTCCACCCTGGCAAGCTGCACACTTCCGGAGCAGCATGGGGTTTCAAACTGCCCTTCACACTTCTGCCAGCAAAGAAGACATGCAAATCAGTAGCTTCCACTATTTCAAAGCAAATGACTCTAACTGAAAAGATCTTTACTTAGGATTTTCCTCCACTTGTTATGTTTTTATGCATAACTTCTTATCTGTACTTGATTATGCTGGAATAAGGCTATGAATATTAATGGAGGGAATTTATAATTTAGTGCTGTGCCTTTTCTGCTGATTAATTGAAGGACATTTTATTTCTTAAAAAGCTAGGTTCCTAGTGTAGTCAAACACATTTTACTGGACATTCATTTAAACATAGACTATTTATCTACCAATTCAGGTTGAAAGCAGGGTCTCAGCCTCATCATAATTTTTGTCTTAAAGGATAACTGTGCTGGATGTTGAGGCAGCTAAGTTTAAATTTCTCAGGAAAACTTATTTGGAATCTTGCAGGAAAGCCAGAGCTCCTTGTAAATTAATGGAGTTGTATTAAATAATGCATAATGTGATTATAGCCTAGCTTGGACTTCACCTGTGCAGAAAATGGGAGCCTTTCTAATTGATTTTAAACTTGGCTAAAAAGGGAGAAGGGGTCAAAACTGGAATGCCAGGTCACATTGCTCCAGCCAGCTCAGAGAAAGGCAAACCCTGTGGGATGACTTCCTCTGGCTAGAGAAAAGCCATAATCAGGGGGTTGGAGTCGGGGTTTTTACCAAGGCTATGTGACCTACTAGAATTGATTCAAATTCCCAGGGAAGTCCTACATTTTGGTCTAATGCTAGACACGACTAATGTAATGTTCCTGCTGAGACAACAGAGGATAACACAAGAGAGAGAGAATGAAAGAGAGACGTACAGAGACAGAGAGAGTTAGGAGAGACAGAGGGAGGGAGCGAAGAAAGTAAACTGGAAAGAGAAAATCAGAGGAAGAGAAAGGAAAAGAGGGAGAAAGACAGGAAGAGGACAAGCTTCCAAGAGGGGAAGAGGAGAAGGAAAATGAAAAGAAGGAGGTAGGGGCTTTCCAAAAGTAAGGAAAGATCAAAAAAAAAAAAAATTAGGAAGGAAAGGGAGAGAGACTAGAAGGGATGGACAAGGGAAGGGGGAGTGAACAGGAATAGGAAGGAAAAGTGAAGGAGAAGGGAGAGAGAACAGAGGACAGAGGAGAGGAAAGACAGGCAAAGCTGGAAGAAAGACGAGGAAGAAGACCAAAAGGAAGAAGAAACAACAGAACCCAAACCAAATAAAAATTGCAGGTTGGGTTTCACAGGGGGAGCTCAGGGCTTCTTTCCAATCATACGTGCACAATATTGAAGTGAGTTTATCCGTGGCGTGCACAATCTCCATCCCATTTTCTTCCTGGGCCCTCATTTTTCCTGCTATAAAGAGCCCCGCAGGTGTACTGTAAAACAAATGCTAACGCCTCCATCGGCGGCAGGCACGTGGCTTGGGCACAACGAAGAAGGCTGCTTACAAAGGCCTGCGTAAAAAGGGTTTTGTTTTGTTGGCTGGTTTGCTCTTATCAAGATTTGGCTGGAAGAGGAAGAAAAGCAATGCTTACTTTAGAAAGCTCTTTCTCAAACTTCTGGGAGAGAATGTGAGCCGCGACTTCCAAGCGTTCCACTCTCTGCACGGGAAAGGTGGTGTCTGGGAGGGTCACAGAGCACTGGCAGGTGCCGTGGTCATCCTCGAAGCCAGTGAAATTGGAAAGCGACTGTAAAGAAAAATAAGTTCAACATCAGTAATAAGCTGGGAAATGAGCTTTTTGGTAACTGGAGGGGCAGAAATTGGCCTACCGAGAGCGCTCAGAGGCAAGCAAGTGGAATCCAATACATAAATGAATAGAACCAGGGGCGCCTGGGTGATGCGGTTGGTTAAGCGCCCGCCTCTTGATTTCGGCTCAGGTCCTGATCGCAGGGTCCTGATCTCACGGTCGTGAGTTCAAACCCCGCTGGGATCATGCTCAGTGGGGAGTCTGCTTGAGATTCTCTCTCTCCTTCTCCCTCTTCCCCTCCCCCCACTCACAGTCGCTCTCTCTCTAAAATAAATAAATCTTCAATAAATGAATGAATGAATGAATGAATGAAGAGAATCAGAGACACAAGCTAAAACTACCATGTTTCCCAGACAGTGATTACACTCAGTTCAGCCACATCTCTACCAGCCAGGCTAAACCACAGTCAGACACCTTTACCTAAAGGAAGATTCTCCTTTCTTGAGGAAGCGTCAAGGAAATTATTACTGTTCCCATGTAAGGAAAGGGAAAGAAAGAAGAGATTGGACTCCTAAGTTTGAATTCCAATTCTACCACTTATTGGACATGAACCCTCTGTAAGTCTTGCTTTCCTCATCTGTCTAATAGAGATAACCCACTTAGCAGGGTCATCCCCAAGAGTAACTACGTAATGTAAACCAAGTCCCTGGTACGTGGTCAGTGACCAGTAGATGGCACTCTCCCTTTCCTTCCATGCACTCATTTTCTTTACCCCAACCCCAACCCCAACCCCAACCCCAACCCAATGCCTTCCAATGACTGGAATGGGAAAACCACCATGGATATGGGTTACAGGGAAAATATACAGTGCAAATTCACATCTTCTCTTCACCCAGGAAATTGTGTAATTAACATTCTTCAAAATGGAAACAAACCAGCCATTTTTAAAAGACTGCGTAATGTAGGAGTTGGAAGGTTTTCTGCAAAAAAAATGTTTTTAAGTTTTCCAGCTTACCACTTGCAGAAAAGTCATTTTAAAATATTTGATGTTTCTTTAAGATATTCAGGCTCACACTTTGGTGCCGCTGCATATTTTAAAATGACAGGTTTGAAAGATCCTGTTTTTCGTTTGTCCCCTTTGAACTTCCCCAAGGGGATCCCAGCACAATTAACATTTTTTTATTACTACTGTTGCCTTCCAGAGGAACTCTTGGCAGCCGACTGGTTGAGCTTTACAATGATCTCATCTGACAGCCAGCCCAAAGCTCACCTGTGAAACATCAGACTGAACTGTCTCCCTGAAACTACCAAGGGCAGAGCAATGGCTTGCAGAATTTGAAGAGATACAGACCACACCCCTCAAAGTTTAGGAGGTCAGCTTGCTGCAGCGGAGACTGTGTGCTCTGTACATTTAATATCTACCAACCTCCATGATTTCCAAACAAGCTGGACCTAGATCCATCTATAATCAACATGTATTCTGTCAATGACCTCCGGACCAATTAATTCAGGCTTTTTTGCAACTAAATTGCTTGTCGACTTAACCTAATCTTCTTTAAGATGAGCAAACACACACACACACACACACACACACACACACACACACAGCTTATGTATATAGATGCCAGGTAAATTCTTGACATTGGTCTCAATTTTCTTTGCCAATCACATCCCACACCCGTAGGAACTGGGGAGTAAGGAGGAGAGACAAGCAAGTTTATGCTGAACATGGGGGCTGGGAGGGGGCTAAGGTAAGGGTCTTTGCCAGGGATGAAGAAGGCCTGGATAAGCTACCCCAAAAGTCTGTTAGAGAGACCAGCTTCCCTTGGAACCAGGTTTATCACTCTCACCGAAGCTAGAAAGACTCCAGTTCAAGCACACCAAGGCTTTTACAGAGGACCAATGTATCGTGGACTTTCAAAAAAAAACAGCTTACTATAACAACTGTCTACCCCCCAAGAAATGTCTTGCATTGCGTTTTGACAAGGCGAGGTTAATTAGCTGCACAAGACAGGGTTGAACCATTCTTAGAGTTCGCTGAAAAGCTCTGTCAAATCAGAAAATAGTGGAGACCATCAAGCAGTCTCTAGATAATCAACCAGAAACCACCAGCTAACAACTTTTAGTCCTGAAGTTCACCTGAAAGGCAGGCAAATAATTATGAGTCCTGCTGACAGCCATTCCACTGTCTTCTATTGAACATCTCTGTCCCAGCACTGTGGACTCCCCGGCTTCCAACCCGCTTATCATCAGCCCCGTGTGCTCAGCTGACATCAAAATGGTCCATAAGTTTGATCAGTGTCTCCCATTAGAGATATTTCTGCTCCTCACATTCAAAGACAATGAAGCTAATGGTGATGGGTCCCTCTCTCTTTGCAGTGAATGCTTAAACTCTACACGAGTGTAACATGAGGAATGGGAGACACAGACATGTGCTTGTCTCCTTGGCCTTTGAGAGGGTCTGCAATCTCCCTTGTGGGGGACAAACAGGACCCTCTGTACCTTACAAGACATCTTACACTGATGGGGTCTCACGCAGCATGTGTTCAATTAACATTTACTGGTGTCTACAGCTCGTCAGGCTGTGGTGTTAGGGAGACAAATAAGACCCAATTCCTTCACAGTGCATCAGGTCCATTGTCATGAGAGAGCCTTCGTGTCCTTTTTTTCACCAAACCCAAGCCCCTTAGCCTGATGACAAAAGCACACGACTCCATGTTCCAACTCTGCCAGTCACTGGCGCCTTCTCTTGTCTGTGGAACAAAGCATGGCGCCTTCTCTTGTCTGTGAAATGAGGAACCTGATAGCAGCTCCTTCTTTGGAGGGGGACATTCGAGGCATGTGGAGTGCTCGGAGCGCTGGAGCTGAAGGTGTGACTCACATTTGTGATTTAAGGTTGCAACTGGCTCTAATTAGCAGCCAGGTCTAAGTGCCTGTAAAGATTCAAGGCATAAAATAATGGTACTCAACATTTTCAAAGTATAGAAAATGATACGTTTGGAACTTGCTCAATGACAGTTATAAAGGGGTTTTCCACCACTTTCCAAAGAGCTCATCAAGCTGACAGCCAGCCCTAGAAAATTGGGTTTATAGTAGAAGTGACACCTAGCCTGCTATAAAAAAGAAGCTGGGGTAGTGATACTGACTCAGCAGAGGGAGATAAGTAAACCAGGAAGGAAATTAAAATCTCTAAGTGCAGTTTAACTACCATTCCTTATCTACTTTTAAATAGTTATCGTTTTACCAGACAACGGGCCTATTGGATTTCTCTGTTTCTTGACCTATATTTTATTTTCTGTTATTTTAGCTGATCATCTTCCCCAAATGATGGTTTCTGATTGGTGATGAGGCTTCAAAATCATTATTTATTGTTAACCTCTTTCTTTAATGTTAACCAGGTCTAATTGTCCCCAGAAGTTACTTAGCACCATGGGATAAAATGTTGCATCTGATTTCTGGCTACAAAGACTATCTGGGCATTTTTAATATTCCCAAACCTTCTCCTCTTAAAAATAAGCAGTTTTCATCTATACTCCCCCCAAAATATAGAAAGCTGCCTAGGGAGAGATGGGGAAGAGGATGGGCAGACTAAGTCTGAGTTATATAATCTGCTGGCTTAGTGACTGTAAGCCAATGACGTCACCTCTCTAAGCCTCCGTTTCCACATCTCTAAAATGGGACCATTAATTTTACCGACCTCTGAGGGTTAAATCAGATAACACATATTATGTGAGCCCTGTCATTTATTAGGTACTCAGTGAACACTGTTGTGGCAGTTTCTATCTGGGCCCTATCCAAACCATTTGTTGATCAATAAGTTTTCATTGCCTACATTGTTTGTTTTTTTTTTTTTTAAGATTTATTATTTATTTTAGAGAGAGAGAGAGCAGGGGGAAAGGCAGAGGGAGAGGGACAAGCAGACTCCCCATTGAGCGCAGAGCACCGACAGCACTCGGGGCTCGATCCCATGACCCTGAGATCATGACCTGAGCAGAAATCGAGAGCCGGCCACTTAACCCACAAGGCCTCCCAGGTGCCCCTGCATTACTCAGCTTTTGCCTTTGCTCTGATGGCAAAATGGAAACTACAGAAAAGCCTTTTCCTCCCCTTTTCCCGATGGCCCTTCCATTCAGATGGGAGCATGTAAGCAGCAACCTGACCTGTGAATAAAGATCACAGAGGCGCACAGGGACAGCCTTTGGGGGAATTAAGGTTCCTCTACCCTCTAAGGCACACCATAGCAAGGAAAGCCTGGGTTTTACAGAGCAGGGCTCCTACAGAGAGGCCCAGAGCCCACGTGGGCAGAGCTGGAGTGAAGAAATCCTTCCCGACCCCTAATGTCTCACCCTCCCTGCCTCTTCCTAGCTCCTCAAAGGAGATACAAACAGGACTCAGCTCCCAAGGGATGAGGCACAGGATGTGGCCTAGTAACGTGGCTCCCACTCCCTCAGGGCTGTTCTTCATACTCCTCACGGTCCCTAGTGTGTGGGCAGCAAACCAGACAAACTTCTGTAGCTTCTACTGGCTGGGACCCTTCCCTAACAGTTCTCATTTGGGATAGAATTTGGACATCTCTATTTTCAGAGTCTCCCTCCCACCCGCACTTCCTACCCCAGATTCCAAAGTGCAGCCAAGTTTGAGAACCTCTTTCAAGTTTAGATTCTTTCCCTAAGGCCTCCAGTGGAAGAACCAAGATGCCGTCCCCTTGGCAAACAATTTAATTATTTTACCCAGGTTTTAATTCATTTCTGGGGCACCTATAGTTAACAGAGGGAGTTGTAAATCTTTTCCAGTGCTCAAGTCTAACCATCCATGAAATTATATTCAGGTCCCCAAAAAGCGAGAAGAAGGGAATGAACACAGCTCTCAGACTGTGGGGCCTCCTCACCTGAGACACGGAGCCAGGGCTGGGACCAAAGCTGCTGTTGGAGCTGGAAGCAGAGAGGAAGCTGGAGCTCGGCACAGAGTCAGGGAAAGAGCTGGAGGGGGTGGTGGGGATTGGGGGCTCCAAATCCCCTGTGGTCTGGCCGAGGAGGAACAGAAGGGCCAGGAGACAGAGGAGGCCTGACATCATCTTGCGCTCTTACCTAGAGCCACTGGCTTCTGCGCAGAGCCAAGGGGCTTCTTATAGTGCCCAAAGGGGATTTCCCCACATCCAGTTTGTAGGAAGAGGAAGCTGCCGGGGAGCATGTGACCACCCCAGGAGGGTCAGGACACCCAGGAACTGAGCCACCTTCACACCTTGTCACTGAGCCCCACTGTGCCAGCTGCCCTTCGATCTAGATATCGCCTACCAAGTATTAACTCAGATGTGTTTTTTGACACCCAATATCTGGTTTCTAACTCGTTACTTCCTTGAAAGAGATGGGTTCAAAGCAATCTTTGTAGATGAAACAGAGCTTGGAGGTCCCAGGAGGAAAAAACAAGCCTCAGTCCTTTGCCCAGAAGCCATTTCTAGTTGTTCCCCTGGCCCCTGGCCCCTGGCTCCACCTCCCATTTTACTGAATGATGCTTTCCAGAGAAAGTTGGGGAACTTGGTTTAGAGTCTGTGAATCTCCCCAGGGGGACTCCCTCTTTAGCCACTACTCCCCAGGTTGTCTCTCACTGCCCCCTTACAGAATCTGCTTCTGGACAATTTTTTCCCAAAAACCTCCCACTGAGGGAGAGACCAGCAGTATTTTCACCCTGGATGCTCAGTGAGGGTTCCACACTACGGAGCACTTACCACAGTGAGTTCGATGAAGGAGAAAGAATCCAAACAGGAGGCTCCCCCAAACCGGTCAGAGGGGTCCATGGTGAACAGCTTCTCCAGAAGACTCTATCTGGCTGACCTCCACTGGTCCACACCCTCTTGTGAGTTGGTCAAGGCATGTTCATCATGAAACTGAGAAACAGGGATGCATCTTCAGGCTCCATTTGGAACATCTGCCTTCCTCCCTGTAGAATAAAAAAGTGTTGGCCTGAATATTAAAAACCAGCTTTCTCGCTCATTAGTTAGTAGCCTTAGGCAAATCACTTAGCCCCTCTAGTGTTGTAACAACTCCTAAATTGTTAGAATTAAATGAAATATTATATGAGAAGTTGCTTATAAGCTTTGAAACACTATACAAATGTCAGATTTTATGTTTTTTTGGTTTTATCTTTAATTTCCTAAAACCTGGCTCCGTATGTAAGATTGTTGAGTTCACAGCAGGGAAAGAAGGCCCCTGCCCCACTTCCTTCCCCACCCTACCAAAGGAATGCTTTGGAAAACCTGGTCTGAAGGTTCTTTCGCCCCATAAAGTCTCAGATGTTAATGTGAAAAACAGAGCCTTAAACCCTTGGTACATGATTCAGATACCCAGGGCAGGGGACAGGCAAGAAAATAGGAATGAATGAATGAATGAATGAATGAATGAAGAGTGAAGGAAGGAAATAGGAGAGAAGGGGAAATGAAGTCTCTCTCCTTGGGGTGCACCCAAGGCCACTAGAGCCGCATCCCTCGTCCAGGGCCCCACATTGCCCCTTGCCTCAGGGGGCTGAGCAGACGCCCCACCAAAATCAGTCTCCCCGACTTTATGATCCAGCCATCCAGGCTGCCACTGCTGCCTCTCCATTGAAACACATCACTTCAGCCACACAGGATGACTTCACAGGCCACTCTTAAACCCACATTCATGTGAATGTGGTGATCAGAGGCAGCTCGAGTAGATGACCAGGAAGCATAGGAGCATTTTCCGAAGCCGTCTGGAAACAATGCTTCCCCCAAATTATCTGCTCTAAAGGCAATTTGCGGTGGAGATTGAGGTCCTGGGCAGGGAATCCATGGCCAGCTGTTAGGGGTAGGAGGAGTATTTTGTAGCCCCTGCCTCTCATATTCTGCCCTATGTAGAGTTAACACATTTAACAAATAAAGATACAGGCCACATAGTCCAATTTAAATTTCAGATAAGTAATGAATAATTTTTTAATACAAGTATGTCCCACGCATAAATATTGTTACTTCCTTGAAAGAGATGGGTTCAAAGCAATCTTTGTGGATGAAACAGAGCTTGGAGGTCCCAGGAGGAAAACACAAGCCTCAGTCCCTCACCCAGAAGCCGTTTCTAGTTGTCCTCTGGCCCCTGGCCCCACCTCCCATTTTACTGAATGACGCTGTCCAGAGAAGTTAGGCAATAAAATAACTGGATGTTGTTTATTTCACATTTAAATTGAACTGGATGTCCTATATTTTATCTGGAACCCTACTACTAAAGGCTGCTCGCTCCACCTGGACAGAGCCTCCTGGGGCAGGATATGATCTGCAAAGATCACTGGTCCCTATGGGAAGCAATTCAGCCTTGGCCTCTTTGGCTGAATGTTCTAGCCATTAGCTGCTCAGTCCAAAACAGGATAAGCATAGGACATGTGTGAGAATGAACACTGGTAGTCCAAATGCATTATATTGAGACTGAATGCTATGACAATGGTTATAAGGAGGAGAGCTTTCCTCCATCACATTTCCCCTCTTCCTCCAGATCCCCAACACAGCAAAGGGCAAAATCTCTTCTCATTTGCCAGTAGCCTATGTCTGTGGCTATAATGAGCTTTCCTCTTCCCTTTTGTCAAGGAGCATGTCGGTGCCCTTGTCAGGAAGAAAAAAAGAAAAAAAAACCCTCATTAACAATAATAGTCTGTAGTCACAACTACCTTTCGGGGCTTCTATGACCAATCCTTTAGGAGACCCCTTTCCAAAGGGGTTATTATGTTCGTACAGGAATGAGGCAGCAATTCTCCCAAACACAAATGTGCCCCAGCCAGAAAAGAACTCCCCATCCCCCACACGGTGCTCTTAAGCTGCTTTGAGCCTGTATGCCTCCAGTTCTCAGAATAAAACTTTAATCTATTTGGTAGCCTCAAATGCACAAAAGAATTGGCGATGCCTCAATAATGAGATTATTAATAATAATAGTTTGATCAGTTCCTCTGCAAATATCTTTGTCCTAAGAAAAAACAAGCCTCCTGGTTATTTGACAGCCTCAAAGACAGGAGAAAATTATCAGCACTGCAAAGCAAACAGTGTATTATTTATAAAAATTTGTTCTGACACCGGGTTCTCTCTAGAGTAAGAGGTCACTGAAATTCACTTGAGTAACACAGCATTCCTCACTGACAGCTTGAAGGAAAGTTACTGTTTATGTACTTCATTAGGGAAAATCCCTAAAGCTGTACTTCTTCAACAGTTGCAACAAACAGGAAAGATGTCCATATAAATAGAGCCTTAATTTAATTTCCTTGTCATTAAAAACCAATGCCAAGCATAACTGTGGTACTTTCAGAAGAGACTGTCTTTAGTGTATCTGTATATAAAAAGATGATAGAAATCATGTTTCTCCACAGACTGATTACAGAGATTGTGTTGGGGTGACCATTTTCATGTCTGTTGACTCTGTGCCCCAAAACCCTCAAATCTCTATTAGCAATATGCCAGTAATCATGTATAGAAACAATAATCAGTGGACACCATTCATGCACCCCGGAAAGAAGGTTAACAATGAGTATTAGGCCCTCACTAACAATGTGTAGTAGGCCCACTCGGGGCCAAGTATCAGACCCTATGAAGAGTTATCAAGTAAGAGAAAAGTATAATTTTTGCTAATGACAATGTCTATGCCCTCTGCAGAGGCAGGCCACATCAAAGAATATTCTAGAAATAATAACAAATTGAACACAAACCAATTACATCAATATTGAAGAATGACTGGATAGACTATGGTGACCCAATCCAAGTGGTGACAGGGAAAGCTTGCCAGGTGGTAAGCTTCTTAAGGATGGAGATGAAGGCCCTGTTGGTTTTGAAACTAAAAACCTAGCCCGGTGCTTGGCACTTGGTGTTAAATAAATATTTGCTCACCGGAAAAATACATTTAATAAATATATGAATGAATGAATGAATGAATGAATGAATGAATGAATAAGAATTATGAATAAGGGGCGCCTGGTGGCTCAGTCAATTGAGTGTCCCACTCTTGATTTTGTCTCAGGTCATGATCTCAGGGTCGTGAGATCAGCCCTGCATCGGGCTCCGTGCTGGGTGTGAAGCCTGCTTGGGATTCTGTCTCTCCCTCTCCCTCTGCCCTCCCCCCGCCCACGGCCAAAAAAAGAGTTGTGAAGGAAATTCTTAAATTACTATTGGAGAAAACACTAATTTTGTCAATGACTGTTAGGAGAAAAGAGAATGGATTCCCAGCAAGAGAAACTGCATGAGTGGAAGAACTCAGGCAACCTCAATTCTCTCCAGGGTCCCGATGATGCCCATGCCTCTGCAATCTCGTGTAACCAGCCCTAGCAATTCATCCTCAGATCAGAGTTCTGCAGACTGTTCCTCAGCCTGACCCAAAACCCCAAATCAACGTTCCAATTCCATAAGCATATTGTATATCCGGAACTAACTAGCTTTGGCCATCCGACAATGGTTTAGAAGATCTGAACCACCAATTATGGAATTTTCAACTAAAAACTTATGTATTCAGGGGCGCCTGGGTAGCGCAGTCGTTAAAGCGTCTGCCTTCCGCTCAGGGCGTGATCCCGGCGTTCCGGGATCGAGTCCCACATCGGGCTCCTCTGCTGGGAGCCTGCTTCTTCCTCTCTCACTCGCCTGCTCTGTACCCTCTCTCGCTGGCTGTCTCTCTGTCACATAAATAAATAAAATCTTTAAAAAAAAAAAACTTATGTATTCAATCCACAGGAAAATCATCACCATTGACAAAATGCAGAATCAAGCTAGTAAAAAAAGAGTGTAAGTAATGCAGGCAGTGCAAGGTTCTGTGCAAATGCTGAAAATCACCAGCAACAAAAACACATCGGAAGGTAACAGATAATGTACCAACTTTTCAGTAATAAGAGAAACTTTATGCTCTTTACGGAGAAAAGTTTGGACTAATGAGCATCGCAGAGTATTTCCCTCAGGGATGCTAGTGTGGAGTCAAGAAATACCCACCTCCACCAGGGTGGATGGCCTCAGGCTTATCTCTGGACCCCGCAAGAGAGTTTCTGCCCAGTGGACCTAGGACCATGGACTGCCTCCTAAATTCCTCTTGCCATCTCCTGACCACTGCATTAAGGCATCCCCTCACTGCATCTGCTTAACAACACCTGAGTTTGCCATTGGATGTTGTAAGCCACCCACCATCCCTCAAAGGCCAGGTGAGTTGGATTTCCCAACCAGAGGTGAAGGTGCCTCCTCTTGCTTAACTGTCCTACTGCAGAAGCTTGCCTCACATCTAATTTATGGATGTGAGTTAGACATCAGGTTTCTCCACTAGGTCTATAGTTAGTTGTGCCTGTCTAGCCTCATGCATCTGTCATTGTGACCAAGAATCAAACTCTTTCTGCATCTGAGAAAAGTGGTCACCTGGAAATTCTATGTGTGACCACTGCAACCACTACAGAATTTTCAGATTTAGTCATATCTTTTAATTTTTGTTTGTGTGTTTGCTTCCCTGGCCTGAAACTTTTCAAACTCTATAAATGTCAAGTCCAAGCTGGGAATTCTGCACTTAGGGACAAGTCAATGTAGCAAGAAGGACAGAGAGTCCAAAATACTGAGCAAAATTAAAGTTGGATCTGCCAACTCCCTAGCTGAGTGACTTTGGACACTTAAGCACAGCAGGACATGTCAAACCTGAGCTGTCCGACATGGTAGCCACTGACTGCATGTGTCTATCAAGCCACTGAAATGTGGCTAGTCTGAAGCGAGATGTGTTGTAAGTATAAAATACATACTGAATTTCAAAGACTTAGTATGAAAGAAAAGAATGTAAAATATCTTATTAATTTTATATGGATCACATGTTGAAATGGTAATATTTTAGATATACTGAATGAAATAAAATATTTTATTAAAATCAATTTCACCTGTCTTTTTTTATTTTTTTAATGTGGCTTCTAAAACATTTTTAATTACATGTGTGGCTTACATTATATTTCTACTGCATGGTGTTATGGCAGAGCATCCAGCATTGTTAACTGTGATGGAGAAGCTTCTGGAGGTTACTGAAACATCGGGAGTCGTACCAAATGGCTCTTCCCACTGACAGGAGATTAGCTAATCAGGTGGATTACTGTCATTGGATTTCAAATTTAACATTTCTTCATGACTGTAATATGTTACAAAAATTCCCTCTAAAGAGCCTCAAAATGAAATTATAGGTAAATTTTTCTTTATCTTAAAAAGTTTATCATGTGAAAGAAAGGAAAGATATTTTCAGAGCTATCTGGGACAAAGTAAAGGAATCATATTAAGAATTACCTCTATGACAGCAGTCACATGGGTTTTATTTGAGTTCAAGAGATTAAAGACCAGGGCCTGGGTGGCTCAGTCGGTTAAGCATCTGTCATCAGCTCAGGTTGTGATCCTAGGGTCCTTGGATCAAGCCCCACATTGGGCTCCCTGCTGAGTGGTGAGCCTGCTTCTCCCTCTCCCTCTACTGCTCCCCCTGCTTGTGCTCTCTCTCTCAAATAAATAAAATCTTAAAAATAAAAGAGAGAGAGAGATTAAAGACTGAGATATTTCACATAAATTTCTATGTTTAGAGTTCCTTTGGGGGCAAAAGAAAGGTACAGTAGTGGCAGGCCTACATTCCCCATCTCAGGGAGCAGGAGCTGGGAAGCAGCTGCCCCTTTAAACCACACACCTACTTCCCAGCTGGCCATGGTCCGTATCGTTCACCTGGTCTCTTTCCTCAATGCGCGTGACCTATCTAGCTTTTATAGTCGTTTTGGATATACAATTACTGTTCCAAAGATTTCACATTTGAAAAACCAGCTCTTCAGAGGCCGAGACAATTTGCTCAACAAAACCCACAAAAAAACAAACAAACAAAAAAACCAAACCAAAAAAACAAGAATGTGGCAATTTGGATATTGCATTTCCCCCATTTGATCAGAAGAACAGCATAATGTTAAAATGTATTACCACGGATTACATGCCATATAACTAAACTTAGATTTATGAGTTTTGGAGAATAATCAGAACACAATGAGACAAATTTTGAAACTGCTACTTAAATAGAACAAAATTTAATGAATCATAAAATGAAGCAATAGCCAAACATGTGCAGGAAATTTATGCAAATATGATCACAGAACTATCAAATAACTCAACCTTATCTATGATCATTTAAACATAATTGAAGTTGGCTGTTGGCTTGTCCATCCTGGGCCTCACTTAACACACCCTACCTAGCCCAGCCATGATTTATCAGTGTGTTGGCCCATGTGGGGCACAGGGGAAAATGAAACTGTGGGTCTCTTGTTCAAAAATGATATAGAATTTTAAGTCAGAGCAAAGCCTCAAAGCAAGTGTGAACGCCACCTAAATCTGGGGCACAGGAAACCTGCCCCTGAAGCTGACCGTGACTATGGAAAGGGGCATCTCATCAGTTCTGGGGGAGGTTAAGTCTTTCTACAGGAGGGTAAGTCCCAAGACAATCAATACCTGAAACATGATTTTCTAATCTCTATCATCTAAAAATGGACTTGGCAGCAGCGAGACGGAAAAGATACTCCTGGAGCTGTCACCTGTGCCTATCGAGCAGCAACTGGCAACTCACTGCTGGAACCTGAGAGACCTAGCAATTGTGATGAGAGGGACAGAGGCTTCTCTGAGTTCATCTTACTTTTAAGAATTTTGCACTTCGGGGCACCTGCATGGCTCAGTCGGTTAAGCGTCTGACTTTGGCTCAGGTCATGATCTCAGGGTCCTGAGCTTGAGCCCCGTATCGGGCTCCCCACTCAGTGGAGAGTCTGCTTGTCCCTTTCCCTCTGCCCCTCCCCTGCTTGGGCTTGCTCTCTCTCTCTCTCTCTCAGATAAATGAATAAAATCTTTAAAAAAAAAAGAATCTTGCACTTCAACTGCTACATAATGACATTTTACAGTTTCAACATTCTTTATATGAAAGCTTGCTAAGGATGATGGTGACTTTGATGTCATTGGGAAAATTAATATTTAATGGAGAGTTTTCAAGATTATTTTTTAAATAAGTAACATTTATAAAACATTGACCTGAATTTTTTGAGTGTATTGCTTCATTGCAACCCTCTAGTGACTAGACCAACTATTACCAAATACAAGTAGTCTCCGCATAATCTTGAACCAGAGTCCCCTACCATTCCCTGGGTCAAGCACACTGATTAAGCTCTACCTGTTCTTAGTTGAGTTTTGTTTTATAGGAGTAGATACTTATGTGTACACATGAATGTTTGATGTTATTGAGTTCCCAATTCCTCCATTTATAGAATGGAGGAAAGAATAATGTTTATTTAATAGGACTATTCATTTGTTTATGAATCTTTAACGATCATGTCCTATGTGTCAGGCACTGTTCTAGGTGCCCAGTGATATAGCAACAAAAATTAAAATTCCAATCTTCATGGATTGAACAGGTTAATACCAGACCGACAATGAACAATATAAATAAGTAAAATATGTATAATGTCTCAGGTGTTAAGTACTATGGAGAAAAATACATAGGAAAGAGAAATAGGAAAAGTGCAGGGCAGGGGTTGCATGTTTAAGTAGGTTGGTCAGGGAAGGCTTTTGTGGGAAGATGACATTTGTGTAATGGTGTAAAGGAGGTAAGGGAGAAAGACATGAGGCTATCTGAGGGGAGAGCATTCCAGGGAAAAGCAAATGCAAAACCCAGGGCAGGCATGTCATTGAATGCCACAGCAAGGAGACCGTATGGCTGACAGGGAATGAAGTGGAAATGAGTTGGTGGTGTCAGAGGGAATGCCATACTGCACTGGGCCTCAAGACCATTAGAAGGACGTTGGCTTCTACTCTGGGTAAGTGGGAGCCATTTGAGTATAGGAGTGCCATGGTCTGATGTATATTTTAACAGGATCACTGACTGTGGTGTTGAGAACAGACTGCGCTGAGAAAGTTGTGAAAGCTTCTGAAAAAGAATCCAGGCAGGAGATGACGTGGTTCGGACCAGAGTGACAGCAGTAGAGGCAGTGAGACATGGTATGAGAGATGAAAATATCTTCTGTCAGCTAAAAAAGAAAGGAGTCAAGGCTGACTCTGAGGTCTCTGGTCTTGGCGAATGGAAGGATGAAGATGGCATTAACTAGAAGGAGCAGGTTTAGGGGGGAAGTTCAGGGACGTTTGGGAATGCAAAGTTGGAGATGTTTTTCAGACCTCCAAGTTGTGATGTTGTGTAGGTAATTGGATATATGAGTCTGGAATTAAGAGGAGAGGCTCAGGTTCATGATAAATATTGGGAATTGTCAGCATAGCAATGATACTTAAAACCATGAGACTCAGTGAATCACCAATGGAGTGATGACATATCCCTGTAGATTTGAGATCTAGAAGATTCTAAAGTTAGAAGTCAGGAATCTGCGAAGGTAACAGCCAAGAAGATGGAGAAGGAGCGGCCTGTGAGGTCAGAAGGAAGCCAGGCAAGTGTGACATCTTAAAGCCAAACGAAGAAAGAATTTCAAGGAAAGAGCAATCACCTATGTCAAATGACTCAAAAGGGTCAAGTAAAATGAGAAGCCTGAGAATTGACTACGGGATTTAGCAACATGCGGGTCAGGGTGACCCCTTGTGAGAGTAGTTTCAATAGAGGAAGGAGCCTTGAAAGCCTGTAAGGAAGTTTATAGAGTGTGAGAAGAAAGAAATTGGAGACAGTTAAGTATAGACAACTCTATGAAAAGAGATTTGTTTACAAGGGTACCAAATAAATGCAAGGACCAAATGAGATACTGTAGGTGCAAGTATAGTTTGAAAATTATAAAAGCACTTTGTAAATGCTGGCTATGAATGTAGAAACCTAAATGCGCTGTGTGTTCTAAGAATATGGCTTTCAAAATGTCAGCCAGACTCAAGAATTTCTGTGCCCAGTTTGAGCCTTAGCACCTCAAAAAACTGTGCTCTCATTACACCTATTGCTGTTCCAAGAAACCACTAATCCTCAGAAAATCAAAGTTCAAAGACTCCTAACGGTGATAAGCATGGTCCACTAAACTCACCTTTCCAACCTAGTTTTACAATCAGTTCACAAAGTGCAGGATGAGGAAAAAGTCAGAGTACAGGCAAAAAGAAAAGCTACAGTTACAGTTTAATAAAAGGTTCTTTGTTTTTCAAGTTTGCAGAGCCTTGGAAAGTTCCCAAAATAACCAATACATCCTACTTCATTACAGCATCGAGATATTATAAAACAAGAAATTTCCAGTAAGAGAAGTGTCCTCACCCTCTGCTGCGAATGCACACCCCTGATACAGTTGAAGGGTGTTGCAACCGTTCAAAATGAGCATCTGTCCTGTTCCCAACTGGGGATGTCAAGCTGATATTGCATTCCTGGAGATACGCAGCAGGTGCACAATGTGCCTGTGGGAATGGGTCCATAAGCTACGGCTGGGTGTTCCGACCAGTTTGCTCCATCCCTTGGGGACCCAGGCCCACCGACCACTTAGAGCCAGGCCGCCCAGCTCAGAGCACCGAGCATGAGAGGGGAAGCAGGGTCACACTTGGAGCAAAGCCAGCACTTAGAGCAACCTGAGCTTAGGCTGAGGGGAGATTCATGCTTTTCTACAGATCCATCCACCAACTCGTTCATCCGACAGATGCCCCAGGCAATACACTGTAAACCAGCACCATCCAGTACAGACACAGGGCAAGTCACAAAGGTAAGCCTTATATGTGATTTTCAATATTCTAGTAGCCACATTCAACAGAATAAAAAGGGGGCCCCCGGGTGGCCCAGTCAGTTAAGCATCTGACTCTTGATTTTGGCTCAGGTCATGATCTCAGGATCCTGGGATCCAGCCCCACGTTGGGCTCCAAGCTCAACAGGGAGTCTGCTTGAGGATTTCTCTCTCTCTCCCTCTGCCCCTCACCCCACTTGCACGTGCACTCCCTCTCTAAAATAAATAAATCTCTAAAAAAAATTAAAAAACAGGTGAAACTAATATTAATAATACACTTTATTTAACCCAGTATATCCTAAGTCTTATCAGTCCAACAAGTAATCCATATAAACAATTATGAACAAGAATGTAAAAGTATTTCACATTCTTCTTTTTTCTTGGACTGAGTCTTTAAATTCAGTGTGTATTTTATACTTCTAGCTCATCTCAATTCAGAGTAGCCACATTTCCAATACTCAGAAGCCATCTGTGGCTAGTGGGTACCATATTGGCCAGTACAGCTCTAGACACTGGGAATTCCCGTTTGAACAAATCATGTCTTGCCTTCAAGAAGATTTAAGAAGTCTTCCGGAAGACTGTCAGGGGTAGACAGGACTCAGACAAAAAAGTAGGCTATCAGAATCATGTCAAAAGAGAGAGATAGGCAGCATGTTAGCAGCCTGCAAGAAAGGAGTACCTAATCAGATATGAGGGGGCTGGGCCGGAAAGACTACTTCAGGAAGTAAAAGTCTTAGCTGAGCCCCTCAAAAGTAAGTAAGAATCAAAGGGAGAGAGAGGCAGGACGGGGCACAGGAAATGTGGTAAGACAGAGAAGTAGCATCTGCAAAGTGCTGGCACTAAGAGAGTATGTGGTATGTCTGGGGACTTCAAGTCATTCATTACTGTCAGAACTTAGAGTCTTAGGCAACTAAGAATGAAGCCCTCAAGGTAAAGAGGGAGCAGACCACAAAAGGCATTTCGAGCCATAGTGAGGAGGCCGGGCTTCCTCCTGAGCAGAATGGCAGTCCTTAAAGAATTCTGAGCAGGGTTTCCCGGTCACCCCATTTCCTAGGTCCATCTACTTCAAGCCCCTCTTTTTCATTGTGAATGGATAGCCCCTACAGATGAGGTGGCTGCTTAGAGTTCTCAGCTGGCTGGTGACAGAGCTGAGGCCAGAATCCTGATTGCAACGCAGAGATCCTTCTACTCTCCCACCAGCCAGGACATAGGAGTGTCTGAGCAGAAGGGGAAACACCAACAAACTGAGGGTTGCTGGAGGAGGGTTGGTGGGGGGATGGGGTCACTGGGTGATGGGCATTAAGGAGGGCACATGATGTAATGAGCACTGGGTGTTATATGCAACAGATGAATCACTGAACTCTACCTCTGAAACTAATAATACGCTATATGTTAATTAATTGAATTTAAATAAAATTTAAAAAATAAAGGAAGGGAAAATGCCATGGTCATGGGCACACAGCAGATGCGGTAACAGATCACACCAGGAGGTGAGGCAAAGAGAGTCAAGAACTAGCCCCCCAGGGGAGGAAAAGGGAGAAGTGTGATTGTCCAGGAGAAGTGGGCGGCCAGCTCTGGTTCTGCTCACCTGTCTGAGCAGGATCGGGATAAAGAGAGAAGTCCCATCTGGTGAGAAAGGAAAGCACAAATGTTAAAATAACGCTGCAGATGGACACAGGGTTAGTACCTAGACTGGGATATTCTCACCCTCAATGTGCCAGGAGTGTGGAAAGCTGCAGGATGGCTGTGTTCTATCTTCTAGTTGTATCCCTTTTAAGTGCTATTTTTATATTAAAACAAACATGGGCACATTCCAGACTCGCTTTCTCACTTGCTGAATTACTGGGCAGGGTGGGGCTTCATCTCCATCTCTGCAGGTGGCTTCTAGTTACAGCCTGTGAAATGGGGAGAACTTATTAATCCCTATCTCAGGCTCAGGGAGGTTAAGGGGTTTCTCTAACGACACCCAGGAAGTTGGTGGAGAAGCTGAGTTTAGGACCCACGTCTCCTGGCTCCTTGCTCTCCCCACAGAGTAGAACTGTGCAAGAGGAATTAATGATCCAATAGGAAACTGGTTGAAGGCCACCAGCAGCACCATCTAGCTGTTCCACTATGTGGCTTAAAACCTTTGGGTGTGATGTGTTTATAGCTCTAGGGCCACCCTTGTAAATGAAAACATTTCTAGGAAGGGTCCGATCTTAAAATATTTTCCATTAACAAAGATTACGTGAGATCGGGAATGGGATACAGAAACAGTTGATGACCAGGGGCCACGATGAGAGCCCAAGAGGCCACAGTGGGGCTCTACAGGGCTGTGGGAAGGCACAAAAGCTGGCTCTGCCCTTGCCACTTTCCTGGAAACAACCGGTGGCCACAGAGCAAACATTTACTGAGCACCTAATGGATATAAGGCACTAAGCTCCATACCCTGTGGGATACACAAAGAAGTATAAGGAAAGTCTCTGCCCTCTACATACTTAAAATCTAGTTGGGGAGTATGTAAGGTTTCTATGGCTGCTGTCAAAAACCTGCCACAAAATGGGTGGTTTAAAACAACACAGAGTCACTATCTTACAGTTCTAGAGCGCACCTCACTGCGCTAAAATCAAAGGCATCGTCAGGACTGTGCTCCCTCCTGGGTCCTTGAGGGAGACTCCATGTCCCTATCTTCTCTGGCTTCTAGAGGCTGCCTGCCTTCCTTGGCTCATGGCTACTTCCTCCATCTTTCCCACTTCACATCCCTCTGACATGGACGCTTTTCTTTGCCTCCCTCTTTTACTTTCAAGGACCCTTGTGATTCCATTGGGTCCATGTGGATAACCGGGATCATCTCCTCATCTCAAGGTCAGTTGATCTGCAACCTTAATTCCATCCGCAACCCACTCCCCCTTTGCATGTAACATACATATTCACAGTTTGCAGGGATTAGGACGTGGACATCTTTGGTGGGCAGTAGGGAGAATTATTCTGTCAACCACAGGGAGGTTAAACATTTAGATATAAAAATAATTCTGACATAAGAGCTACGTGGATCGTAAGTGCAGCCAAGTTCAGGAAGGGAAAGACCATTCCCTGCAGGGTCATCCGGAGAGGCTCTCCAGGCCAATGGATGAGTGAGGTGCAGAAGACAGCAGGACATGCCGGGAGATGAGGGGCTTGATCTCTGTGACCCCTCACAGCTGGCCAGTGCTAGAGCATTATGCCCTACAGAAGCAGTGGCAGCAAAATAGCAGGAGTGGGAAAGGGCATGCTATGGCTGAGGATGCTGCAGAAAATCATGGGATCTCTACCAAGATACTTTCCCGGGGATGGGTTGCGGAGGGCATGGACACTTGGTCCACCAGTGGGGCTTTGTCCCAAAGGCACTGAGCAGCAACTGAAGGCTAACTAAGAAATGCATCAATGGTGATATGGGGAATATGGGGATGGACAGTGATGAGGAGGGAGGGATGGCAGTTTGAACAATCCAGATGGATGGTAGAGGGAGAGAAGGAGGGCAGGGAGGGGGCTGGAAAAAAGGCATAAGCACATGGGCTTCTTGCAGGCAAATGAGAGGACTCTGAGTTGTGGGAAGTGGCAGGGGGTGGAGCAGAGGGAAAGAGGACATCTTAGGGGCAAGAGTAGGAGGCATGGGCAAGCTCCCCATCAGAAAATGGTCTGGGGGCGCCTGGGTGGCACAGCGGTTAAGCATCTGCCTTCGGCTCAGGGCGTGATCCTGGCGTTATGGGATTGAGCCCCACATCAGGTTCCTCCGCTGTGAGCCTGCTTCTTCCTCTCCCACTCCCCCTGCTTGTGTTCCCTCTCTCGCTGGCTGTCTCTATCGCTGTCGAATGAATAAATAAAATCTTTAAAAAAAAAAGAAAAGAAAAGAAAATGGTCTGGTTGGCAGTGGAAACAGAGGCTGTGGCCTGGGGAAGCATCACGGGTGCTTGGAGGAGGCATGGAAGGAGCTAATGTCTGTGATCACGAGCAATGTAATAAAGAGGGGGGAGTATGAGGACCTGACCTTGGGTAACATCCTATTTAGGGGTCTGGAGGAGAAAAGCAGCCACTGAAGGAAACAGAAGCAAAGGAAGCCTACACGCCCCCGGGCTGGAGCAGAGCTGCTCTGTGGTTTATGGCATTAAGATATGAACACCTTATCAGAGAGGTAATGCGGTAAACTGTTATCAGCCAGGGTGCTTATCAGCAACTAGTCTATCAAAAAACCATAGAGAACCAGGAGGGTGCTAAGAGGTTAGAACAGGTGGGCTAGGAGCGAAAGAACGCCCCATCCTGGGGCTCTGCCAGGAAGGGAGAATTCTAGAGAGCGTCCTCCATGCCATGTCTCCTCTGGACAAGTCAGGAGTGCGGCCCTCACTTAGATGGGGCCTTCTGAGAGGACAGATGAGGGGCTAGAACCAGTTCTGAGATTGCAGTTCTGAGAGGCAGGGCCTCTTCCCGGTTTCCCCACAGAGCCTCCAGGCTGCTGCTCTGTAATGTCCCTTGGGCAACTGTGCATGTCCACAGTCTCTGGCACAATGCCCCATGTGTCACACACCAGCCATGTTTGCCGGCTACAAGGATAGGTGGAAGGAGGGAACTGAGCCACTCAGGGTACTTCCCATCATGGTATTTCTCTACACAAAACTCCACTATGGTGAAGGAAGACATACCATATTGTCCCATTAAATAAAACTCAAAATAAAGGCAAGGCTAATGTGTGGGGCTAGAGGTCGGGATAGAGGTAACCCATGGGGCCAGGGAGTAGTGGTAGGGTTGTGGCACAAGGAAGGCTTCTGAGGGGTGGGAATGCTGTTTCTTGATCTGGGGTTGGTTAAACGAGACGGCAGAATTGGTGAAAATTCACCTAAGGTGGAGTCTTAGAACTTGTGCATTTTTCTGTATGTATACTTTATATACATGAAATAGTTTGCTTTTTATTAATGCTATGGTGGAAGAGGGCCCTGCACTCCTGGGTGGGAGGTCAGGAGTCCTGGGACAGGAAGAGGGAAGTGACGCCAAAGAGAGTTGAGGAGCCCAGAATGAAACCGTGGCCATCCTTGAAGGCCACACGTAGCTTTTCTCCAAAGAATGGAATCTGGCTGATGGAGGAAACTCCCAACTGGTCAAGCTCTCCAGGTATGGCTGAGGCGAGAGGCAGCTTTGCCGTTCATTGCTTGTCATACAAAGATGGCACCATGGACTCTGCAATCAACAGGACACCAGTCTCTGTGCGGATCAAATTTATGTCAACTTGGCTGGGCTATGCTGACCAGCTGCTTGGTCAAACACTAACATGGGTGTTACTGGGAAGGTATTTTTCAGATGTGAGTAACATTTGCAAAGAGCTGACTTTTGGGAAAGCAGATTATCCTCCATAATGTGAGTGGGCCTCATCCAATCAGTTGAAGAAGGGCTTTAAGAGCACTTTCCCTAAAAAGGAAGGAATTCTGCCTATAGAATGCAACATAGAAATTCTACCAACCTTCAGACTCAAGACTGCAACATCAGCTCTTGAATTTCCAGCCTGCCCTACAGATTTTGGCTTAGACAGAGCCCACAATCACATGAGCCAATTTGTATAAATACTGATTTACAGAGGTTCCTATTTATTTTGGTTTACCCTGTTGGTCCTTTTTCTCTGGAGAACCTTGACTGAGGCAGTTTCCAATCGGCTGTTTTCCAGAATCTCAAAGCTTCTTTCTCAGGCCTCCCCAGACAACAGACAATGTGGGTGCAGCACTTTCGTTTTGGGGCTACAACCTACAGACAGAGGCTCTTCCATAAAGGAAAAGGAAGTCACAGTCAGTCCAAGCATCTAACTGCTGGCTTTGTCCTATCTCAACTCACTGAATGTCACCAGGCGCATTCCAGCTAGTGCTGAAAAAAAAAAAAAAGAAGTGCTGGGTGAAAGAAATATTGAGAGAAATCAGCACGTTTCCAGTTTTTCCAGCTAGGGTAACTTATAAGACTTGTTCTGGGAGTCCCCAGAAACTCCAACCAAACAGCCACATTCCTAGAGGGATATCCAAACCCACCTCAACTCTGACCCAGTTAGATGCAGCAAAGGAACTGGGTGAAACAACCAGGAATGTTTGCAGGGCTTTAATCTTCTCCAAACACTGAAATATTGTTGATATGTTTTATTTTCTACTGCACACGGAGGAGATTAAAAAGCCATGATAAATGGTGTGCTCTCCGGGAGGGAATGCCATATATAGGGCAATACATAATTTCCTGCTTCTGGTACCGTTCGGGATAATTGTCCCGGTAACGTGAAAACAGGAGGGATATTAATTTAAGATTAAAGCACAATTATAAGCCCTGTCATACTGTTAATTTCTTTTAAATGTTCCTCTGAATAATTCCACCTTGCAAGATGGAATAAGCACACAATTAAAAACTGCATTAAATAAATGAATAACTAATTAATGAATAAAAAGAACTCGAAAATAAAATGGGCCATGCAAATTCTAAACAATAATTTTAACAGCAGGCCAGATCTTAATCCTTCAGATCTTTGAAGGAACTGCACTTGGGTGCAGATAGATAGCATCTCTCTCCAGATTGAGCTTTCAAATAGCTGCGTTCTTGGCTCACACACTGCCAGCAACAGCTTTAGGTAAGGGCTCTGCAGGCAATGAGGCTGCATCATTGACCAACTCGAACACTGTTCTACCTCTGCAAACCTTAACACCACTGCCTTCTCCCCAGTGCCTGAAATTCTGCACCTTCCTTCGTCCTCCAGTCAGAAATCCTACCAGGGTGATTCTGCCATTGATTAGGAATTCCATTACAAAATGCAAATATTCCTGTAAAGCTTAAAGGTGGACCATTCATTAGCACGTTGATATGAATCAATTTAATTAGACTGCTTTCCTCCCAACACCTAATTGAGGCCAACCTCTTGAGGGAGCAGGATGAAGGACAGAGGAATGGTCATGTCACAGCAAAGGGTAACAGCAGGCTGAGGAAGGTAGCAATGGCGCAGGGGCGTTCTGGGAGCCCGAGGAAAGTGAGAAAGTAAGACTCCCTAAGGAGCCTCTGGGACACGTGCACAAGGGAAAGAAGACTTTAAGGATGAGCCAGATGGAGGAGGAAGAAAGGGAGGGCGCTACAACTATGACTGTCATCTGTGTGCCAAATGAAGGTCACTGCGATTATATACATTTTACCAACTTAGCAAACGGAGCCTCTTAAAAACGTAGTAATAATGAAGACCACATAGTAACGCAGTATGGGAAAGAAGAAATTAAAACCTCCGTCCATCTGACTCCAAGAGCCATGCCCTTTCATCCACATCACACTTCCTCACAGCAACTTACGAGTTAGAAATGACTGCCCCCATTTTTTTTTAAATGAGCAAATCAAGGCTTTCGGAGGCTGGAGAAGAGGGATCATTTGGTAGTTTCAGGTGTGAAAACATCAGACATGTGCGCTAACCGCCAACATTTTGGTTCCTTGTAACGAACGTGGAATGGCAGGAGAGGAGGCTAAAATGTTCCAAGTGGGATGATGGGAACCAGGAAAACTGCTAATGCTACCCGCAAATCCATGAGTCAAGCTCAAATCCTCGTAACAGGATGTTCCAACCTTGAACTAACTCAAGTTGCCAAACCTGGGAGACAGTCCAAGTGCCACCCGAAGCATTGCTTTCACTTCAAACCATCTTGCCCTAACAGCCATTGATAAGAGCTGCAGTTAACAGCTCTGTGATCAGGGGCGCATTACCAACATAAAAGGCTGCAGTTATTAAAATTATCACTTAATTCTAAGAGGACTGTGAGATAACCGTCTTCACTAGGAGCTGGGAAATTCTCAGCACACCTGGCTCTGGAGAAAGCCTGTCATTCATACCCAAGGAACTTTCTCATGAGGCCCACTACAGCATCAGAGCCCAGTGCCACCTCCACGTTCAGCCTCTGTGGCTCTCTGCCTGCCTGGTAGGGTCACCTGGGAAGCCCTCTGAGGCTAGAAGACTGCTAGCAGCATGGCCTATGGGCCCACCTGGCACAGCCTTCTCCAGAACCATCCTGCCGTCCACTCTGCTCCAGCTGGTTGCCCCAATTCCTGCTCTTACTGGGCTCCCCCTGCTCATTGACATCTTCCTCTCCTAGGGACTCCACCACCCAAGCTCCCCAGACCTGCCCAGAAAAGGGGTTCCCAGCAGGATCTTCTTTTTCCTCATCAACCCCCAGCCCCTGGGCCCCCTACCTGTGTCCTTCTCCTAGTCTCCTCTCCCTTCTAGAGCTAATCTGATAAACTCACCCACACTCCCCACTACCGCTCACTTCCTGCATCTGTCACACATCACAGACAGTTGTGGCAATGCCTAGCTCCCATCCATTTGTTAAGTTCCCGCTACGTTCAGGGCAATGTGGGGGACCAGGTATCCAGTGATGAACAAAATGGCAGCACCTTGGCCCTTACAGTCAAATGCTTCGAAGGCAGGGTCAGGTTGTACTCATGTAATCCCAGGCCCTCTTAAGGTACCTGATACATTGTAGGTAGTCAAATTGCAATATTAAAGCTAAAGGGTATAATTACAGTCCACAGAAGTTTTTGATTACTGTCTTAAAATGCTTAAGTGTAAATGGCCAAAAGAGAATCAATAGGTTTTCCATTATAGATAACATATTTACATCTTAATGAGAACCATTAATCCCTTAATTAATCATCACTGCTCCCCCCTCACCTCTTCACCCTCCTCCCCATATACTAATGGCTAGGGTTTCAGTTCCTGGAAGGCCTAAGAGGGAGATATTTGAAGGAGAAGCCCCTCTAAACCACACTAAATTATCAGCCTTCTTCTCTAGGCACATAAAAAACAGGCCTTGGTTGTCCCATCTGGACTCCCTACATGACAGCTAATAGAGTGCCCTACTTCACATTTTTTAGGAATCTAAAGCTTGTGGCCCAACGCCAAATTCAGCCCACAATTGGCTCCGTATTGTTTCATAAAACTTGAATTTCACAAGATGTGTGTCTCAAATATGTCACAGGCCTCACTGTTCCCTATTGTCTTATACCTGGCCCCAAATAACAGATACATGTTACTTGCTTGGCCCCTGCCCCCACCCCGAGGGACAGTTGAATTTTTGATTCTTGAGTGATATGCAACTGTTTAAAATTACTTTGATGCCCATAATAACCTTATGAGTTAAGGTATTATTAGCCCCGTTTTGTGGTTGAAGACCCTGAAGCTCAGGGAAGAAGTGAGTGACTCCATTTTCAAACATGGTTTTTTGTGGTCTATGTCAGCCTGCTTTGTGGGGCTGGGATAGGTTATGTCGGTGGCAATGACCATGACTGCCTTCAAGACAATGACGGCCTGTAGGGTCTAGCTTCCTTCAGAGATTCTTAACCTAGTCTCCATGCACCCCTAGAGGTTCTAGAGATGGAACCTATTAAAATCAATCAATCACACAATTTGGGTGGATGTGCATATGCTGGGGGAAGTGTCTACAGCCCTCATTAGCTCTCATGAGTGTGTAACAGCAGTGTGAGGCTACCTGGTTGGCAATCATTTCCCTCCTACCCACGATATGTGAAGCCACCTGGTCAGGCCTGGGAGGGTCCCTGGGGGTTTACAGTTAATCAAGTAAAAGAACCATTATCTGTTCTGGCCAGTAGTCCCCTGGATTATCTCTGTAACTGGTGGGTGACAGGGGAGCAGGGTGGAGGGGTCTAGCCAGGTGTCTTACCTGGAAGAAGAATGAGTGTCTTACCTGGAGGAAGACCCAAGCTTTTCTGAATTATCTGGCACTAAGAGCAACATAAAATATTGCCCAGGAACAGATAAAGGAAGATACAGTGTCTCAGCAAAATTTATCAACACCAATAGGAAGTGAAGGCACTGAAAGTTTCCTGAAGATGGTGGGGGGAGGGGTAAACCCAAAAGACAAAAATGGCGATGCAATACAAATTCAACAGGCCTCAGCAAGACTGCCATACAAAGACCCCTCCTCCTTGCTGAAGCTTCTCCCTAGACGTTGCCCCATAATCACCACCCAGCCACCTTTCCTCTACCCATTGTTATAAGGCACTTGAGTGGGGTTTTTTTTTAAATGAAAAGTAAATTGCGTATTTCCTATGTTTTAAAATATTGTTCTTATGCGAACTTTTACCAAAGCCTACAAAACCTTGCATCGTCCAACTCAATTACTTCTCCATCTTCATCTCCCACCTACGCTTGGATTCATTTCCTTCATCGTACTTACCGATGTCTGAAACTATCTTCCTCACTCGTTTATTCAGCAAACACTTATTGAGCACCCAATATCTAGCTATCTGGGCCTACTCTAGATGCTGGCAACACAGCAATGAATGAAACAGATTTAAAAAACAAACAAACTGACCTTGTAGAGCTTACATTCAGATATAGACAAATTAGGGAGTTTGTTTACTTATTTATTGGCTGTCTCTTCTGCTAGAATGCAAGCTCCTTGAGAATAAAGACTTTGACCACCCAGGTCAGCTGTACCTTCGCTATACAGAACTACGACCCATCACAGATGCTGAATAAATAAGCATTAAATGAATAAACGAAAGAAATTTTCTTGATTCAAGACTTTGTCCTCTGTTCAGAAGAGGTGTCTGATTGTACTTTCCTCTGCAAGTGTGGAAGACCACGTGAGAGGATTCTTCTCGCACTGGGGCCTCACCACACACTGGGATAAAGTGGGTACAACTGCTCCACCCTGGGCTGACTTCTAAGCTTGGACAGTGAAGAAGAGTTGACTTTTCCCAGCCAAGGTGTTCCAGTTTGTCCCTCTGCTTTTCAGGAAGCCAGACAGAAACTCCCATTTGGGGGCTTCTGGCTGCCCCATTCTTGGTCATGATGCCCCTCCTTCTCCCCAATCTCTAAGACAAGAACTCTCACAGGGGCCCTGCCTCCTCTGGCCCTGGCTGCACCTGCTGGTGTGTTCAACCAGAGCCCTCAGGTCGTGATAAGTTCGTCTGTTTGAAATGAGTGAATGAATTTGACCTCTTTCTCCACCATCAGACCCCCACGACCACCACCCCCCTACTAGCCGTGTTACTTTGGAGAATGGGTGGCTTCCACCCAGACTCCAATTAATGGATGAAGATCCCTAATACACAAAATGGGTTAAAGAACCTAACTTGAGAAATAATGCTTAGCACCTTCTTCTGCCAGAGCTTAAAACACTTCATAGGCAGCATCTAATTAATCTTCACCAAGCCCCCAAGAGGAAAAAAAAAAAAAGGCTTTTATTATCCTCTTCCAGCAGCAGAGAAAACATGGAGAATCAGCATTTTCATCTGAGGAGTGGATCTGGGCCCAAAGTACGGGGCTGCTACCTCCACAAGCCAATACTGACCATCAAACCCTTCCCTGTCCTTGGAAGCTGCAGCAGCAGAAGGGACACAAAACAGAAATCTGAAGGCCCCTCCAACTGTGATGGGAGAAGGTGTCAGTGACATGCCACGTCGCAGCAGCTCTTGTGACTCTTACTTTCTTGCTCTGTCCTTGGGAAGCACCAACGTGCTTTGAGATGTAACAAGCTTTCATACTGAAAGATTCTTTTTCATCTCCCTGGGAAATTGGGATACCTGGAGACTGTGTTTTGAAATACATATATTGACATCCAATTATACAGCTCTGCCTCCGTGGTGAAACTCCCTTTGTCAGATCACTCTCCCTTGCTAGGCTCTGCTCAGACCCTCTTCACTGTCACCAGGATGACTGTCTCCCCCTCAGCACCTCTCCGCTGCTGGCTGCCCCCAGGGAGAAGTGACTGAACACGGGAGGAGGCCGAAGGGGAGAGTGTCAGGCTTGCCCTGGCTTCGGAGCAGAGCCAGGCAGCTGGAAGGCGGTGACAGGGGGTATCCCAGGAGAGTGATTATGTGAAGAAAGCTGGTCTCTGTAGACACCTGTTCCACTGCCTGTGTCCCCTCTGTCTACTTCAAGTCGCTCCTCTCAAACCCTTCAGGGGATGCAGCAGATACCCTGAGCCTGCCCTTCCAGTGATCCAGGTTCTAGATGTGACAGGTCAGATCAACTCCTGCCACCGTGGTCACAGCGTCGGTGGCGGACTGCAATGGTTCAACCAGGAGGAATCTAAGCTTAGCCTCTGGAAACACAATACGCTCACCTGGAGATTCTTGATCAGGACATCAGGAATTTATAAACCTCCTAAAATTATAAGCAAAACTGCATACACATGTGAATACGCCTGCTGTGGAGAAAGAATCCACAGCTTTCATCGGATTCTCTTAAAGTTCTATTCCTTGATGATGTTAAAATTACATATCCAAAGAAGTGACTCCAAGGAGAAATTCTGCAACAGTCTGACCAAAAAACAGAAGGAGAGATGAGGGACAAGCAGGTCCATTCACTCTTCCCTAAAACAAACAGCTGGCATGTGGGGGAGGTTTACCAGGTGCCAGGAATCGCTCTAAGCACTCTCCATGTAGAAATCCATTCTGTTCTCACAGGCGTCCTATAAGGAGCTACTATCACTGACTCCGTTTCACAGATGAGGAAAATGAGGCACCAGCAAGTAAGAGGCAAATCTGGATTTGAAAGCAGGCAGCATGGCAGCGAAGTCTGTGCTCTGGGAGCAGCACCATGGGTGTGGCTGCCTGCCCCCCCCCCCCATCCTGGGTTCCTCCTCACCCACGCAACATTGAATGGATTGCCTCTGGGGCTACAGAACCCAACTCTACAAACTGACTACAACCGGAGAGACAATGGCTTTGGCAAATCTTTTCCTGGAGACTATACACTTGAGATGATCTATTATAAGCAAATGCTTTGTAAGCTGCACAGTGCTACACAAATGTGAATTAGGATGACAACTATAGTCTACGTTTTGCCTGATAAAGTACAATAAGAAAAAATCATGCCAAGTGCTGCAGGATATTTCCGCTTGAACCAATCAGCTTTCTGCTTTCTTCACTATTGACCACATTTTACACTTAACAGCCACTCCTCATAAAGTTAATTTAAATGCACGAAATCTGACATTTCTGTTTAGAAGTACTGGAAACATAAAACTCCCACAACTAGAACATCTGGCCTCACAGTGGCACAGATGTGTGTGCCACACATTTAATGGTTTTTTTTTTTTCCACTGCTCTGCACTCAGTGGGCGCTCAAATATTTTGTGTCAACGGTGACATTACAAGAGGGTACACTTTTCCTAATGCTATTCCAGTTAAATTTCAAAATTTCTAATATGGTCCAATAAGATAGAATTTAACAGGAAGTATTCAAATAAAAATCCTCATCTAACTGAAAATTCTTTTGCCCAAGATCTCAAACCTTCAGACACAGAAAATACGGCTTGAATCCAATTCAATATATCTTATTTTCCAGAGTTAAACACAACCATATAAGAAAAATGAGGCTGCAAAAATATCCAAACATAACTGAGTTGGTCCTGCTTCTCACCTCAGTATTCTAAGTATTTCAGGTTGGCTTTCAGCAGACTTTGTCTTCATTCATTCATTCATTCATTCACTGAACAAGCATTTACAGAGCACTTTTTTTTTTTAAAGATTTTATTTATTTATTTGACAGAGATAGAGACAGCCAGCGAGAGAGGGATCACAAGCAGGGGGAGTGGGAGAGGAAGAAGCAGGCTCATAGCGGAGGAGCCTGATGTGGGGCTCGATTCCATAACGCCGGGATCACGCCCTGAGCCGAAGTCAGACGCTTAACCGCTGTGCCACCCAGGCGCCCCTACAGAGCACTTCTGATGTGCCAGTCCCTGTCCTAGACTTTTGGGCTGCAGCAGAACAGGAAGATTATAGCCCTTGCAGAGCTTACATTCAAATGACGGAGTCAGAAATAAACAAAAACATAATAAATAAGTGAATGAGACAACATACCCAAAAGTAACAGCTGCTCTGGGAAAAGCAGAGATGGACATGGAGGATCAGGGGCACGTGGGGGGGGGGGAGCTGGGAGGGGTTACAGCGTTAAGTGAGGGAGTCCGAGTGGACTTCAGTTGTGAAGGCGAGAGTAGGCAAGATAGTAAAATCGGTCAAGGAGCCAGCCACGTGGACATCTGGGAGAAGAGCCATGCAAGCAGAAGAGAAAAAGCAAGGAGGCTACCAAGGCTGCAGCAGAAAGCTCCAGGAATGGGTGGTAGGGGGTGGAGGTCAGAGAGTGGGGGCGCCTGGAGAGGGCCTGGCTGTGGAAGGCTTTATGAATCATTGTAATGACTTTTGCTTCACTCTGCGTGAGATGGGGAGCCACTGGCAGGTTGGAGCAGAGAGGAGGCAGCATCTGACTTTTATTCTAAAAGCATGCCCTTCCAGCTGCTGTATTAAGCCCAGACTATAAATGCGTGTGTGGAGGTTGAGAGGGAGAATTGGGAATAGAAGCAGGAAGACCAATTAGGATACCACTGAAGTTACCCAGGCAAAGAGAGGGGAGGTGGCTGAACTAGGAAGGCAGCAGTGGAGATGGAGAAAAATGGCCAGATTCTAGAGCTATTTTGAAAGTAGAGCCTATGGGATTTCCTGATAGGAAAATTCCTATGGGATTAGATATGGGACATAAGAGAAAAAGAGTTAAGATGACTCAGGGTTTGGGCCTCCAAATTTTATTATCAAAGAAAACCAATTCCTCAGTTTTCTTTATGAGGAAGCAAAGAAAGCAGTGGAGAGCAGGGATGGTCTCGGCTTATAATGGCAGATACTGATGGCCATGGGACAGTTACCAAGGACACCCTTCTCTGCCCCCTGCCCCACTCCCGAGAAGGCACCATGTACCTTCATTGTCTCCATCCCTTCTCCTCCCATCCTCCTACACACCCAGAGCAAGAACCTCTAGCCTTAAAGGGTGTCAAGCATATCCAGATTCAGCATTTCTTTTCTTTTCTGATATCATTTGTCCTAATCTTCATTCTTCAAGCTTCCAGGAGTGCCCTGAGTCCTGATCTGGTGGGAGCCATGAACAAACCTACCGTTCATGGTTTTGGAGATGCTGATTCAATTTCCCTTCCACTTTCAACTCTATAGAATGGGTTAAACACAAATTTCATGGATTAAGGAAATGTCATAGATTTTTCTGAACACATCTGAGAAACTGGTTTGATAGGTGGCATTTCAGTTACACCCTAACCCAAACCCAGAAGTTCATATTTGCTCTTTTTACAGAAGGCACCTCATTAAATCACTGTCTAGTCCGTAACCAGCTTTATTGGGACATAAATTCATTTCACTAAACCAATAAATGTTAATTCTTCACCCTGGAGATTCTAGTCGGTCTGGTTTTATTCTGCTCAAGCTCCTGAGGCTACCATCAATTACTCATGTTTGGGTTTATGTGTCATTATGGAATCACTTTAGCTAGAACTAACGGGAAGTGAAAGGACAATAAAGCTAAGCCTCATTCCAAAGAGAATATACAGAAGAGGGCATTCATCTGAACCCCATTATTCTTTTCTATAAATTAAAATATCCTGGCATTCTGCAGCAGCAATCCATTATATTTAGATTCTCTGCGAAAGCTGGGGCCGGCAAGTGGCGGGTACTAATGGAGGCAGCTGGAGGACCTGGACTCCGAAGGCTTAGGCTGGAGACCGCTTTGTGATAACAAAGTGTGTGACTTTCAGCCAGTCGCTGATGTCACAGAAACTTATTCTCCTCATCTACAAATGCAGCACAAAGCAACAGCCATCTCACAAACTGGGAAGAAGTAGACGAGGTGGTGGAAGAGGGGGAGTGTCTGGTTCAGAGGTGCTCTCCCTCTTTCTGTTCTCCATTATTAACCCCAATTTGCCCCAGCAGCCTTCCACACCGCTCTTAAACAAGTGATTTAACCTCTTGCAGCTTCCATTTTCCCATTTGAAAAATGGGTCTGATCATATCTGCCCTCCATTTTCCCCTCACAAGGAACACTGATACAGATCGCCTCTGTAATGCTCTTAGCATCTGACCGGAAATGGGGTCAATTTCAGAAGAATGTAATACCACCGAAGCAGGATTCCATTTTTAAAAACAAAGGCATTATCTCTCCAACCAAATGTTCTCTCCTATGATGAAAGGTTTCTCTTTAAAGCCGTCAGCTTTTTTTTCCCCCTCAGACAGAAAATGGCTTCCTCTCTCGGAACCATATATAACTTCAGAAGCAAGGGGGGAAAAAAGCAGAGTTGGCAAAAAGTAGAGGTGAATTGAATGCCTGTACATCCCATTCAGGATAAACTGCCCTTGGTGTAAAACAGTCAGTAACATTTTACAAGGAAAAAGTGCGGATAAATGACTGCAGTCCCAGGACAGTGCTCCTGATGGCTTTTTATAAACCATGCACGCTGCCTGGACGCCTCTGTGCCTTCCCCGCCTCCGCTCCGGAGAGAGAGCGTGAGCGGGGCTTCAAGCCAGCCGTGCCATCCGTGCCAGCAGGCTCCGGCCAGACCTCGCTCCATCTGCAGGCCAGAGAGGCTCCTGTTAGCATGGACTCCTTCCTGAGCCTGGAGCAGGTCCTACTGCCAGACTTGGACCTAGAAAGGTGGAGAGAGCCCAGTGCTGAGCACTGAACAAAGGAGGAACCGAGCCACAGGGTGAAATGGGACAGGCATGAATCACCTTGGGAAGCCGGTCCTGCCAGTTACAAACAGTGTGACCTTGAACCACTTCCTCCTTCTTTAAAATGGTGATTTGTAAAACCTACCATATAGGTTGTTGACAGGATCAAGTGCTAGGACAAATGCACTTAACAGATCTGGTATTCAATATATTGTTATCCTCTTCCCTAGTTACTGGGGTTACCTCTACTAGTCCTCACCTGGGAAGCTGCCAAGTAATGAGGATTTGTAAATGAGGAAACAGAGGCACAAAGTGACTTGCTCAATAGTCTCCAAACCCACCCTCCTAACTGCACAGAGTTCAGCCTCTTTATCCAATTAGGAAACTGAGACTCAGAGAACTGAATGGGTTAAATATCTTTCCCAATCTCTCTGCAGATCAAGGTCAGGATTACACGTTTCCAGGTGAATGCTCTTTGCATTAGCCTAGAGTCTTAGAGATCATCTTCATTTCACAGATAAAGAAACTGAAACCCCAAAAGACAATGACTTGCTCAAGGCCAGATTCCAAATATCCAGAAAGGACCTCGAGCTCTTTCAGAATACTCTAAAATGTCTTTGTGCCCTATGAACTCCCAGCCTGTAGTTTCGAATTGATGCACTGAGAGCCTGCTATGCACCAGACACAGTCCCTGCTCTGAAGGAGTTAACAGCCAAGTGGAAGAAGTCCACAGGCAAGGACACCTGACTGGCAGGTGCTACTGCAGGGATAAGCCTGGGATGGGAGGGAGTGCATGGGAAGGATACCTAATCCAGCCTGGGGACACAGAGGTTAGTGTCCTGGAGGAAGATAGGTTAAAGCTGAAGGATGTGCAGGAGCTAGTCAAATGAAGTGGAAGGAGAAGAGTGTCCAGTGTCCAGGAAGTGGAAGGAAGGTGTCAATAGCCGGAACTCTAGGGAGTGTGGCCTATTTGGAGAATTGGAGCAGGAGGGGAAAGCAAAGAAAGACCAGGCTGGGAAGGGAAACCAACTGGTTAAGGACCTGTAAACCGCTTCGAGTGTGAACTCCAGGGGCGCCTGGGTGGCTCAGTCATTAAGCGTCTGCCTTCGGGCCAGGGCCCAGGGTCCTGGGATGGAGCCCCACATTGGGCTCCCTGCTCCGCTGGGAGCCTGCTTCTTCCTCTCCCACTCTCCCTGCTTGTGTTCCCTCTCTTGCTGGCTGTCCCTCTGTCAAATAAATAAATAAAATCTTAAAAAAAAAAGAAAGAAGAGTATGAACTCCATGCTGTGAAAGTCGTTGCTTGTTGCACAATGAACATGCCCATGAGTGGGGGGGCAAGACTTCTATCACCCAGAGATAGCAATGTCTGTCTGCTAAAATATACTTTTAATCAATTTCCCATGAATATCAGACAAACGGGAAAAAAATCAAACTATTGTATAATGTATCTTGATTTCAGTAGTCTTTCTGTGAACAAGATGGAGAAATATAGACGGGACAATTGTCCTACTCTGTGAATGAATTTATTTTCACTCTGGACATTTAAATCCAAAGAGTTGATTAAAAGGCTGGTGTCTCACTCCAGAGAAGTCTCTAGTAACATGCCACCAAACTCTTTCCCCCCAATCCTTTTCTGGTGGGCATATGCCAAGGCTTTGAGAAGAAATGGAAGGCCGGTTTATCCAAAGTGAAGATGACTCCAAGATAGCAGGAGTATTCAGCACTTCAGAAGAAACCATTTTAAAAACATCAATAAAGTCATGTAAATAAAATTAAATGTAGCAAGGACAAATGTAAAATCCTGAATTTAGACTCAAAGAATTTACTGCAATATGAGGAAGAACTTGATAGTGGTTGGTGTGGAAAAAAAAAAAAGTATTTCCATTAACTGCGTGACACGATTGCTAAAGAACACAAATGGAGACGGGCAGTTTTTTATGGAAGCAGGAAAGAACCGAACAAATGAGTAAGATCTGGCCTGTATTTTCAGGATGCAGAGGTCTGGGGCAGGATTGTCCCAGGCAGGTTCATGAAGGGCGTTTCTGTGAATCCCTCCCGCCCACCCCCACGGGAACACCTCCATACACTCCCCTCGATACAGTGCCCCTGGAAACCTGCTCTGCTGCTCCACCAGCAATGGCCTAACTGCTGGGAAGATGTGACACAGGAGGCTGTGGAGACATCTCCTGCATTTCCACATTTCACCCCATTAATAGGTTCACGAAGCAGCTTCAGCGCTTGTCTTCAGTGACTTGGAAAAACTAGAGGTCTCTCTAACCCCTAGAGCTCTGACGCGATGCCCAGTCCCTTGAGTCCATTACCTTGCCAAACTGGTGCCAACCAACCTTTTTTGTACATTGGTGTGGGTTTCTCTCTGTGGCCTCTTGATCCCACATGTGGAGAGACCACATGGATCTTCTGCCCACCCAGGCCTCCAGACATGCTGGACTGGTCCGAACGCCCCATCTTAGCAGCGTGCCCTGCATGCATGCAAGACTCTGTCCACATCTAAAGAGGACGTAACCCAGCTCCAGTTCATGATGATCAACCCACATTCATGGATGAGTGAAGTTTCTAGAGCTGTACGATAGGAGAAATGGCTGAAGGGGTTGGACTATTTGTCTTGGGGAAGGATTAGTGCAGATATGATATTTGTCTTTGGACCTCTGAATGGCCATCCCATAGGGGAAAAGTAACAAGGATACTCTGTGGAGCTCCAAAACAAACGACTAGATGTGTAAGATGAGATGAAACATATTTTGGCTCGTGGTAAGGCAGCACTGCCTAACAATGTAAGCCATCCATAAATGAAATGAACTGCCTAGAAAAGTAACGACTTCTCTGGCACTGGAGGTGTTCCCGGTGTATTCCTGAAGGCCAGGGGGCAGGAGCTGGCTGAAATGCTCCTGCTTTGGTAGGAGGTTGGACCAGAGGTTGGGTTCTTTCCAAATCTACGGTTCTGCAAGCTGCTGGATCTTTGTTCAGCCTGCGAGGCTGCTCTGTGGCTCCTGTGTAAGTGCAGAGATCCCTGAATATCCAAAGACAGAGAAGAAAATGCAAGGGACCTGACTTGTTATCTAGGCTCCCTTTCTGATTTTATTCCTTGAAATGAATGAGACTCTGGAAATTGCGTTATTTCCCTAGATAAACTATTCTAGTTTATACCCCTTCTCAGAAAGATTTCCGCTTTCTTCCTCTTAAATCTCTAGGCCTAACTCTTAAGCCCATTCCTTCTGGCTTGATGCTCAGCGAATATGAAGAACAATCAATCACAGCCCTCATTATACCAATTCATATAACTAAAAATGCATTGCGTAAGGCTTCTCTCCTCTAGGCTGAGAAATTCCAGTTCATTTCCTGCTCTTCTTAAGCGCTCTTTCTAACGATCACTTCCCCAAGTTCCTCTAAAAGTTCTCTCAAACTGAGCACAGAACTCATAATGACTCCATTTGCTGTAACAGTGTTTCCCAAAATGTGTTCCGTGGAACATTAGTTAATAGGGGTTTTTTTGAAGTGCCCTGTGATCAAACAAATTTGGAACATTTCAGTCTAAGTGAAGTTAATCAGATTCCTCAGAGCTCTCAATGTGCATTATGGATTGTCCATGAGGCGGTATGTACCATCTCCCAAACTCGTGTACGCAGAGATCTCTTTTAGAGCATCTCAAAGGCCTCGTGTTCCACAGAACACAGTTTAGCGAGTGCTCCTCTATAAAGTGATCTCCCCCCATGGAGTGCTCCATTCTGGAGCCCTTTTCTAGCCCTGTGACGAGGCCTCCCTCTCCTTCCCTCAGGAAAGGGCTCATCTCATGGCCCTGCCTTCCTGCCACCATTCCTGTTAGCCCTCCCCTCACCTCCCGGCCAGACCTTATCCCAACTTCAGTCCCAGCCTGAGCTGAACTGGTATAACAGAGTGATTATGAGCAATGGGGGTGCCCAGAATCTCAACCAGTGCTACCCCTTCAAACAACAGCTGAGGGGCACCTTGGTGCCTTAGTCAGTTGAGTGTCCAGCTCTTGATTTCCACACTGGTCATGACCTCAGGGTCCTGGGATCGAGCCCCACATAGGGTTCCACGCTCAGCACAGAGTCTGCTTGTCCCTCTTCCTCCCCTGCACCCCCCCCCCCCCGCTTGTGCTCTCTCTCTCTAAAATAAATAAAATCTTAAAAAGGGAGAGAGAGAGAGACATATGAGAAGACCACGAATGTCCATGTTGGCTTTCCCACAGCAGGAGAGAGAAAGAAGTGGGCTGACAGCTCCCAGCTCAGAGCTCCTTATGCTCACCAGGGAGCTGGTCTGCAAGCCGGACGCACTGCAAAAACATCTTCCTGGGCCTCTCTTCATCCCTTGTGAATCAGACTCTCTTGCAAGCCTATCTCTTTTAAAAGCTCACAAGATATCCTCGTGCTCCACCAGGTTTGGGAACCATCATATCACATAGCACCAGCTCCAAAAGCAGGGTCACATGTCAAGTCCTATCTGGCCTCTGCTCCCAATTTATTTACTAGTCTGAGCAAGTCAACTTATCTGAACCTCTGTTTCTGATTAGTAGAATGAGTCAGTTGGACCATTTAACAGGCAAGATTCCTTCTAGTAAGATTCCTTGATTCTGTCGTTTCTTTTTTTTTTTTTTTAAGATTTTATTTATTTATTTGACAGAGAGAGACACAGCCAGCGAGAGAGGGAACACAGGCAGGGGGAGTGGGAGAGGAAGAAGCAGGCTCCCAGCGAAAGAGCCTGATGTGGGGCTCAATCCCAGGACTCAGGGATCACGCCCTGAGCCGAAGGCAGACACTTAACGACTGAGCCACCCAGGCGCCCCTGGTTCTGTCATTTCTAAGTGCTACCTTAGTTATGTTCAGCATTTACCCATCTATTCTGGCTGGCACTATTCTCTCCTGACTCTGAGGATTTGCAGAACTATCTTTGCCTAACTATAACTGAATTATAATACATATGTAAAATATTCCACCTTATAATAATATTTTTGGAGTGTCTCTGACGGGACAGATGCTTTACAAAGTTATTGCTAATGCTTACAACAATCTTAAAGGTATTAATATCCTGTTTTAAGAAAATGAAACCAGGTGCCTACAATGTGAAATAAAATTTTCAAGGTCATGGCACTTTTAAGCTGTGGAACTGGATTTCTAAACCAGGTCTGCCTGATTCCAGATGCTGTGCTCTGTCCACAGTGCCACGCTGCTTGTAATGTGAGTCATGTTTCCTCATTAAAGGTGTAAGCTTTCTCATCATGCATCCCTTCCAGCACTAGCACCTAGCTGAGTATCAAGTAGGCACTCAATAAATATTTGTTGGCTTGATCAGTGGATTAACTCTCTCCTTCTACCTGGAGCACAGACCGCATCTTTTCCATGTTGTGAAAAAAGTGCTAAACCCAGAGCCCATCTGCAAGTTTTCAGTTAGCTCAGAGTGGAAAATTGCATCTGTGTAGACGGCACCTGTAGACGGAAGCTTAATTAATAGGCTTATCTTGGATTGAATGAGTCGAAGATACAGTAGCCCATGCAAAAGGCACGGGGGAATGTGTTGACTTGGAGGGGGCATGTTTCATTTCTCTTGCTTCATACTATTAAAACCATGTTAATGAAAATGTATTATTAGTAGTAATAATAATAAAGATGAAAATCCTCGCTTTCCTGATCCCTTACAAATGTTGTTTTTCATTTTGAATCCTAAAGCCTCCAGGGAGAAGAGGGAGGGAGTGTCACAAATCCAGATAATGATCTTGGGTATTACACTGTTCATTTGGAGCTCTGATTTAGCTAAGCTGACAGATGTTGGGGAAAAACATGTCTAGCCTGAAAACTCTCTGGTGGCCGCCCAGCTGTGGCTGCAAACAGGAATGAGGTTTCTCCAACAGAGCTTTACGTTCATTTAAATTCAGGATTTGACATGCAGAATCGCCCTGCTCTAAAGGTAGAAGTTGAAGCTCAGTGATGTTAGGAACTGACTCCAGCCTGATGCTTTAGGGACCGACAACGGAGCCTAACCACACAGCTCACTCAAAGTCCTTGAAATCACTGGCGCTGGTTACACCCCGCTGTCTTGACAAAACTGCCTTTCTTATTACCCGGTTACCATTTACACTAGGAAAAAGGGACCTTTGTGTTAACCACCATCATGTGACACTTCCTTTGTTCTCTCCCCACAGCAGTTTAGAGGAGAACATTTAATTCACCTTTAAATGATACCAATTTCCCTAATGACAGTATGAACTCATGTTTTTTCCAAAATAAATAGGCGAAAGGCACCCTGGGAAAATACCCACTTCAGAGAGACAGAACAACATAAAGGGTGACCTTTGATGTCCTTGAGCCTTCGTTTTCCCACCTAAAAAATTTTTTAAAGGCATTTTGATCTCAAAGAAAATCTGCTCATGAAATAAAAGGCAGGAGGTCTGCTTCTTCTCATCAACAGTGGAGGGAGGTCAGCACTTGGCCTGGGCTTCAGGGAGCAAAGGTCAGAACATTGCAGGAGGCTCTTCTCTGGGCTCTAAACCCCAACTAAACAAATGAGCCTAGATTTCAGAAATGCTTAGCACAAAATTTATGGCACCTAAATAGCCTGAATGTTTTCTGAGAAGCAGAGGCCTTCCCGTAATCTAGAATACGTGGCTTAGAGCTTTGAGTGCTAATTTTTATTACAGTGAAGGTTGTGAGCAGGAAAAAATGAGGGAGGTACTTGTCAACATATTTAAACTAATTCATAGAAAAGAAAAAGACATCAATAGTTAATTTGTCATTGTAAATGAGTTCTAACCACTCGTCCCTTAGAAATACTTGTGCCTTAAACATTCTCTTAGAAATACTAGCTTCATGGGGCACCTGGCTGGCTCATTCAGAAGAGCATGTGACCCTTGATCTCAGGGTTTTAAGTTCAAGCCCCAAGTTGGATGTAGAGATTACTTTAAAATAAAATCTTAAAAATAAAATAAAATAAAATAACCCCCTTACACCTAAACCCCATTTCCAAATAAATAAATGCATTTGCAAACAGGGTTTGAAAAAAGAATTTTAATGGAAGAGTCACTTAGAGGTCAACCATGCCCTGAGACTGAAGACTGTGGGGAGACTTCTGACCCCCTGCCCCCCGTCCTTTAGTCATTACCAAGGCCTTGAGGCTACCCTCTTGGACTATATTTCCTTCACCGACTCTAGACCTTAGGTGTGTTCTAAACTACTTTTAAAGTCAGCCATCTCATTTAGATGACATTAGTAGACTCACGTACCAGCATCAGCTCTGCTATAACCTCATCAAAATTCACTCATGTCTTGATACAAAATGGGAGAACACAGGTATTACTCCAGGGTCAATTGTCCATGAGAATGCCTAGAATTTGTATTGTACCTTTATTTTAAAAGGGCTCCAAAGTCATCAGAGGAAGGCATCCACATCTAATATAGCCCTACAGAATGATAGCGTAATTCCTCCGGTCCCCCATCTTTACCATGGAGACACACTCCTAAGCAGAGTTTACGTATCTTGTTCAAGGTTAAGCAGCTCATTCCTTCACTCCTTCATCCAACAAATGTTTGTGGAGCATCTTTTCTGTGCCAAGCTCTAGGAGGAAACAATGACTAGTGCTCTGTCCCCACCCCCGGAGGAGCAAAGAGGTGGGATGAAGAGATTTGTGGAAAGATTGTCAGAGGGAGGTGGTAAGGCTATCACTGAGATGCGTACAAGGAGCTACTGGAGAAGAGAAGAAAAAGCTTCTATTTATCTGGAGAGGGAAAAAATCCAGACTAGAACCTAAATGTTAATTAAAAAAAAACAAACAAACACCTAGTCATCTGTCTCCTAGACCAGCAGTTCTCAGCCCTAGCAGAACATTAGAAAGCACCTGTGGGGAGCTTTTCTCAATACCAAAGCCCAGACTCTCCATAGATTGACTGAATTAGGGTCCTGGTATAAGGACCTATTATGGACTGAAAGTTTCTCTCCCCCCAAAATTCATATGTTAAAATCTTATCCTCAATGCAATGGTGTTAGGAGATGGGGCCTTTGGGAGGTAATTGGGTCAGGAGGGTGGAGCCCTCATGAATGGGATTAGTGTCCTTATAGGAAAAAACAGAAGAGTTCTCTTCTTCTCTCTCTCTGACTCTGTCTCTGTCTCTCTCCCTCCCTCCCTTCCTCCCTTCTCTGTCGTGTGAGGATACAGTGGGAAGCTAGCTGTCTGCAAACCAAGAAGCAGGCTCTGACAACAAAGTAGAACTGCCAGCACCCTGAGCATGGACTTCTCAGCTTCCAGAACTGTGAGGAATAAATGATTATTATTTAAGCCCAGCCCATGATGTTCTTGTTATGGCTGCCCCAGCAGAATAAGACAGTACCTGAACATCTGTCTTTTTTGAAAGCTTCTCAGGTCATCCTGTGGTGCACTATCCTGTGGAGAACGACCGTATTAGACTAAGCCAAGGCCATCTCGACAAAAGCCTATAGCTTAGGTAATAAAGCAGTGTTGTTTATCTATGTGTGTGCCACATTCACCTTCTAGATCATCAGCCCCTTCAGGACAGGAACTGGGCTTTTAACTCTTCCACGGCTCCAGTCAATCCCAGGGGACCAAGCGTGCCATAGTTACTCGATAAAAATCCAGCCAACACCTCCATTTCAGTGAAGAAGATAACAAAATGATGCTTGATCTTGTCCATGAACGTCTTCTGTTCATAACTCAAAGGCTGAGGTTGTGCCAACACAATAATGAAGTATAACAGGTAGGTTTATTCAGCTGGATCAGAAAGATGTGTATGATTAAATCCAAAGACAATGATTGACTTGATGACCAGCCACCATCTACTAATGAGTTTTTCCTCTGGAAAAGTGGAAAACAAAAATGCTGTCCAAGACAGCACACTGCCATTTATCAGAGGGCAAAGGACTTCAATTTCAGTGAAATGGAATTTTTTTTTAAAAGCAAGTTGACAGCATCTAGTTCGCAGTTGGCAATCAATGGATATAGAGGGAAATGAATTCAGGCTTTTGTTGGATTAACTGCTGGCCTTGTAAAACGGAAGCCACCGGGAAGCTGTGCCAAGTTTGGGGTCCACTAAATCAGTCAGAAGTTTTCATCGCTAAAGTTGCCCTGACAATGGTTGTCTGGGACAGCAGGACAAATGGGGGCTGCTGGCTGAAGCCTGTCTGGTGAGATGCTGCTCAGTGAGGTGCCCATGCCAGCTCGCTTCTCCTATGCCCAAGACACAGTGGAACTTTTCTGACTGAACTAAATCCTCCAAGCCTCATTAAATCACGCTTTAGTACCACATTGTTCGGCCATCGCAGCTCCCAGTGTTGTATGTCAAACCTGTCCCCTCACCGTCTCGGATAATAAAATGTTTTATGGTTTTGCTGGATGATTGCTCCGCGTCCCTTTTATTTTCAAAATGGCACATAATAAATACCCCCACAGAGGAAAGACTGATTTAATGGAAAACACTGCACTGGATAGAGCCAAAAGCAATCAGGCTCACCCAGAAAAGCACAGCTGGTGGGGGTTCTGGAACCATGTCATTTGCAAATGTTTCCTCGTCCATTCATGAAAAGCATAACTAGCAGGATGTAACTCTGTGCCCCCAAATAAGTGGCCTATGAATAGTCAGTCCAGCCAATATGGTGCCCCCATACGGTCAGTCCTAACCTGGCTCAGCCTCAATTCAGCCAAAGATACCCTGTAGAAAGATCCAGTGGACACATACATGCTGTGCTAAAGGAGAACTGATAGCTCCCGCTCACCTCAGGAAGGCCAGGGAGCACCTTGTCATTCTCGGCACATCTGTACCTTCCCCCTGAAGGCTAATCCTGTGAGTCCTATCATTTTGTTGTCTGATAGCATAACCGCCATTCCCTCTCAAAAAGTCCAATTTAGCTTATAAAGGAGGCACCTGTTATCTACCATCGAGAACGTACGGAGCTCTGATTCGAGTTCAGTCTGATATTTTGATACCCCAACTCGATTATTTTAATAATACATAGGCTTGAATTTCAATCCAACCTAGTTCAGTCGACTTTTAAAAAACAAAACTTTGATGCCTTTTTGTAAAAATTAGCATTTGACTTTGGCTTTAGGTTCCACAATTGGTGTGATATATTCCGTTTTGGCTTTGAAGCTTTTGCTAAGTACTTTGCTATAGTCGGACTCATTATCTGGGATATCACCATGCCTGTGAATTGTACCCTAATAACACGATCGCTGCCAGGAGATTCCTCGTGTAATTTACCCAAAAGTTAGCACTGCTCCCAATTTAAAGGTTACAAATGAATAGCTCCAGATCTATTCATTAAACTCAGTGTATTTAAATAATTTCTCCTTTAATTATTATTATTTAGAACTCTGAGACCTTAAGGTAACTTGGAGATATATAGGTTAGCCAAAGAACTGTCTGTTTTGCTTCCTAGCATAAAATGCAAATGTCAAACATCTTTGAAGGGTGAACAGTTACATTTATTAGTGGTCACTAATGGCCATCTTTAATCAATGACATCATCTTTTTAAGGAAACAAATGAGTCAAATTTGTCTTGTAAGTAGGAGATAATTCATTAATGAAGTTATTGCTCTTCCCAGTCAGGACATTAGCCAGCAACCAGAAAAATGGACTTTCTTTGCCAAGGTCCTATCAGTCAAAAGAAAGCAAGTATTTCTCTGTCAAAAGCATCATCTCCAATATAAAAACCTTTTTTAGAATGAAAGAGATCTGTTTCAATAAGACCAGCCAGGGTAGTGCACTGGAGGGGAGTGGGGGCGCACAGCTGCCTGAGCTGCTGGCTCTAGCTAGAAATCCAATCATCCAAGTCATCTGTAGTCAGGATTGCAGGCCTGTGTGCTATTGACCCATAGGGTGACATCCACCAACCAGCCACCACCTCATTGAAGAGGTGGACACACCTCGCTAGGAAGCTTTCAAGACCCTTTGAGGAAACTGTAAATAACCAGTCATATTTGAACAATTTTCCTAGACTCTGCTCCATAAAAGGAAAGCAAGAGAAAAAGCCTGGAGAACCCCAAGACAATGAAGGCCTTGCAAGCCTCTTCTGCTTGTGGTCACCTCCCCAGGTACTGAGAAGGAGGGAATGGCCCATGTTGTGACTCTAAGATAAGATGGGTTCCCCAAACTTTCTTAATTGCACACCCAGCCACAAGCATTCTGAGCACATACTCCTGGTAAGTTTATATTTATTTATTCATTTATAAATTAAACTAAACACAACTATATTACTCTATCATGTGCATTTTTTAATTTATACATAAAACAAACATTTTATAACAATGAGATAAAACAAATACAGAACTCCTCTTTCTACACAGAATAGCTATCTCAAGCCATCTTTCCGGCGAAAACAATTAAAGATGCTAGATACATATTTTCTTAAATCTATGAGAATGAACTGGCAAGAAAGTAAGAAGTTTTCAGAACTAACTGAAGCTGGAGCCCAGGGAAGTCGATGAAGCATGCAGGCAGCTTCCGAAACCTGAGGACCTCTGCTTACTCTGGTGAAGTTAAGCTTCCGTTTTCACGGCCTTGGGAATGAAAAGGCACAGGAGATAAGGACCTTCAGACCTCTCTAGCTACGCAGAGTCTGATGTGAGTCCCCACTTATAAAGCTGGGGTCCCAAAAGGCTATACTCTCCATCTAGGGACAGACCAAGGTAAACTCACCTCCTTGCTCAGGGGGCAGCAGAGGAATTTGCCTGTTTTAAACCTTGACAGGAAGTAGAGAAGAAAAGAAAAGTCTTGAGAATTCCTAACCAGCAACTGACCCTCATACAGCTTTTCAGTACAAGTTCACTGAACCGTAAGCCAAGACTTTAAAGTGGTCTTAGGAAGGTAGTATCCCTGATGCCTGATAAAAACAAACCAAGGATTCTCTGAAATAACCTCAACTCAGGTCTCAAAGAATTCTGACTGACGAAGTTCTAAGAAATAGGATATCACGGAGAAAAAAAAATCACAAAATGGGCAAGGAAATAAGGCACTCTGAGCAGAAGCCTACAGAACAATTATTTGACAGAATCAGTCATGGAAAAATCTGAAATGCTAGAATAATCAGATTCAGACTACAAAATAAATTTAAAAAAATAAAAGAGAAATTTAAAAATATGTACAAGGGAGAGGAAACTAAGTGACCAAACTTATTTGGGAAAAAAATACATGTAGAACTCTTAGGAATTATATTTAAAATTTTTTAAAAGATTTATTAATTTATTTGAGAGAGACAGAGGGAGAGAGAGAGAGAGGTGAGGCAGAGGGAGAGGGAGAGAGTCTTAAGCTGACTTCCCACTGAGTGTGGAGCCCAATGAGGGGCTCGATCTCACGATCCTGAGACCATGACCTGAGCCAAAACCAAGAGTCAGATGCTTAACTGATGGCACCATTCAGGTGCCCCTAGAAACTATATATGAAATTAAAACTCAGTGGATAGCTTTAACAACAGATAGACATAGCTAATAACGTAACTAATAATGAAGAAATCTTTAGAAATTACCTGAATTTCAGGCCAGAGAGACAAGAAGTTGGAAAATGCATTAAGTGACATTAAAAGCCAAAGCAGATAGAGTGAAGGGGTCTATCATATGTCCAATCAGAGCTGCAGAAGAAAAGAAAGTGAATAGGAGGAGAAAATGAGCAAGAAAAAATAAGAATTTTCCAGAGTTCATGAAAAACATCAGCCTAAGATTCAGGGTATCTAAGGACTCTCAAGCAGCAGGTTAAATAAAAAAAAAAAAAATCCATACCTAGACACATCACAGTGAGCTTGCAGAACACCAAAAACAGAGATGAGTGAAAAGCCATGTTGCCTACAAAGGAACAACTATGAGACAGACACGCTGACTTCTCAACAACAGCCAGAAGACAAGGAGATGATAGAGCAATGCACTTAAATGGAAATAACAAGCAACCTAGGATTGTATACCCAGCAAAAATATCATTCAAGATAAAGGTGAAATTTTCAAAAGAAAGAAAAAAAGAACATGCCACAACAGACTTTCACTTAAAGCAAATCTTAAGATACGTCAGTCAGAAAAAAATAGATTACCTTGAATGAAATACCTTAGATGGAAGAAAAATATGAGGAAAGAAAACAGTAAATATGTGGTTAACTCAAACACATGCCATATAAAATACATAAAAACAAACTACCTTGCTGCATGGTGAAGGAAAAAAATAGAAAGAGTCTGGGTCTCTGGTACTTTATAACATTTCAACCTCTGAGCACCTACTTGGACTCTTTACTTTCGAAAATACTGTGAGTGAGAGGGATTAAGGTATGTTTATATACAATAAAATGCATGCATCTTAAACATTTAGTGCAATGAACTGTGACAATTGTATACAACCACATAATCACCACTCAAGCAAGATATAGACTATTTCCCTCACTGGAGAAAGTTCCCTCATGCCCCTTTTCAATTTCCCTCCTCTGGAGGCAACCACTCTTCTGATTCTTATAACTCTAGAGTAGTTTTGCCCATTCCTGAAACTTCATATAAATGGAATTATGTGAATTATTCTTTTGTGTTTAGAGTCTTTTGCTCAACATAATGTTTTTGAAACTCATCCATATCATGTATCAGCAGCATGTCCTTTTTACTGCTGAGTAGTATCACATTATATGAATAGACAAACAACTTGTTTGTCTATTCTCCTATTGATGGACATTTGGGTTGACATTCCCCACTGATGGACATTCTAGTTTGGCATTACTGTAATAAGGCTGCTATGAACCATCTTGTATAAGATTTTTGGGAATGCATGCTTTCTTTCTGGTAAATAGATAGCAATGGAATTTCTTGTGTCATATGTAATGTAAGCTTAAGAATGTATAACTGCCAGTTTTCCCAGGAGGTTAAATCATTACAGGGCTACCAGCAATGCAGAATTCCGGAGGCTCCAACACTTGATACCACCAGCTTTTAAAAGAAATTTTGCCACTCTAGTGTGGGTTTTGGTTTTCATTTCCTAGATGACTAATGATGTCATGTGCTTATTAGCTATTAATATATCTTCTTTTGTGAAATGGCTGTTTAAGTACTTTGTCCATTTTTATTGATTTGTTTTTCTTTCTATTGTTGATTAATAATAGTTCTTTGTATATTCTAAATATGAGTATTTTTCCAAATATAGGCAGTCTAATGAATAGAAATTTTTAATTGTGATGAAGTCAAAATCAGTATATTTTTGTGACCTACCCAGAATTCTTTGCCTACTCCAAGTTCACAAAGATATTTTCCTGTTTTCTTCTGGAAGCTTTATGATTCTTTAAGTTTTAAGTATGTGATCCATCATGAATTAATTTTTGTGGATGATGTGAGGAAGGGGTTAAGGTTCATCTTTTTCACACAAATATCCAGTCATTCCAACATTTTTTAAAACATTTACCTTTCTCCAAATAAACTGCATCAGTGCCTTTATTAAGAATCAGTTGACTGTATACACATGGGTATGTTTTTCGTTTCTGTTCTATTTCATTGACCTGTCTATCCTATATCAATATATTATCCTTACATAAATACTAAACTTTCTTGATTATTATAGTTGTATAATGTCTCAAAATCATTTGTGTAAATCCAACTTTGTTTTAATTTTCAGGATTATTTTGCTAGATCTTTTGTATTTTCATAAAAATCATAGATTCAGCTTGGCAATTTCATCACAAGCATCTCTTGAGCTATGGATTGAGAGTTCACTGAGTCAACAGGTCATTTTGAGGAAAATATCTTAACACTATTATTTATCCAATCCATTAACATCTACCAGTTCTTTGTTTAAGCCATTTCTATTCATTTAAAGTTTTGTTACTCAGTAAAAACTAATTCTAATTACTATGTCAATAAAGGAATATAGGTAGAATGTCTAACTTACAGAAAGTAAAGAGAGGAAGATGAAAAAATGTTTAATTACTCAATCCAAAGAGAGAGAGAGAGAGAGAGAGAGAGAGAGAAAGAAAGAAAGAAAGAAAGAAAGGAAGGAAGGAAGGAAGAAGGGGAGAAGGAAAGAAGGAAGAGAGGGAGAAAGGGAAGGAGGGAGGGGAGAGAGAAAGAATATAGAAAAAAATAATCATCATTGAAAGCATAAAAGAAGATGGTGGAAATGTATCGAAATAATAGTCATTATAATAAATATGAATGGGCAGCCAGGATGTCAAACTAGAATGTGTTGCTGGAACCCTCCACCAAAAACAATTGCAAAGAAACTGCAGAAGCATGAGGCGGAAGCGGATTTCAGAAACTAACAACAGAATATGAGAAAATTCTGGAAAGATGAAAGTATGACTTGAGTTGGTGTCAGAGGGTAGGTGGAAATGTCAGTGGTGTAGCCTGGGGCTGGGAGTAGGCAGAGATAGAAGTAAAGTATAGATCGGTCGGAAGATTTTTAAATTCTACACTTGGCTTTTCCCCACAACTGCCTTGATATATTCTTTGCTTCTCTCTTCACTGTAGAAATCAATGGAAATGGTCCACACTGCAAGTTCAGTTGTCCAAGAGGGAAAATAAGGGACATGTATATATGCTCCACTAAAGTGAGCAGTTGAGGAAAAAAGGCATTAACTGACCATCTACCCTCAGCCTTAATTCTTCCACAAGTTGCCTTCCAAAGCCCCAGAACTGGTGGATAACAAGCTGTCAGGGCTGCCTTTTCCCAGTGTGCATTTCCCTAAAGTTTTAAAGTGAAACAGTGACCACAGTTGTTGCCTGGTACCATGACAGCAAAGCAGGGGCGGTCATGAGTGGCTTGTGGAGCTTAGACTCTCCTTACAGGCTGGCTCCCTCCGTTCTTTTTAAATCGAGGACCTGACAGATTAGAGCCCAGCCTTCAGCCCTTGTCAGTATACCCTCCTAGACCCTCAAAGGGTATGTCAAAAAAAATTCAACGAGTTGGACTATATATTGAAGCAGAATTATTAGATCTAATTTGAGAGAAGCTCAATGAATACATGAAGGAGATAAAAGAAGATATTAGCCACTTGAAACAAGAATATGAATTCATTTTTTAAAAGGAAATATACATAAAAGTATGAAAATTGTAATAGCAAACAAGATAATGAAATAAAACTAGACTTTTGGAACTAAAGAAGGAATTGTAAACATGTAAACTGTAAGTTCATACTGAGGAACTTTCCAGGAGGCAACAGTCAAGACGCAGAGATAAAAACATATAGAACAAAAACTAAGAGATACGGAAGTTAGAAGCAGAGGAACCAATATATAGGTAATAGGAATTAAAAAGTGAAGAATCCAAATGAAAAAGGGAAAACATCTTAGGAATACTGGAGACAAACTTTTCCAAAAGAACTCAGACTGAAAGAACTCAGAGAGCAAACAGCAGGAGAGATAAGAAAAAATTCACATTTTAGAGAAATCTAAGAGTACCAAAAAGAAAAAGAAAATTCTACAAGCTTCTGGGCAGGGGGGAACATCATCTCTAAAACACAAGAATCAAGCACAATGAGATAGCACATCATAGGTATTAAAATGGCTATCATTTAAAAAGAAATCACAAGTATAGGTGAGGACGTGGAGAAAAAGGAACCCTCATGCACTGTCGGTGGGAATGTTAAGTAGTACGGCACTATGGAAAACAGTATGAGGTTCCTCAAAAAACTAAAATTAAAAAAAAATTAAAAGTTAAACTACCATATGATCCAGCAACCCCACTCTGGGTATTTATCCGAAGGAAATAAAAGCAGGATATGGAAGATATCTGCACTCCCATGTTTATTGCAACATTGTTCCCAATAGCCAAGATATAGAAACAACCTAAGTGTCCATCAACAGATGAATAGATGAGGAAGGTGTGCTATGTAATACATAATGAAATATAATTCAGCTATGAGAGAAAAGAAAATCCTGCTGTGGATTCCCTACATGGTCCCACATGGATGGATTTTGAGGCATCATGCTAAGTTAAATAAGTCAGGCAGAGAAAAACAAATAGCGTACAATATCACTTATACATGGAATCTAGAAAGGCCAAACTCATTGAAACAGAGAATACAATGGTGGCTACCAATGGCTACGGGTAAGGAGTTGGGGGTAGGGGAGGGAAATGTCAGTAAATGGTACAGTAAATGGTAAGATGAATTAGTTCTGGGGATCTAGCATCCAGCATAGTGATTATGGTAATAATACTGTATTATATACTTGAAAATTGCTAAGAGTATAGATCTTACATGTTCTCACAGCAAAAAAGAATAGTAATTATGTGATGTGATGGAGGTGTTAGCTAAAACTATGGCGGTAATCATTTTGCAATATATAAGTGCACCAAATCAACACATTGTACACCTTTAACTTACACAATGTTATATGTCAAGCATATTTTTTTTCCAATTATATCTTAATAAAGCTGGGGGAAAATGAATGAAACATCAAGTTGATGTAAGATTTCTCAACCATAATACAGAATGTAAGAAAATGATGGAATAATATTTTAAAGAATTTAAATATACAGCCAACTCATTATGTAGCTATGAAGAGGAAAAAAATATATATACATATATTCTCATGCATCTGTGACCGTACAAGTTTACCACGCAGAGACCCAATTTGGGGAAACATAGTTAAATAGATGAAGAAAAGATTCTAGGAGATGTTGCATCAGATTTGAAAACTACGAGTCATTATACACTCTCATGATATGTACTCCTGTCTTAAAAAAAAAAAAAAAGAAAGAAAAGAGGAAAGGGTTATGACCAAAGAAAAAGAAATGTATATCCGTAGTATCTAGCATTAAAATTCTAGACAATCTTAACAAGATCAGAGGAAGAGGTTCAACACAAAAGAGGTATCAGAGAATGCCAAGTACTTGCAGTGTTAAGAAGATATGGATGTTAATAAAGCTCAAGAAATCAGAGATAAATAAATATGAGTATAAGTTTGAAGTTAAAGGAAGCTACCATATGAAAAAAAAATAATACTAAACCAATAGGAGAAAACTCGAACTATACAGTGGAAGAAAGGGAGAATTTTTTTTTATTTAAAATCAATGAATTGGGGTGCCTGGGTGGCTCAGTCAGTTAAGCGTCTGCCTTCAGCTCAAGTCATGATCCCAGGGTCCTGGGATTGAGCCCCACATTGGGCTCCCTGTTCAGCGGGGAGCCTGCTTCTCCCTCTCCCTCTGCCTGCTGCTCCCCCTGCTTATACTCTGTGTGTGTGTGTGTCAAATAAATAAATAAGATCTAAAGAAGAAAGAAAGAAAGAAAGAAAGAAAGAAAGAAAGAAAGAAAGAAAGAAAGAAAGAAAGGAAGAAAGAAAAGAAAGACTTTGTTCAAAAAATAATAAATAAAAAAAAAATCAATTAATTAACATATAGTGTATTACTAGCTTCAGAGGTAGAGTTTAGTGAGTCTCAGTTGCATATAATACCGTGCTCATCACATCAAGTGCCCTCCTTAATACCCATCACCCAGTTAACCACTCCAGCAGCCCTCAGTTTGTTTCCTATGGTTAAGAGTCTCTTGAAAGGGAGAAAAAGAAAGCACATGCTATGGAAACATAAAATAATGTGCTAGAAATTAGTTCTAATATCACAATAATAAGAAGTCACTATGTTAAACTCATCAATTAGATAACATTTAAAAACAAACTACAATGAAATAAAATGTTAAAACATACAGCCAAAAGTGGCATCTAAAAGACTCATGGAAAGGCAGAAAATGAAGGACTGATGAGACAATATATGGACTAGAACAGAGCTAAGTAGTAATCTTAGTGCCCAACAATGCAATTATAAAGCAAAAAACATATATGCCATAAATGACCAAAAAGTGGTAAAATAAACAAGAGGAGGAAAAAATACATCAATCATGAACCACATTTGCAACTAATAATACTGTCTCAAAATATATTAGGCAAAAATTGATAGAACTGCAAATGAAATAAGTAAATCAACAATCATAGCTGGAGATTTAACTTACTCTTGTCAGAAACCACAAAGTCAAGAAAGCAAAGGGCATTGAAGATATGAACTAGGTAGCATTAAGTTTGATCTCAGAGCACTTGCATTATTACAAGCATACACGGAACATTTACAAAATAGCTATGTATTAGGTCAGAGAGGAAAATACAAATCCTCTAAATGATCAATATCTTAAAACTGGGTAATGTAATTTTAATTTTAACGTAAAATTAAAAATTAATTGTAAAGGGTGGCTTTAAAAAAATCCCATGGGTTTGGAAACTAAATAACATTATTAACAAATAATTCTTGAGTTACTAAAAAAAAGCAGAAATAAAGGAAATTTTTAAATGATAATGAAAACACTACATATCAAGGATGGGGAACAGAAGAGGTACTTCATTTTTTACAGCTTTCAAGTGCATGAAGGGATGGGGGTGTGGTGGTAATCATCTTGCAATCTTTAAGTGTATCCAATTAACATGTTGTATACCTCAAACTTATACAATGTTATACGTCAGTTATATGTCAATAAATCTGGGGGAAAAGAAAATAGAAAGGTTAAAAATAAACAAGCATTTGATTGAGGGAGATGGGATAAAAGCAGCATAACAAACCCAAAGAATCAAGAAGAAGGGAGATAATAAATGCAAAAATCAATGAAACAGACTGGAAAATGATAGAGATGATTAAAGCTGGTTCACTTAAAAGACTCATAATGCAGCCAAACCTCTGATAAAATTAGAGAAAGATTTTTTAAATATTCAAATAAAAAGATTCAGGCAGGAGAGAAATAACTGGAGAGATTTTTAAGAAGAGAATGTAAGTAACTAATTGCTAATAAATTTGACAAGTTGATAAAATGGATAAATTCCTAAAGAATATGAAATGCAGTGTGTGGTACGAGGGGAAATAGATAACTTGAAATGACAATTAGTATTAAATACATGGACTGTAAAGATCTACCCTCTCAAGAAAAAATAAAGAGCCAAATTGTTTTATAGGTAAGTTTTACTAAACTCTCAAAGAAGCACTAAATTCTAACTTATACAAGCTATTCTAAAGAAAAGAAAAGAAAAAAACAGAAGCTATTCAGCTCATTTTAGGCAACTTAGTGAAATCCTGACTCCCAGAGCAGATGAGAATAATAGTAAATAAAGTATCATACAGCATTTCACTTAGGAACATAAATGTAAAACAATGAGCTAATCTAGCCCTACAATGTATTACAAATAATAATACATCATTTTCAAGTATGATTTATCCAAGGGATGCAAGAATGATTCAACATCAGAAAAAAGAAATTCTGTCAGTGCAATTTCACACATTAATACACATTATCTCAAAGCATGGACAGCCTTTAATAAAATACAACATCTATTCATAGCTTTTAAAAATAGCTTTTTAAAATCGTAGGATAAAATGAACAGAAAGGAACTTACTTTATCGGACAAAATTTATATACCAAAACCTCTAGTTAATGTTATGCTTAATGGAGAAACTTTATATGCATTCCCTGTAGAGTTGAAAATAATACAAGGATTCCTAGAGTCCTGAGTTTTAACATAACTCTACTTTTTCCCTATATTAGAAGGGAGAAAAGGAGGTATGGTTAAGAATTAGACAGGAAAAGATTAAACATCTCTCATTTGCTGATGATATGATCATCTATTTAGAAAAGCTAACAGAATCAAGCTCAACCTATGAAAAGCAATAGCCAAAAATAATCAATTTGCAAATGCAACAAAAATTATAAAGTTCCTTAAATCACATTAATTGAAAATACACAGGAGCTCTAGGGTAATATATATAAAGTTCTAATAAAAGAAATAGAAGAAGATCTGCACAAATGAAAAGATGTTTCATGTTTTTGGATGAGAAAATATAATAAAGATGTCAATTTTCCTCCTTCAAATTAATCTTTAAATTCAATACTATTTCAAAATTCCATTTGAATTTCCTGAGACACTCAACAAACTAAACCTAAAATTTATGTGAAAGAACAAATACTTATACGTAGTTAAGTTGACCCTGAAGAAGGAGTGGAGCATTTGACCTACCATACTTAGAACGCTTTTTCTTTTATTATTATTATTATTATTATTAAGACTTTATTTTTTTAGAACAGTTTTAGGTTCACAGCAAAATTGAGAGAAAGATACAGAGATTTCCCATATATCCCTGCCCCCACACATGCACAGGCTCCTCCCTTCATTATCAACATCCCCCACCAGAGTGGCACATTCATACAACTGATGAACCTACACTGACATATCACCTAAAGTTTGTAATTTACATACAGGTTCACTCCTGGTATTGTATATTCTATGGGTTTGGATAAATGTATAATGACTGTATCCGTCATTATGGTATCTTACAGATAAATCACTCAGACTTTCATTGTGTAAAAATCCTCTGCGTTCTATCTATTCATCTCTCCACTCCCCTGACAACCATTGATCTTTTTACTGTCTTCATGGTTTTGCCTTTCCCAGAACGTTAGATAGTTAGAATCATACAGTATGTAGTGTTTTCAGATTGGCTTCTTTCATTTGGTAATATACATTTAAGGTTCTACCATGTATTTTCATGAGTTGATAATCGTTCAATTCCTTTTAGTGCTAAATAATATTCCATTGTCTGGACATTCCACAGTTCATTCACTCACTAACAGAAGAACATCTTGGTTGCCTCCACCGTTTTGGCAATTATGAATAGAGCTGCTGTAAATATCTATGTGCAGTTTTTTTTTGGATATATGTTTTCAATTTCTTTGGGTAAATAACAAGGAGCATGACTGTTGGATCACCTAATAAGAATATGTTCAGTTTTACAAGAAATTGTCAAACTGTTTTTCAAAGTGTCTATACCATTTTGTACTCCCATCAGCAATGAGTGAGAGTTCCTGCTGTTTCACATCCTTGCCAGCATTTGGTGTGGTGAGTATTCTGGATTTTGGCTGTTCTAATCAGAGTGTAGTAGCATCTCGTTCATAAGAAATTCTTTGTGTATTTTCAATAACAATCATTTATCACATGCATCTTTTGCAAATATTTCTCACAGTCTGTAGCTTATCTTCTCATTCTGCTGACACTGCCTTTTGCAGAATAGTTTTTGATTTTAATGAAATAGAGCTTATCAATTATTTTATTTACAGATCATGCCTTCAGTGTTGTACCTAAAAAGTCACAGCCATACCCAAGGTTATACAGATGTTCTCTTATATTACCTTCTAGGAGTTTTATAGTTTCGGATTTTACATTTATGCCTACCACCTATATTGAATGGATTTTGTCTCTGTCTAGATTCATTTTTTTGCATGTATATGTCCAATTGTTCCCGTATCATTTGTTGAAAAGACTATCTTCGCTCCACTATATTGCTTTTGCTCCTCTACCAAAGATCAGTTGACTGTATTTATGTGGATCTATTTCTGGGCTCTCTAATCTGTTCCATTGATCCACTTGTCTTTTCTTTCACCAATACCACACTGTCTTGATTACTGTACCTTTATCTTGAAGTCTTAAAGTTGAGTAGTCTCAGTCTTCCAACTTTATTCTTCTCCTTCAATACTGTGTTGGCTATTCAGAGTGTTTTGCCTAGGACACTCTTTAAAGCTATAGCAATAGTAACAATAATAATATGGTTTTGGTTCAAGTAACTCCGAGACAGAATCATAGATATATAGGAATCTATTATGCAATAAATGTGACATCAAAAATCAACAGGGAAAGATAGATGCTTTAGTAGATGCTATTAGGAAAACTGTCTTGTTATATGAAGGAAAACAAGCCAGATTTCTTCCTAACCCTACCTACAAAGTTGAACTCTAGATGAATTAAAGAAATAAATATAAAAGGTTAAAGGATAAAGTTACTAGAAGAAAAAAATAGTAAGTAATCTAGTATTGGGAAGAACTTCTTAAACAAAACTCTAAATACATACACCATTAGGGAAAAGAACTGATGAGTTTGATTACACCAGACTTAAGGACTTCTATTCAGCAAAATTTACCATGGAAAACAATTAATAAACAGCCAAGAAAACAGAGAATATATTTGCGGCTTCTAAATCTGACAAGACTATTATGTAGAATATCCCAAAAATGACTTCAAATCAATGAGCAAAGGACAGACACTACAAAAACAAACAAAACAGGCAAAGCGTATGAACAGGCAAGGTACAGAAGAACACCCCCAAAAGGCAACAAGCACATAATAAAATGTACCAAAACACTGGTAATCAGAGAATGCAAATTAAAACAAAAATGCTTATCACTTTATACCTATTAAAACTGTTAAAATTGGAAAGGTGGATGAACTCAAGTGTTAGGTGAGGATGTGGGGACACAGGAATCCCCATCCACCACCACTGAAATTATAGACTAATGAGAGAAATCAGCCCTGCCTATTTAAACTACACGTATGCATTCCCTCTGGCCCAGAAAATCTGGTCCTGAATACATTCCAGGCAACTTCCCACATAGGTCCAAAAGGAGACATGTTGGGGATGCACACTGTAGCACTGCTTAGGAAAATAGGGAATTGGGGCAACCTGGAGTTCATCACTGGGAGAGTCAGTGTAACAGAAAATATGAACAAAGCCAAGAATTAGGTTTCGGAAAAAAGCAAGAATACTGACAAAACACCAGCAATATTGATCAAGAGAAAAATGGCACAAACATACATTTTTAGAAATAAAAAGAAGATACAACTACATGCAGTAAAAATTTTTTTAAAGAATAAAGATATTACAAACAATTCTATGCCAATAAATTTGAAAATTTAAATGAGATGGGCAAATTCCTACAAAATTCCTAGAAATAAAAAAAACTTGCATAATCTTAAGTCCCTTTTTAAAAAACTTGAATCAATAGTTAACAGTCTTTCCAGACAGAAATACAAAGAAAGGGTTTTGCCAGAAAATTCTATCAAACATTCAAGAAACAAATAATTTTAATCTTACAGAAATCTACCCAAGAGAAAAGTAAAAGGGAGAATACTCACCAGCTCCATTTATGAGGCTGGCACCATAACCTCAGTTCTAAAATCTGGAAAAGACAGTTTGAGAAAAAAAATGACAGAGTCAATCTCGTTTATGAACATAGATGTAAAACTCCTAAATAAAATATTATCAAATCAAATCAAGCAATATGTGAAAAAAAAAGATACTCTCATGCACAAACTGGACATATGCCAGGATTGAAAGTTTGGTTTAACATTAGAGAATCAACTTAACATACTTCGCTACAGTAAACTATTAAATAAGAAAAAGTACAGTCATTCCAATAATTGCAAGTAAATGCATTTGATAGAATTCCAAGTATTTTCAGAAGGAGAATTTCTTAAAAGAGATTTCTTGAAAAGCCTAGAGGGCTCATAAATCTTCATGATCTCAGATTAGGCAAAGTCTTCTTAAATATGATACCAAAAATACACATGACCAAAAAAAAAAAAAAACATAAAATGAACTTCCTCAGAATTAAAAACTTTTGTGTTTCAAAGGTCACCATCAAGAAAATGAAAATACAACCCATATAGAAGAAAATATTTGCAAATCACACATCTGATAAAGGACTTACATCTAGAATACATAAAGAACTCTCACAACTCAAAAATAAAGACACACAACCTAATTTAAAAATGGGCAAAGACCTGATAAACATTTTTCCGAAGAAGATAGATGGACACTTGTAAAAATACTCAACATCATTACCCCTCAGAGAAATGCAAAACCCCAAAGAAGTAACACTTAATGCCCTCAAGGATAGCAATGATCAAAAAGACAGACAATAACAAGTGTTGACAAGAATGTGAAGAAACTGGAACTTTCATACCCTGCTGGAGGGTGTATAAAATGATGCAGTCACTTTAAAAAAGAATCTTGTCGGTTCCTCAAAAGATGAAACACAGAGTTAATATATGACCCAGGAATTTCATTTCTAGATATATACACAAGAGAACAGAAAACATTTGTCCACACAAAAACTTGTACATGAATGCTCACAGTAGCATTATTCATAATAGCCAAAAAGTGGACATAACCCAAATGTCCACCAACCAACTGAAACTGCGCTCCATACGGTTAATGGAGCTGAAACTAGCAGGAAGTTTTTGGGTTTTGTTTTCTGTTTTTTTTTTTTTTTAATTTTGTTTTGCTTTGTTTTGTTTGAGAGAGCAGGCATATGAGTGGGGGTGGAGAGGAAAGAGAGAATCCCAAACAGGCTCTGTGCTCAGAGTGGAGCCCCTCACAGGGCTCAATCTCATGACAGCGAGGTCATGACCTAAGCTGAAACCAAGAGTTGGACACTTATCCAACTGAGCCACCCAGGTACCCTGAAATTAGCAGAAAGTTTAAAGCTTGTTTTTCAGAAAACTGTTTCTCCCTCATCAGCTATTGTGTCCTTTCAAACCCCACTAACAAATCCACTAGCTGTCTCTGCAGAAGTCTGGACTCAAAGTCAACTGATAAGGTTCCAGTCTATGAACAAGGAAGACCCTGCATTCCTTACCCCAGATAACAAGCCCAAGACCCCATCCAGTTTATACCAGTTCTCAGAGTGTGCCCATGGCCCCTTCTCCTTGTCCTAAGATAACCTCCTGACATCGGGCTCAATTATGTCTCATTCTGATGTTAAGCCTCCACCCCAAAGTAAACATGGGATATATGTTACACATATGTTTGCTCAATCCACATGCACCATCTTTCCTCGAATAAGTTTCCCTGCCCTTTTTATCAATATGTATGTAACCTCAACTCCTATAAAAACACTTGTCCTCTCCCCCTTCGGGGAGGAAGATCTGAGGCTTGTCCTCCCATCTCCTCTTTTGGCTGCCTCACAAATAAACTCTTTGCTTGCTGCATACCTGATGTCTCAGTAATTGGCTTTGCTGCACATCAGGCAGACAAAATTAGGTTCAGTTACATAATGAATGGATATGCCATACCCAAACAATGGAATATTATTTGACAATAAAAACAAATTAAGTACTGATACATGCCACAACATAGATGAAACTTAAAAACATTCTAAGTGGAAGAAGCTAGCCATGTAAGGCCACATATTCCATTTATATGAAACGTCCAGAATAGCCAAATCCATAAAGACAGAAAGATCAGTGCTTGCCTAGGACTGGCTGAGTCAGGGATGGAGATGGGAGGAAGGAGTGTTAGGATGGAGAATGAGTGGCAGCTGATAGATACAGGGTTTCCTTCTGGGGTAATAAAAATGTTCTAAAATTAAATTGTGGGGATAGATGCATCATTTTTTGAATATACTAAAAACCATTAAATCATACACTTTAAATGGATGAATTGTATGGTAGGTGAATTACGCCTCAATAAAGCTGTTTTTTAATAATTTTTTTTATTATGTTAGTCACCATACAGTACATCCCTAGTTTTTGATGTAAAGTTCCATGATTCATTACTTGCGTATTACACTCAGTGCACCATGCAATACGTGCCCTCCTTACTACCCATCACCAGCCTATCCCATTGCCCCACCCCCCCTCCCCTCTGAAGCCCTCAGTTTGTTTCCCAGAGTCCACAGTCTCTCATGGTTCATTCCCCCTTCTGTCAATAAAGCTGTTTTTAAAAACGAAGACTAGGTGACGATCATCTCTCCAACATTGCACTGGAGACCCTAGGTGGTGTAGTAAGACAAGAATGAAGGAAAGGAGAAAAGGAAGAGAAAGAGGAAGAGAAAGAGGGAGGAATGGAAGGAAGGTGGGAGTATGATTGGAAAAAGAGAAACAAAACTGACGATACTAATATCTGATTTCCCCAACACTAAGCTATTAGAACTAATAATAAAGATAAACAAAGCTACCAAATACAAAATCAGTACTCAATATTCAATTGCATTTCTATGTAGCATCAACAACATTTAGAAAATACTATTTTTTAAAAGATATTCATTACAGTACCCCCCAAATACATGAAGTATAAGAAATAAAGCTAATAAAAGATATGCAAAATCTTCATAAGTTAAAAAACTTGGGGCACCTGGGTGGCTCAGTCAGTTGAGCATCCAACTCTCATTCTCAGCTCAGGTCTTGACTTCAGGGTTCTGAGTTCAAGCCCTGCGTGGGGCTTGGCACTAGGCACGGAGATTACTTAAAAAAAAAAAAAAAAAAGAGAAAACTATTGAAAGACATTAGTGAACAGCTAAATAAATGGAGAGGTATACCATGATCATGGGTTGAAAAACTCAATATGGCAAAGATGTCAATGTTTCCTGATTTTACTTAGAGATGTGATGTAATTCCACTGAAAATACTGAAGTTTATTTATGAACGATGACAACGGGATTCTAAAATGCATACAAAAAAGCAAAGGCCCAAGAATAGGCGAGGCATTCCAGAAGACATGAGTTAATAGTGTAAGACTGCACAAAAGGGTGGATCCAGGTTAAGTAGGGCCTAAAGTTTATGCAAATGGAATACCCTTCTAGAGAAAATAATCCAAAATTATAAATATTAAACCAGGGATCCAAGCAAATGAGAGGTACTGAAGTGAGGAGGTATTGATGGTTAAGCTTCTGGAGCTTGATGGTAGATCCACACCCATCTGCATGGTAATGGTGTTGGAAGAAACAAATATACTAATAGAACAGATCTGGGAGCCCAGAAACAGACCCACCCACAAAACAGACATCTGATTTAAGATGGAAGTAGAATTATAGGACAGTTGGTAAAGAATGGGCTTTTTTGATGCTAGAACAACTGCTGTTATTTTGAAACCTTCCTCAGGTCATACTCCAAAATCAATTACAGGTGAACTAAAATCTCAAATGTGAGTAGCAAACCCATGAAATGTATAAAGGAAAATACTGAAAAAAATTTTTTATGACTTCAGCATGACAAAGATTCCTTGAGACATAAAATGTACAAAGCATAGAGGAAGGGATTTTAAAATTAGCCTTAAAGTAAAATACTAAATTAAGAACTAGTTTGCATTAAAAGACTGTACAAGGAAGATAGAAACAAAATATAAACTGGAGAATATAGTTTAAAATACATTTAATTGGCAAAGGATTAATATCCAGAATATATAATATTTCATCATTCTGAAATGCACATTTCTTTCATATTTTAGTCTTTTAAATCGGATGCATCTTTCAATCAACAGGGTGCCACAATTTGTTAGTATTTTTATTTCTTAGTGATAAATAAAATAGTAGCACCTCTTACAATCAGTGATCTCTTAGATTTGATGAAATACATTATAAAGAAGCACAGATCAACACACAAAACAAAGCAAAACAATTAAAAATTGGGCAGGTTACTTGAACAGGCACTTCACAGGAAGGAAAATATGAACAACCTATAAACACAGGGAGAAAAATGTTCAACCTCATTAGTAATTGGGGAAATGCAAATTAAAGCTATAATGAATTAACACTTCACACTTACCAATACGGCAAGAATTAAAAGTTTGACAATACCAAGTGCAAGAGAGAATGCAGAACATCCAACACTCATAAACTCTGCCACTGGGAGTGTATATTTGGACAATTACTTTGGAGACCATTTTGGCTTTATCTAGTCTAAAATACACATATACCTACGACTCAGCAATTCCAACCCTAGACTCATCCTCAAGAGAAGCTCTTGCACATGTGCACAGAGGATGTGTGCAAAGCATATCCAAACACTGCTGTGTGCAATAGCAAAACCTAGATACAACCCACTAGGATGGATAAATAAATGCTGTGTCATCTCACATGGGATACCACACATCAGTGAAAATGAATAAAGTGTGGCCACACTCCCTAATAAGAAATGATCTCATGACTACAATACTGAGCAAAAAGAAATCAAGCTGCAGAGTACATATAGTATGACTCCATTTATAATCAGAAACATGCAAAATTAAATAACATATTATTCAGGCTGCAAATACACATTTTGAAGCTATCAAAAAGCAAGATGATCATGAACACAAAATTCAGAACAGTGATTGCATCTAAGGGTAGAGAAAAAGACGAGGACAGAGAAAGTAACATTTCCAGGTTTCAGGGGTACTTAAAATATTCTATTTTTAAAAACAGGCCTGTAGGTACACCTGTTATTTCTTATATAGTCATTCTTTTTATTCTACTCATATTTATAAGTGGTCTTTTAGCATTCACTCAATATTTGATTTCTTACATTAAAAAAGTCAGTCTTCACATCTAACCAGTTTTTCTACTAATATGTTGTACAGCCCGGTGAAAATCAATCATAAGTACATTTTACCCTCCAGCATATCTGGAATGACTGAATCACCAGGAAAAGGCTTAAGACCAATGCATTCTTTCAAAGACGGCAGAAAGGTCTGTGTGTCTACTGAAAAAACTTGTTAAAAACAGTACATATAGAAATATTATTGTGCTAAATGGAATAAGCATTAGTTAGAAAGTTCACTTATGTGGAAAGACTTGAATATTCATGATCTCAGATGAAGTATTAAGCCACATTTAAAATAATTATGAATAGAAGTTCTTCTTTTCATACCCAATGGAAAACACCTCCACTTTAGAAAACACACTTCTCTAAAAGTAATAATAATAAGAAAATTACCTGGATTTCTTGATATCTCACTAATCCAGATTTTTTTTTTAAGATTTTATTTATTTTTGTGAGAGAGAGAGACAGTACACACAAGCGGGGGGGGGAGAGGCATGGCAGAGAGGCTGGCATGTGAAACCTCCTACTTATCTAATCTTGCTGCTCATCTCCCCAGAAGAAATCATTTTATAGTGCAGTCCTATCTCCCACATTTTGTGGAATGATAAATTCACCATAAAAAGAAAAACATAGGCTTTTTTGGGAAAGTCACTGAGCATGTTCAGTTGTTCGAGAAAGTTCTCTGGGGAGAGATTTATTCTAAGGACATTTTCTTCGTGGAAAGGAAGGCAAAAGTAGGCTAATTCTCAAAATGCTGATGGCCACCTCAGCCCCCTCCAGAGAGCAATGCAGTCATTCACCTGTCTTGGGGAAATGTGTATATTTAGAGTGAATCTCTCTCCTGAATTCTCTATATGAAATAACCATTTACCTTTGGGTGATTCTGAAGTATCTATCACCCCACTCACCTCCTCTAATCTGTTCTGCTTCCTCTGGGTCCAGGAGCATTAATGGAAAGCTATTGATCACGTTGAATGAAATGCTGAATAGGTTACTGAGAGTCAAGGGGACCCTGCTATCAAAGGGCACGAAAAGCAGCCAGGCTTCCAACTCAATCAAGGATTTATCTTCAGAGAAAGGCGCCACATATAGACAAGGCCTACTGCCGCTCCTCTCAAGCGAGAGGAAGGTGATGACTGGCTCACCTCTGCCCAGTGCCAAAACTTCCCCCTGAGGACACTAATAAGAGTTTGGAAACATTTTACCTCTTGTTCCGTGGCTTTTACACAACTAGCCAATCAATGTTATAATTTAACCCCACTGTCTTACAGTTCAAGAGCTGGCTTAATCTTATAAAGACGAGGAAGACAGAGAGGGTACCAGTGAGGCTCAGCAGGAGTGAAGGGGTGGTGGCCATGAGCAATCCACATGGGAACAAAACTCCCTTCAAGGATGGCAGAGTTTTGCCAGGTCTGGGGAGGGCAAGAAGAAAACCTGACCTATGTTTTCTTTGCAGTGAACTGTCCGTTCCTCTGCAGTCAAAACATCTACCACTACTATCAGGGTAAGCTGCTAGAGACAGCGCAGGATTTAGAGAAAGAGGGCATTAAGATACATGTGTAAGAAAGCAATGAGGGGGAGAAAGTAGTTAAAAAGCACCAATTTACAGCTATAAAAGAAATAAGTCCTGTGGATGGAAGGCCCAGCACAGTGACTACTGTGAACAGGGCCTTTCTAGCCCTGGCCACCGAGATGCTGATGCCCAAGAAGAACCATAATGCCATTTATGCAGTCCTTTTCAAGGAGGGAGTGATGGTGGCCAAGAAGGATGTCCACATGCCCATACACCCTGAGCTGGGAGACAAGAATGTGCCCAACCTTCACGTCATGAAGTCCCTACAGTCTCTCAGATCATGAGGCTACGTAAAGCAACAGTTTGCCTGGAGGCATTTCTAGTGCTAGCTTACCAACCAGCATATCCAGGACCTCTGTGATTGCCTCCACCTGCCCCCTGAGATGGTGCCTGCCACTCCGCACCCCAGCCATCCTAAGACTGGCGGACCACAGCCCAAAGGTCTGGAAGGAGAGCGACCTGCAAGACTTACAGGAGGGGAAGCTGGCAGACACCCCTACTGACAAAGCACTGTGCCCCTTGGTGCTGACGAGAGAGCTGAGGCTGGGACTGGGTCAGCAACTGACTGCCAGTTTAGAGGCGGATTTGGTCATGGGCATGGTCAGCCACCTCAGTAAAGCTGGAGAAGATTGTTGTGTGTTGAATAAATCTGTAGCAATAAATAAATAAATAACACTGTATTATATATTTGAAAGTTACTAAGAGAGTAGATCTTAAAAGTTTTCCCCACAAGAAAAAAAATTTTGTAACAATGTGTTGTGGTGATGGATGTTAATTAAACTTATTATGGTTATCATTTCCCAGTATCTACATACAAATATGGAATCATTATGCTGTACATCTGAAACTAACATAATGTCAATTAAATCTAAATTTAAGAAGGAAGGAAGGAAGGAGGGAAGGAGGGAAGGAAGGAAGGAGAAAAGGGGAAGGGGAAAGGAAGGGAAAGGAAAGGAAAGGAAAGGAAAGGAAAGGAAAGGAAAGGAAAGGAAAGGAAAGGAAGAAGGAAAGGATGAAAGAGAAAGGAAGGAAGGAAGAAAGGAGAAAGGGAAGGGAAGAGGAGGGAAGGGGGACTGAGGGAAAAATGCTTCATAAAGCACATGGACGTGCCCAAGTGGCTTCAGCACAGAGCCCCGAGAGCTGGGAGACCCTCCTCGAAGGAGGGGACTCTTCTCAGGATGCCTTCTTCCATCTTCATTCTTATTCAGGGAATTAAGGTATGGCCATCAGGAGTGGTATTCTTGTTTCAACTAATAATTTCAGATGTTAAGGTTCCCTCACCTTCTCAAAAGATGGCCAAAATTTCATTTCGTTGAACAGTTGTTGATGGATACCTTCTCACAGGTACTTCTCTTTACGTAGAATCCTCTCTGCTCTTCTCCTGCTCATCCTATAGACTCGGCTAAGGCTCAACTTCCCTTGAGAAAGCCTGGACTGCTCCCCACAGGTCAGAGACGAGCACCTCTGGTATGTGCCCCACAGCATCCCAAACCTCCCTAACTAGAAGTATTGCAATATCTGCTCTTCTCTCTAGGGAAACCATTCCTTCCAGAAGGGCAGTGACCAAGCCTTCTCAGTCAAGGCCTGACTCATTGTAGGCATGTGATAAATATTGGTGGAATGAATATATATGCACTACTGAACAGTACTATCCCTGGCACTATGGAAATAGAGAGATGAATTCTTTCTCTGAGCTCAGGGTCAAGCAGCTAGGATGACAAAGAGTAAGCAAATACATACTGGTTATTATATGCCAGGCACTGTTTGAAGTGCATTGCACATATTAACTCATCTAATCCTCACTGTGACCTTACAGGTAGGAACTACGATTAGCTGCATTATACAGATAAGAGAATTGAGGCAGAGAGCTTCTTACCTAAGCTCCCACAACTAGTAGGTGGCTGACACAGGGTGTAAGCCCAAGCAGCTGGCTCCTGAGTCCAAGTCCTTCCCCACTTAGCTGTGTTGCCTCTCAGGTCCCAAATTAAGACAATCCACAGTATGAGTCACACCCACCCTGTGCGTAAAGTGAGGTACACAGTGCTCAGGGAGACAGGAAGGAAAAAGGAAATTTCTGATGTCAGACCTTAGCAGTACCCTCTGTCCCCTTCTTCCTCCCTGCCCCCAACCTTATAGATTCTGCAAACAACCAATTTTGGAACCAAGTTCAAAATTTCAGAACCTATCAACACCTGATCAAACTCAGTGCCCCAAAATTTAAATGGGAAGTTGAGGTTCTAATATATTTCAGCTTATGGCTCTAAATTGCTTTGTGAGTGGAGCTGGTAAAAATCCTTTACCTTCCAGATGAGAGAAAATAAGCTTGCTAAATATTATATATGGCACAACCTGATATAAAATATTTTTTTAAAAGAAGGGCCTCTTGTTCTGACCCCTGTATTTATGGGCTTAAAAATTGAAAAGGTTTAAGATGAGGGTTTTTTTTTTTTAAATGTTCAGCTTTCCTTTCTTTCATTGCCGTGAAAATAAAGTGGCAATTCATGTCCATAATGGGTAATTCCACACTGTGCCTTCTAGAGAATAAGGAAGAAGAAGCCCTTCGTATTTGGTATTCATATGTTCCTGCAGGGCCAGAGCCCGTGACCTTGTGACCTGCAGCCGCTGATGGAAATGCCCAAAGGTTCTCATTCTTGTTCAGCCGCTCACCCAGCATTTTGAAAGGACAATGAAAACATTCCCGGGGCTTCTGGGCTTCTTAACCCCATCCCACTAATGGCTCATTCTATCTTTGAAGAGGTCAACATTTATTATTGTAATAAATATCATTTTCATACTTCTTGAGAGCCGAAGTGACTAAGGGAACCAAAGAAAGGAGATTCTCTAGGGTGGAAAAGACTTGGGAGGCCCAATTTCACTAAGAAAACTCACCGTTTGGGGTATGAAATAGGGGTCTCTGAGAAAGGCAACTGTAGGTGTCTTTATAAAGTAGAAATTCTTAAATTAAGGTTTTCAGACTTCAGAATTTCAAACATTTGCTTTCCCTTCCTCATTCATTTGAGCTGTGGAAAAGACACAAAGGGTACTGATTTTTCACGTCCAGAGAACAGGATGACATGCACATGAGGTCACATTCATTTCCTCAGTGGAATGATGACAGCATTTTGATACAGAGAAAGTCAGGACGCAAAGAGGTACAGACAGATGGAGCGCTAGGATCTCACTCTAACATTCCCTTCTCTTCTCTTTTTCAGGGCAAGTCGCACTCTCTGAGAATATTATTCCTACTCTCCCAAAATCCATGCCAAGAAAACCTCTCCTTTAAACTTCCCTTTAGGCCATCAGGCCTAATGCATGACTATTTTTAAAGAATTTCTAACATCCTTCCATTGTCCACTGAGTTAATTGCCTCCTTCCTGGCCATCAATTCTTTCCTCTAAAAGTTACGCTTCCCTCAATGCCATCATCACCATCATCATTATCATGACTCCTATTTGCAGACTGCTGTGCGGCTGGCAGGCATTCCTTCCCACAGACATGGCTTCACTGGCTCCTGACAACAGCCCAGTGAGGCAGGCAGTGCCACTCCCACTGGAGCTGAGCCTCGGAGAAATTAGGAACTTAAGATCACACAGCTAACAAGGAGCAGAACCAGGACTCACATCCAAGACCACTGCTTCTCGCACCTAAAAGCCTGCAGCCAGCCCTCAGCAGTACCCAGACTCTCAGAATGGGAATGAGTAGGAGGGGAGGTTGGCGATTTAGACCCTGGGGAGAGCCAAAGTAGAACCCAACCTCCTTTAGACAGAAGAGGAAACCAAGGAAACAGACCCTGCATTTTGAACCAGCTCCCGGGTGCCGCAGAGACGGCTGATCTGTGGATACTTGGAGCAGCACAACCTCTTGCCCAATGCATGACTCCCCTGCACAGACCCAAACAGTGAAGAAATTTGGGGGGGGGGGGTTGATGACCCAGAAGCTCCTAGAAATACCAGACCTCAGCTTCTGAAATGGAATGTACACCTACACCAGTAGTTCAGTAAGTTCAAAATTCTGTACGATGAGTTTTCTATGAATGGGAGTCACCTAGTTGCATCCCAGTTTATGTTCAACCAATATCAAAATAGGGCTAGAAATAGCCCCCAAACGCATTCGGTAATGGAAATATACACTGATCCTTAACTTGTGTTGTGACACATGAAGCTTTAATTATTTACCAGCTCTTAATGCCTGATTCATAATTAATACCAGAATGCACTTCTCTCCCTAGCTGCTCCTTGATTGCTGCCATGGCTATGGATTAGCATATCAAGATCAAATTCATCTTTTCTTAGGAAACCCATGAATATGTATCTAGCTCGTTGAAGGAGAAGTTTAGAATGCAATTTGCCAAAGCATTAAGGAACTAATAGGAAAGGAAAGTGATAATGGTCACCTTCTTAATTTGAATTAATTTCATTAAATTTAAATTAAAAATTAATATGACTAGAAAGTTTAAATGGGTCGGTTCCACACTGACAAAATAGCAAAATCATCGGCAAGTTTTAAAATGTCCCTTGTGAAATGATTAGAAGTAATTCCAGCTTTGTCCGTAATAGCATAATTTGTTAAAACATACAGAGTGTCCCTGAAATGTTACTTTGTAGAAATCCAGAGTAGTGATAGCTCTGGAGCAAACTTCTCTTCCCAGGGTGGGAGTCAGCGGCCCTGGCCACCAGCCCACTCCAGTACCCTGCCCTCCTGCCTGAATCCCAGCCTGTCGACAAACCACTTCCAGCATCAGAACTCACGGAGGAGCAAAGCAGATGTCTTCAAGTATACCCATGACATTCTTACAATGATCACCTCTCCTGGAAATCCAGAGACTTTCCTCAATAACAAATAGAGGATGTAGAAAAACAAGCAACATTGACGTAGGCCTCTAGTTTGAAGTGTGAAGGCAAATTCACATTTTACAGATGTGGGTGTGTCATGCGCACATTTTCACTGCTCCCCTTCAAAGTCAGATTGCAGAATTTTGAATCTTCTAAGATTTCATTTCAGCAGCATACGAATTCAACATTTTCAGACAGAGCGCAAACACAGAGCCCAAGTGCATGCATACATACACACACACACACACACACACACACACACACACACACACACAGCTGGTCTCCATCGGCCCACCTGACCACATCCACTCTGGCTACTCCATGTGCCCGCTTCCTCTCCTCTCCAGTGCTTTCACCCATGTAGGCACTCTGCCTAGGCCACCCTCCCTCTGGCTATCAGTCCCTTCCTCTTCTCTTCCTCACAATTTTCCTCTCTCAGGACCCAATCCAAAGGTCTCTGGCCCTTGTGGAACTTCCACGACCCAGCCCCCCGCCCCCACAACCCCAACACCCGAGTTGGTTGCTCTGTGCCCTCCCCGGTGTGCCTTTTCTTTGCCATGGCCACCTCCACAAAGTGCTGAGCTCCTCAAGCACAAGTTAGCACAGCTCCTGGCATCTAGAAATTCATGAATAGAGGTTAAGTCAAACAAATGAAAGAACAACAGAATGAAAATGAAATTGTCGGACTAATTTGTTTGGTCCTTCTCTTGCACCAAATGAGCTCCATGCTGGTCAAATGTCAGGACTAGACCGTGAGCCCCAGGCGCACAGAGACGACAGTGGCCTCGTATGTCCCACACCTAGCAGACACCCTATGCATCAGAAATGTTCAGTAAATATTTTCAAGTGGGTGGGTCAGAACAGCCAGCCTCCAGGCTGGTCAGAACAACACGCCACAGGGAGAAGCCGTGCAGTGGGTCTCCCCGGGCACGTCATGCCCTGCTTCCTTCCTCTCAGGCCTCCACCAGGACCATGGCTCCCACGTTCTCACGCCACAGCTCAGGCCTCAGAGCCCCCGTCTTCTCATGCTTCTCACGAAACCATGTCCCAACACTGAAGGCAGCCCGGGACCACGCGGCGAATAATCCCTCCTTTGGTTTCCCTCCCTATTATTTCATTTTAAATAAAGCTTGTTTAAATGTATTCAGGTATCCAGGGCTGCCAACCAACCCGTTCTCAGCAAATCCTGAAGGTGGCATTAGAAATCACCAGACGTAGCAGGCATCCAAAGGGAGAGCCACGTTCTAGTTTGGTTTGTTTGTTTTTCAACTGATGTCAATGCACAGTGTTTATCAAGCCGCTGCTGCCACTGGCCACCAGGCATCCAAACAAAGGGATTTGCTGTGCAGTGAGTTGATGACTCCCAGAGAGGGAAGGCTCACTTGGATCTCCGCTCTGACAGATCCCTGACAACAGGCGCACTGGGATTGAGCCTTCTGTCCCTACCACTTGCAGTTTGGATTCAATCTTAAGAGCAGATTTCCCCTTCTCCTTCATCAGAGAGTACCGGTCAGCTTGCCTGTGTCACCACCAGCCAGCCCTGGAAAGTTGCTTGGCCATCCTTGCCCCCTGGGTTCCCAGCTGCCCATCAGCTAGAAGACTCTTCTCCAGGCAGCTCTGTGTGTCTGGGAAATGGGATGGAAGAATCTCCAGAACACTCCACTACCTCCCCCTGAGCTGCTGGGTCTGTGACAGCCCAGAACACAGCACTTGCATTGCCAATGCCAACGACTGAAGGCAGCCCTGTGTGCCACTATCTAGGACACTGGAATCAGGGCATCTCTCTGTGGGGCTTCTGGGGGCTTGTCCCTACTGGTGCCAGGCTAAAGGACCTTGACTCTGACCAGAGACTTGAGAGCCAATTCAAAGGTCTCCTGCCCCGTGACACCTTGGATGGCCAGCTCCTCAACACCAATCTTTAGAACAGAGTTGGTTACTCCCTGTTCTGTGCCCTCCTGGTATCCAATTCAGCTTCTCACTGTAATCACACTATTTGGTTTAGGGGGTCTCTGAGGGAGCTGAAGACTGAGCTCTGGAAAGCCTGATCCTGAGAAACATTTACATACTCCCCACCATCAGGAAGCACAACATGCTTGTGTGAACTCCCCCTGCCTGGGGCCTGCCCTTCCCACGTCATAGCCATTTTATCTTACCTTGGTCTATACAAAAATTATAGTGGAGAGAACAGAGGTGTGGGGGCAGGGAACAATTCTCTTGTCCTTAAGATTGCTCTTTAGTGAGATTCCAGACCCAGAAATCCATTGGCAGAATCTTATATGGGAGACACACACTGTAACTTCCTTGGCCCCTGTTCCCTACTGCAGAAAGGAGAATGAGGTGCAGCTCATCTCCTCAATGTGTCAATCAACAAACATTTTTGGAAGCTTATTATGGACACCACTGTGCGGGCACAGGAGAGAAATGGAGAAAAAACACAAGGTATGGTCTGTATGCACATTAAATTCTGGGACAGATTGTAGATACAGGAGACCAGGGGAGGGAGTAAACTCATAGATGGAAAAATCTTCATGAAGCAGATGGGATTTAATGAGTCTTGAAGAATGAATAAAATTTAGGTAAATGGGTGCTGATGGGAGAGTGGAGGGTGTTCCAAGTGGGTTGAACAGCATGCACAGAGGTGGGAATGAATCCAATGTGTGTAAGGAACAGATTCACAGGGTTTTGCTTTTATTCTCACTCCCTTGGTGCACTGTTTCCAGGGCAAGGAGGAGACTACGGGTCTCTCTTTCTATCTTGCTCAAGGTTCAGTGAAAAATGATACAAAATAGGGGTCCCAGAGTCATCCTGGCGGGCCAAGTGGGAGAAGGAAAAGGAAGCTGTTGTTCTTCACAGCTTTGGAGGGATGCATCCGGCCCACGTGGGCAGCTGGCACACTTCTGGGGAAACGTCTTGATTCTGCTCTAGCGAGGTGTGAGAGCAGCCCTCGGTGTGTGCTCGGAGGGAAACACTCAGCACTTCATGTTTCCTTGTCCAACACAGCCAGGTGGCAAGGGGCCAGCACATTTGCTGCCCGTCAAGCAGGATATGTATGGCATGTATTTTTATTCTCTTTCTTGGTAGATTTGAGGAGATAGATGAAGGTTCTGGTTGAAGCCTGAGCCTCCAATTTTCCCAGGAGTCTTGCACTCACACTAACAGAGCAGGGTTCACCAGGGCTGTTAAAGATTCTGAACCTTCTAGCTGCATGTAAGAGAAGAATTTTTTAAAAAATCTAAGCAAACCTCTTTCCTCCGGTAAAAATGAGCACCCAAAAATGAATTCTCTCACACAAACCATTTCTCCTGGTTGAACATTATCAGTCTTTGGACCTTGGCTGAAACCAAGTAGTTTCACCGTCAATTCACAAAATACAATTATCCGCTGTCTGGTTTTCTGATAGCAATTCTTTTGCAGGTGAAAAACGCAACTGTTGAGTCCAATATTGAGAAAACTTGATGCCAGAAACAGAGGAGCCAGCAGCAGGCAGCTCATCAAACTCCGAACCTATTTTTCCCAGCACCTGGGGTGTGAATTATCCATTGGGATAATCTTACATGTGAGAAATGCACTTTTGGGTACCAACACTGGTGGGAGGGGGGGAGGAAAGGAAAGAAATGTATGTTCTGTCTCTAGCTTTTAAGCACAATTTTCTAAAACATTCTTGAGTTGCCACACAAGGATAGGGAGCCCAAGTCAGGAGTCCTGGAAAGATTTGCTGCCTTTCTCTTATCCAAAGAATATCAAAATCCATTTATTATCTAATTTTCTTGGTTTATGGGTATGTAATTCCCACCAACAGGGCTGGGAATATTGAACCCCATTCTGTTGTGAGCAGAAAGGAAGAAATACTCTCCCCGGGAGCCAAGTGCTCACTTGTGTGAAGTAAATTACCTCTTCTGCAGTGCAAAATGCTTGGGATCCTACCATTTGGGCCCTGGAAAACACTCCCTCGGGAGCAATCTGCTCAACCACATGTGATAAATTCCGCCTATTTTTAGACTATCCTCTGGCGTGCCTGGGTGGGAGCCCAGGTGGAGAGACCTAGCCAAAGCAAGTCAATCAAGTTAACTTTTCCCTCTATTTTGTTGGCTTCTTTCTAAGTAAGCCATTTCCCTTACACATGCACACACCACTTCTCATCCGATTCCTCAGCCTCTACTCCTTTTTCCTTCAATCTGTCCCTCTCCTCTTATTACTGCCCTGGGACTTTCCCAAACCTCCTTCCCCTTCACTTCCCATCAGATACCTCCCTCTTCCCCCAATCTCTCCCTTCCCTCCCACTTGCCTCCCCTGAAAATTAGTCACAGCAAACAGAAAGCTCTGGCTTTCAGTACAAATAAATAGGAAGAAAAATTCATCAGGAAAAACAGGATCTCTTCTTAATGCACGGTTAAACCCTCCAAAGGCTTAATGAAATTTTGGCAACATATGGCATGTGAAGCTTGCATCTCGGCATTATAAATCTGACATCAACTCACAGATATAATGATTTTGGCTCTTTGCCTTTCCAAAAGAAGACAAAATGTTTGCAGTCATTATTGGCATTACTGTCTAACAAGAGAAAGGAAGACTCTAATTATGACTAGACAAATCATAAGCAAGGTTCATTTCATTGCAGTCCTGGGAAAATAGTGCATTGGGGGAAATGAATGAGGGCAAGGGATGGATAAAAGAGAAATGTCTTTAATTTGCTGAGTGTCCTCAGCTACTCTTCCATCCCAGCCACCAGGGATTACAGGCTTTCCTGCCTGTGTTAATGTCTCGAAACTCTCAGCTCACATGTCCCGTTATACTACCTCAAGGGCTTCCCCTGCTCACTCTGTAGAAAGGAACCTAAAAAAATGCTGTAAGCAAATTGAAGACTACTTAAAACACTTTTAGGAAAGTTAATGGTTTACAGGAATCTGGAAGAATTCCCTTTGTTATGGGAGCAACCATGTCCTCATTTCTTGGTTTTATAAATTCTGCTTTCCATGTATGAGGTTTTCTCAAAACAGGCTTATACTAGTCACCTCTAAAGCCACAACCACATGGGCAAGTCGGCAGCCTTCCCAAAGTAGACAAGAGGAGCCCTGCTGTTCAGGATCCCAGCTGGGATGAAGCAACAGGAGCCATGGAAAGCTGCAGGGCAGAGATCTCGCCATGGTCAGGAGCCATAGAAGGATCACCAAGCATTTGCATTTCAGGAAAGATGTGTCTGGTTTTACCCTATATCTTGGATTTTGGGATACCTAGAAGTGTCCCTGAAGAAAGAGGAAAAACTGAGGATGGGATCCCCAACCACAAACAGCCCCCCATTCCCATCCCACATGCTGGCTGATGATAAGAGCTCCCATGCCAGGACCCCAGGGCAGCCAGAAACCCACTTCCCAGCCTTCTCTAACTCAGATCTAATTTCTGGTCTCTTGGAAGCCCCACCCTAACACCACCCAGATGCATTCCCATTCCCCACAGTACAGATCTGGAAAATTGGAGGAATTTGGGAGGAGGGAGGCATAGTGAAGACAAAAGCAACAGGCTCTATCCTGACTTCGACCAGGGAAAGGACCAAAGGAAAGAAAGAAGGTTTAAAGAAAGCAAACATTCAATCCAACAGCCCGCCTCATTTAAACCTTAAAAACTTTGGTCAAGAGATGGCAAACATACAAATATACAGTACCGCCTCTGAAGGCCTAGGAAGGTCCAGCATCCTGGTGATCTGCATGCTGCATTATACATCTGGAAGTTTCTGGTGTGATCATGAAGATAAACATACAACTGCTACTTATTAATGTGTGGGTTAACCAGACCTCTAGCTGCCTGTTCTCTTCTGAAGAACTTTGATATCCTTTATTGAAAACCTAAATAATGGGTTTTGATATGTCTACTACCATAGGTTTGGTTTGGTGGGGAGTGGATGGGAGGTAAAATGGTCCAAGATCACCTGTGACCTCAGATTTTCTCCTGGTTCCTTCAACCTGACCTCACTTTGGCTAAAAGAAGCCTTTAAACTGACAATGCAGCTCATCTGTCTGCATTTCAGTTGACCGTTGCCATGGGTAATTAGCCACGGCTGTTTATTTACGTAAGTTCTATTTGCCTAGGGACCCATAAGATTACTTATTCCAATAAGCATTCACTGTACACCTGTGCAAATGGGAGGAGAAAACGCATGACTTTTTTATAGAATCATGATTTTTTTGTTAATAAACCTACATGTGACAGTAGTAAATTATATCAATTTTGGGCTTGGTGTTTCAGAACTGTTTTGAAAAACAGTAAATAACTATATTAATTTGAAAAACAGTAAATAACCATATTAATTTGAAACTCCAAGGACCGTGAAAACTTCACAGCTTAACCCACTTTAAAGTAGCTAATATTTTTGTTCAAGGAACAGTGGGGCATGAGGCAGCTGAGGGAAAGCAGTTGCTTCCAATCAAGCATGATTTTGAATAACCAATATTGATTTAATGAGGTTTTACTCTGTATCAGCACTTCAGCCAGCATATTATAGCCGCACAACCTTCCAAGGTCAAGCCCAGAGGTTTACCCCTTACCTGAGGTGGAAAATAATGAAATCCATTTTCCCCTGGGGAAAAAAATACCTATAAATCACATTTTCCATACCTCATGTGGCTGCCTCAAATGGCCCCACTATACAACATGTCTATCTGTCACTCCTTCGGCTGCCTCAAGGAGACTCCATCGGGCTCTGGGGAGAGAATCAGCAGGACGAAAATGACAACTTGGGCATCAGACTGACAGTTTTGAGCACGGGCTGTGCTGCAGTGAGGCTGGGAGTTTAGGGAAAGGTTCTCTCTGTATCTCGGGGTTGCTTCTTTCCCCCCAAAGTGAAATGAGCATGAACCATGAAAGTCACTCAGCCTAAAAATGGGAGCAGCCTCAGAATACAAAGGCTATTGGCAAGACCACATCTTCCACACTGCTCTTTATTTTCATAAATTGTCAGCTGCAATGCCACCATTTTGAACTATTACGTGTTCTCTTATATTGCAGTTAATGCAAATATGTAACTCATTAATACCAATTGGTGGTCTTATCACATAGATTATAAATCATCCATAGAACTCAGGATCATTATATTAGAGTTGAATTCACACATCTCCTTTATGGAACTATGGAATCTGTAAGGGACACTGTGCCCTAAGAAAAGAGGGAGGAGATTTGGGGTTATTGCCAAGTTCCTCCAAAATGGATTCAGACCCTGTCTGAGCCACACAGGGAACAACAGCTGTGTTCCAGGGAAAAGTAGTTGGAACAGAGTTAATGCTTTGTGATATTTCAGGATTGCACACATTACTGCCCTATTTCACCTCTGGCAAGCTGTTCCTTTGGTAGTTGTGCAACATCCTAGTGGCCACTAGAGGGTGCAGCAAAGACGATATGAAAGCTGCCCTCTATTGGTGGTTCTGAGACAGGAAGGGAGCTGTCCAGGGACCAGCAGGAAGAGGAGCAGGCTCTAGGAGGCACAGGGTAACTGGGACTGTGTGTAGCTGTGGTGCCTGGGTATTGTCATCTTGGGTGAAGGTGAAGAAAAGTCAGCAAACCCCTGCCAGCCAATCACTAGGTCTGGAAGCCCAGAAAGTAGGGCTGGGGCTTAGCCCAGCTAAGATTGCTGGTGAAGGGATTGCTATTGTGGTTTCCAGAAAATGACTTCCTCCCTTTTCCTCATAGATTGGTGGAGTTATTATCAACATATACAACTATGTGTTCATTTTTGTGAATTATCCCAGATTATCTACTTTTATATCATAGCTTCCACAGATGGGTAGCATTAGGGATAACAAGCATTTTGAGGCCATAAACCCAAGGGTATCTCCAACATACCTCCACCAAAATCTTGATTACCCTTCATCTTACTCTCAGCCATCACCCTTCCACTCATTAGGCAACTACTATGTGCTAGAGCTAGGATTACAGTGGTAGGAGAGAGAAAAGACACAGTTCCTGACCACAAGGAAATTACCAAAGTCTCCTTCTCTACTTCCTTTCACTCAGCATGTGGGGAGAAAATCATGGGAAATAAAATTTGGGAAAATATCTGGGGGCCAGGTAGTGAAAAGCATTAAACGTCATGCCAGGGACTCTAGATTTCATCCCATCAGCAATGGGAAACAATATAAGATTTTAAGCAGGACATTTAGAGCCACCTTTGAGTTTTCAAAAAATCTGGAGTCTTTAAAAGATATTTTCCACTTTCTTAGTAATGCAATTAAAACACTGAAATAGCATTTTAACCTGTTGGACCGCCAAAGCTGTTTTCCAAGACAACAATCAGTTTGGGCAAGGATTCCTGAAAATTAACAATATTATCCCTTACGAACAGGAGTTAAATTTGGCACAATCCTTGAGGTTAATTTGGCATATATATAAAACGTACAAAATGTTGCATCCCCTTTGATCTACAATTGCTACTAATTCACATAAGAAATGGTAGAAGCCTAATCTAAAGCAGAGACAGGAAGGTAGTGAGGTAAAGAACAGAAAATTGAAAAGGTTTATTCCAAAGACAGAAGCCATAAAAGCTGGTAACCAATTATATTGGGAATGATAAATAAGGAGGAATGTGACTCCACGGATTTCAACTAGATCTATGTAGATGCTTTTAAATCACAACAATTAGAACAGAAAGAAGGGTAAATTACAAGAGGGCAATTAAAAGTTAACTCTTGAACATTTAGGAGAACAGAGTGTGTAAGGGGAAATATCTGTGGGACACCCAAATGAGAAGCCTAATTGGATATGAAGATTGCAGGAGAGGGAATTTGGAAAGCATTTGTGATATTTAAGAAGAGTATTGAGTAGTGAAACCAGAAATCATATTGCAAAGACCTAACGAATGGAAAGCAAGTAAGGAAGTAGAAATAGAGGGTGGACCATAGAGTTGGGACACTAGCTTGAAGAATAACAGAACCAAGCGAACGATTTTTTTTGTGTCTAAGAACTGATCAGTGGAAGCAGCTTGACAGTTTAAAGCTGAGTGGGAGCATCCAGTGGAAGGGAAGAAAGAGAAGGGAAACCATTTTAAGAAGGTAGGGGTAAGGCTGCCTGATTTAGCAAAGAAAACTACAGGGTACTCAGTTAAACTTAAATTTCAGAAAAACAGTGAATAATTTTTTTAGCCTAAGTATGCCTCATGCAATATTCAGAACATACTTGTAGTAAAAAAATTTTGTCGTTTATCTGAAATTCCAGTTTAACTGGGTGCCTGGTATCTCACCAGACAACTCTAGGTTGGAGGAGGACAAGAAGCCCACGAAGAAGGAAAAGTGGGAAGGAGTGCGGACATGTCTGCTTTGACACGGTTGGGGAGAGGACCAGTGAAGAGAAACGTATTTCACAGGAAACGTATTTCACAGGAGCCACTTTAGGGACCTCAGAAATCACGTTCTGTGTTTCCTCAAAGATGAAGGTCAGGTTATCTGTAGAAAGTGAGCAAGTCAGAGGACAGCATGGAGATATGATAGGGGCATGTAAAAGTTGGGATCATCAACTGTGGAGATCAGAAGGGACAGCCAACTAGGGGAAGGACAGCCAAGAAGCATGGAGAGCCCACTGGCTCTGGAAATTGCCCACCTGCGCTGGACAGAGTGAAAAAAATGAAGTTCAAGGGGGAGCCAGGGCAAGATGCGAGACCTCAAAGACCATGTCATGGAGTTTACATTTCATTCTTATCAGGTCATGGGAAGCGAAGTGAGTGAGAGATTTTGTGGTTTTTAAGCCCTCTCTGACTACATGTGGGGAAAGAATTAAAGGTAAGCAAGAATAGATATTGGGGAGATGAGGATAATGTCCAGGAAAAAGATGAAAGAAGCCTGAAAAGAGACAGACAGATGGAGAGATAGCAACAGAGAGACAGAGAGATTGACAGAAGCACTGAAGACAGAATAACTGAGATATCAATTGACTGGATTTGGGGAAATGATTAGAAAAAAAGAGGTAAAGGAGAGATGTTCAAGACAATTCCCTAATTTCTGACATGAACAAATGAGTAAAGAAAGAACACCGAGGTATGGAAAACAAGAAGAGAAACAGGATTAGCAAAAGGGACACTATACCCAGCCTTGCTCCCTCACATCCTCTAGAACCATGAGGGGAGGTAGAGATGGCCTGGATTGTGTCATTATTCTTTGAGAATCTTATTGCTGAGCAATTCACATTCATATGTGAACTCTGTAACAATGCTACAGGGTGGTATTATCCCCATGTGGCAGGATAATATTTGGAATTATTAATTAGTTTTCTGTTTTTCCCTGGCTAGGTCACTTTTTCCACCTCTTCACCACTCCTAAGTCAAGCAGCTAGACCAGTCAATACTAATCGCATTAAGGGGAAGATCATATGGGGTAGAACACAGAAAAAAAACAGAAAGAAAGAAAGGATATTCTAGCATTCAACTCTAAAAATTCAATGTTCTTATGCCAGGAGGACCTGGGCATAGGTTAAATGTTTGAGTGGAATGAAGTTTCAGAGCAGAGCTTTCCCTGGAGACTAGAAAGCTTTTTTTTTCTGGCTAGGGAGAGGGAAGACAAAGAGAGGCATGACACCATGGATTTTTCCGGGCCCTGGAGTGGGTGTCCTGCACCTACGAAGAGCAGAGCCCCCTGGAGACCATAAGGCCTTCAGAGGAATATGTATAATGAGTCAGGACAAGAATCCCTTAGCAGCACACCACCGATTTTTTGCCCTAGTGCTGCCTGGAGGCAGGAAAATTATTACAGGGGTCTCATGCAGAACATGGAATTAAAAGAAAACCGCAGGAGCTGTTAGATCTACGTGGAGAGGAGCAAGGACACCCCAGGGGCAACCTGAAGTTGATGGGTGACCAAGATCCAGATGGGGCAAAGCACACTGTGTTAGGTTTTTGTGGACAGACGATAGCAAGGGCAAGATGAGCTCTCCCCAAGGTTCTGACATTGCAAGAAAGAAAGAAAAGTGAGGGTGGTCCCGAATTTAGCTGTGATTAACATACTGCCAATGCAACAGTATGGAGTCTTCCAATACATACAAAATTGTTACTGGAAAATTTTGAAAGTTACTTTTTTGTACAACTGACATGGATGAACTGATGAACGGAGATTTGTATCTACTGCTTACATTTCCTAAATGGACAAACAGGCTGGCAAGTTGCTGAGTCTTGCCACAACGCTGAGCAAAGGGAGAAGCAGAGTGAAACCCAGGTCCATCTCGCTCCAAAGCCCACCTGCTTCCCACCACCATGACCCGTTATTCAAGGAGAGCCATTTTCACCCTGCACCACCTTTTTTTTTTTTTTCTGAAGTATTGACTTTCGTTAAAGATCAGCCTCATGAAATGGTGGGAGTTGTCAATGCCAACTACCAGGAGAGTGCTTCGAGATCTCAAGAGCGAAGAAGTCTTCCAAATTAGAAACTTTTTCTAAACAGTCAGTTACTCAGATATGGTGGCTGTCAGAATCACTAGACCAATGAATGCAGTAAAAACAACAATTTGCATTCGTAAAGCCCAGATAATGCCACCCGGAGTCAAACCGAGATTTTTATACTGCCATTAAAGCAAAGTATCAGCAATTCCTCAGGGAAAGGGGAAACCAAGAGTTCAAAGGACACATTAGCAAGTTTCTCAATTAAATGCCAAGCAGTAATACAACTTTGTTTTAACTCCCTCTTACTTAGCCATTTAATTTTTCTTGAAAAAGGAAAGCAACCCTCGGGGGTGTCGAACCTAATGCCTGTCTAAGCAGACAGAGCTAATGCTTTCTCAGAGAGGCTACTGAGCAATATATCTGATTATGTCTATTTCTGAACAGGAAAATTGATCAACTAAGGGAAAAGGAGGTTTGCCAAGCCAAGCACTGAGGAAAAAAAAATTTTTTTTAAAGCTGCAGGCGATGCTCCAGCTGGGAGCTAATGAAAGTTCCACATAAGAAGTTAGATTCCAAATTAGAAGCTGTGAGGGTTGTGTTCACTTCAGTCAACCAGAGTGAGGGAACGTGTCAGGGAAAGATGGAACAAGAACAGTTTTCAAACTCGTTTATGGAACTGCACATGAGCTTACCGTGGGCCCTGAGCTCTGCTGTCCCTGTAGGGAGTTTCTTTCTATAATTGTCAGTCCTCAGAGAGCAAGAGGGCATGGGTGTGTTATCTGATTTTTGTGGGCCCCGCAGAGCACACCAGAGAGCTCCACGCTCCAGAAATCACTAGGCTGTGTCATGTAAGTAGGTATACTATATACACCCACCGACTGCACCACTGGTCATCAGTTCCTTCAAGAATGTAGGAGAAGATGCACATATTGACACAGTTTACCACAAAATATCCTGTGCTAGAGGAAAAACGGAGGTTCACACTTTGATCAAATCATAGGCAGCCAGCGTGTATCACCTGAATGCGAAGTCAGGGCCTCTCCTCTTTTCATCATTGCCTCTCATCAGCATCTATTGCGTGGTTAGCACCCAATCCGTACTTGGCCACGAATGAATGGCCAGAGACCTCCCGAAGGTCAGTTACTCTAAACCTCCAAGCACTAATAAACTGGGTGGTGGTATTGCCCTCCAGATAAGCAAAAGATAAGGTAATAAATATCAGCAGAGAAAGACAATTCAGACAAAAAGGTTGGTGAGCAATCTATGTCTGTCTCTCATGGGAGATCTTTGGAAGTAAGAAAAAATCTTGCCTGTGAGAGCTGGTGAGTACTCCGGTCTAGGTAGGGAAGAGGGGAGGAGAGGAATGTACATAATGGCCTGTGACTTTAAGGCTCTGTCAGACATGTCTCTCCCAGGACATCCACACTGGCATAAGGCAAACTTTCTCTCCCAGTTGTCCCTGTGGCCTTATAAGAATGAATCAATAAGATTTAGAGCTCTTCTCAAACCACTCCACTCCTGGCCTCAAACAGTCGAATAATTATTAGCTGTCTTTCCTCATTGGTGGTTCACACTCAAGGAAATATTTAATTTTCTATATCTGAATTCTTTGTATCCAGGATGATAAACCCCAGTTAACTTTTGAGAACCTGACTCCTAATCCTCTCCCCACTCCTCAAAACAGACAGAGCTGGCTCTCACTATGTTTTTATCGTTCTGGAAAGTCAAGATGTACTAAGCCTCACAGAGTAGAAGCTGCTATCCCAAATCCCAAGGTAGGGATGGCCCCTATCTTCAGGGAACTGACACCAAGGTCAAGTTGTAGGCTTAACCTCTGCTGTCAGTGAGTCACAAAATAAATCCCCATGAAAACTTGAAAATTAGTACTGATCATGACATAGGACTTAGAAATTGCAATGGACACAGGTTCACCCAAGGGCATTTTTCCCTTTTAAATGAATTTGTGGGAACAGCCTCCCAGGAGTAGGGATGGGAGACTCCTGTCACTGAGCCCCATTGAGGCCTGGTCTGAATGTGTTGCCCACCACTGACACCCCTTCCCCACAACCTCCCTGCCACCGTCTGACTTCAGTGCAACAGTTTGGGAACCATATGGCAAAGGTTGAGGTCAGACGGATAAAAACATTTCATTACGCTGAAGAATGGTTAACAAACACTTGAATGTAAATTCTAACACATTGTGAAACTGTGGCAAACCAGGCTGAAAAGAGACTTTAGTTATGGCAGGAAATCTGTTTCTCAGCTCCACCCCACCCCTTCCAGTTCATTACAGGTATTGTGGAGAGAAAATGGGGTTTTGTGTCCTCTCTTGGCAATCTGCACCCTGCTCTTCTGCCAGATTTCTAATGACTTTCCAATGATGATTTAAGAGGTTTTGTGCCTGCAAGTTGTAAAGGATTCCAGCTTTGCGCTGCCCTCCTCTCGCGCCCCGGAGACTTGAGCGCATGCAGTCTGCTTTCAGCGGGACCGGCTCCTGCCACTGTGTCCCAGTCTCGCTTTGCCGCTTGCCCTCCATGTCACAATGCTCTCTGAGGTCAGCACTGGAATTGGATCCATGGCGATTTGTAAACGTCGTTGGTGGCCCGGCCACCCCCACCTCCAAAAATGCAACTCCCCGTAACCCCAGGCAGGAATTTGAATTGAAAACCAACTTTCTCTCTCAAGCCAGCAGCTGCCAGTCAAAATACAAGCGTGTTTGTGCGCGCGCACGCGCGCACGCACACACAGACACACACATTATGCAGCAGTCCCAGTTGAAACATCCCAAAGCCTCCACCCTCTCCTTTGAGGCTCAGAGCGGGGAAACCGCAGGGGTTTGCCCAAGCTGCAGGGGAAATGCAGGCTTGGGCCGCTGGGCCTTGGGCGCATGTGCTGGGAGCACAGAAGCTGCTGACTTGAGAGCTCATTCGGAGACCTCTTCTTCAGCCAGACACCTGCCACTGCCCTCCTTCTACCCCTATTCTTCACCACTTGGCCAGAATGGGGCAGGGGCAGGGCCACCTCTAGCCTTTAAGGGACTCAGGTGCGAATCAGAAAGAGCATTTCTCCCCAAGCCCACCTGGGCAATCTCACTCCCTATCAGGGCACATGGCTTGGCCAGCAGCACAAACTGGATGTCAGTCCCCACTCACCCTCTTGGCCTGTACCCACTACAGGACACCATGACCACACAGGTGCCCATGCAGTGCCCTCCTCCCTTCTCTGCTACTTCCCTGTCTTCTAGAAAACACCTTCCCCCTCATGCCAGACTGCCTGCTCCCCACCCCCTCCCAGAGCTCCTAGATACTGTATGAGGCTAAAATGGAGACGCCAGTGCTCCACCAAGACTTTTCATTGGCACCTCAGGCTAACCTGGAGTCACTGGGTCCTAATAGGCCCACAGTCCATATTACACTCCACAGAATGTCTGAAAAAGGAAATTCGAACCTTGGTTTTTCCACCCAAAAATAGGAACAAGAAAAATCGCCATCTTTTTCGTTTTTCTCTTGCTCTTCTAGAAATGACACACTTGCACCTGTCATTTTTCCTCTGAGCAGGCACATCCTGACACCCACCAGTGACAGTTCTCTATAACCCCAGGGCCTGCTACATAACAGTGCATTTACTGATGAATTAAAATAATGCAGGATGGCAAGATAATTGGTATTTATCACTTGCCCATTGTTTACAGCAGTCTACTGGGCATTTGTCCGTTCTTCGTTGAGTTGAATCCCTTTGCTACAATTAACTCACCATCTACTCTTAGCTAAGATGTTTCTCTCCATATTCAGTTTCCTCTTCCAAAAATTGAAGAGGTGAATAAGGTAATTTCGAAAATCAAATCTCATTCAAAAAGTTCCCCACTCAGTGATCTAAAATGTCCTTTAAATATCATGCAAATAGCATATGTTTCTATAAATATAAGGTAAGAAAAAGAATACACTGGCCATGCCCAATGTCAAAAATAAAATGGGTACAATGATTCCACTGAGAAAAGAACCCACACTCTCATGGGGAAGGATGTGATAATGAATAGGTCTGACGACATCAAGATCAAGGTTCCTTTGCCCCAGTCTTTTGCCTGCCTTCAGTCAGCAAGCACTGGATTCCAGGCAAACCTGGTAATTACCCAAAGACATTTTGCTTTCTTTCTACTTTGTACACACAAAAGAAAGGATTTGGGTGAAAGAAATTGATTGGAGTTGCTTTCTTTTCCTGGGAGCCTTCAAATTCTCCTACATTATCTGGAAATGAAAAAAAGGGGTGGGGAGTGAATCCTATGAACGTGCAATCAAAACTGTGAAGCTGAAATCTTCTACCCCCGAAACCTTTAAGGTGAGTTACTTGAAAACCTACATCAGAGATCAGCATTTACTGTAGGGATTTTTGAAGTTCCCAGCATATCTTGTGAGCTTCCCACACAATCATTCTAAATTGGTCAAGGGAAAAAAAAAAAAAAAAAAAAGAGTCCTAGGCTCCTGAGGTTGCTAGTGACAAGAAACACAGTTAGAGATGTGTGTGGCATGAGTGCTAGGAGTGGGGCTAGACCAAGAAGAACACAGCACATGAAGCTGCATTCAGGCTCCCAATTATTTATAAGAAAGCTTGTGAAATGGCTCTTTCCCATCATGTTAATAATATCTGAATAGAAATGGAAACTTTTCAGCTTCTCAAAAAGCAGCCTGGGACCTTCCTCCAGCCCTCCTGGCTTCTCCCCGACTCACCTCCTCACCCCCCCCACCAATGATTGATAGCCAAGGAATGGGCGCTGTGACAGTCTCTTTCTTTGCTTTCTTAGCCTCTTTTTCCTCCTTTCTTCCCCACCAGGGGGAAAAAACAGGCAAAGGGCAGTGGGAGGGGGCGACCGGCCTTTCAACTACAAGCCTCGGAAAGAAAGCTTTCTCAGCAGGGAGTGGGGAATTGAAGTGTCAGTCAAGAGCACTTTGGGAGTGTCTGCCCTGACCTCCCAGGGGGGCTCCACTCATCCCAGCCCCTCATCCTCCTCGTGTGCCTTGGCTGAGCCCCAAGGTCTTATCTGGTTCTCCTTCCCTGCCTCACACCGCCTGCCTGCCTGTTCTTTCCCACTTTCCCTACTAACTGGAGAAGAAAGAAGCAGGACAGAGGGAGGAGGGAACCAGAGACGCCAGGCACGCCGCGTGCCGGAGCAGAGCTGAGGGTGCTCTGAGGGCTTGTAGGGGCCTTCACAGAGAGCTGGGGACGGGCGCCAGCTAGACTGCCACCGCTCCTCGAGGCTGTGCTAATATTATTGCTGCCTGTAATTAAAATACAATCCTGCTATAAAAAGAACTTTTCATTTAAAGGTTTGATAGAGATGCATTAAAGATCCCTATACATGAATGAATTCATAATGGCCAAGTGACATATTTATGCCATGTACTTCGTTATGCCTTAGCTAACTCCATGATTCTAATTTATTTGCAGGTAAAACACCATCCCTGCTGATGTGCTCTGCTGAGTATACTTCTGTCAAATAAATACCTGTACAATAAACAAACAACATGACTATAAATAACAAAGCCCATTGCAGGAGTTCACCTTCCTGGTGACAAACCCGAGCTGCTAGAGCCTGCCCCACAACTTGCTCTGTGGGAGCAGCTCCTAGAGAGACAGCGGCCTCTCCCTTCCTCCGTCAATCTCTTAGCAAGCTAACTTAACCAGTAGGCCATGGTCTTCACTTTCAGTCGACTTTGCGTATCCCTATAACCTGACTTCCTTCAGGCTCAGGGACTCCAAGAACACACTCACCCGCACCACCGCTGAAACTCTGTGCCTACCCCCTGCAAGATTTCCTCATGTTTTTGACTCCACATACCACCGGCACGCATCTTATCAGTTCTAAAAACCTACCAGCAGAGCTAGTGACCACAGCTACCGCCACTGTTCACTGAACACTGACCATGGGTCGGGGGCTTAGGACACCTCACTTCTATGCCTTGGGTAAGTCTTTAAATACCAATGGCTCCACTGTGTTGATCTGAAAATGGAGCACTGAGAAACTAGAGTATCCTTGGAACTCGGGTCTGTCTCCAAAGTCCACTCCCTTTACAGTACATTATGCTTTCTCTACGAGTTATGCTCAGTGAAGACGAAGAAGAATTAACAGATACTTTCCTGTGTTCTGTGCAACTTCTAAGTGCTTTATGTATGATTATTCATCTAATTAATGAGGTAGGGTTATTATTCCCATCCTACAGATGAGAAAGAGGCAGAGAGCATGAGTAATTTTCCTAGCTGAGTCACACAGCTGATTAATGGTGATATCAGGATTTGTTTTTTGTTTTTTTAAAGATTTTATTTATTTATTTATTTGACAGAGAGAGAGACAGCCAGCAAGAGAGGGAACACAAGCAGGGGGGAGTGGGAGAGGAAGAAGCAGGCTCCTGGCAGAGGAGCCTGATGTGGGGCTCGATCCCAGGACTCTGGGATCACGCCCTGAGCCGAAGGCAGACACTTAACGACTGAGCCACCCAGGCACCCCTGATATCAGGATTTGAACCCATGCAATCTGCTCCAGAGCCTGCACTCTGAGTCAATTATTTTGCTCACCCTGCAGGCTACTAATCAGACCATGAGTGGGCCTCTCTTGAGAATCCAGTGGCTTCTTCCAGAATTGAGATTTGGGACCTAGAAGTGGGGTGGAGAGAGTACAGAGAGGTGCCCATAGGTATATGGGAAAGCATGCCCTGCATATGTGGAAAGAGTAATTCCGGAACCTTCTTAGAATTTCTTCTCTTCACCCACCAGCTCTTCTCCACATAAGCTCTTGCTTCTTAAATTTTCTTTTTCCTACTACCTGGAGTTGAGGCAGACTTCACAGGTTAAAGGCATAGTCCTCTGCCCTTACACCAGGCACCAGCTAAAGTTCAAGGATCCACAGGCTACCCTCACTTCTGACACACTCACTACAAATTTGGGTATTCCCACTACTCCCTCAGGTTCAATAATTTGCTAGAATGACTCACAGAGCTCAGTGCCACACTGATGATTAGTTTTATTTTAGGAAAAGATGCAAATCAGAACCAATCAAAGGGAGGGATGTATAGTGTGAGGTCTGGGAGAATCCTGAATGCGAAGCTTCCATCCTCCTCAGGGATTGTCTCCCTCCCATCTATGTGTGGCAATATGAAAGTATATCGAAAACCACGAAAGTTCACCCAAACTTCAGTATCCAGAGCTTTTACTGGGGCTTCATCATGAAGGCATTAATTAATTTATTAATTGATTAATTAATCATTGGCCACTTGATTGAACTCAACCCCCAGCCACCCTTGTCTTCCCAGAGGTTGGGCTGATATCACTGGCCCAAAATCCCAACCCTCCCATCACAAGGTTGGTCTTGCCGGTATAGTCACCCCACATCCTGAGTGACCTCATTATCAAAAACTATTATGTGTAGTTGAAGGGGCCCAACCATGAGTAACAAAGACCCTCCTATCACTTGGGAAACTCCATGGTTTAGACACTACCTCCCAGGAACCAAGTACAGAACCAGCCAAATTCTTTATTTCACACCTATAATGCAGACTTGGGGCAACAAACACCTTTCTACAAATCGTGTGATCACATGCTGATAAAAGAGCCAAAATGAGAAGCCAGCATAGATTCGATTTAATGACTACTAAAGAGTCAATCCAACTTTTCAGGTCATCTTAATGAAATTAGAAGGCTCATACAGCAATCCAATCAGTTTCTCAGATATTAACTATCAGACGACTGATTCTAATGCGGTTTGATCAAGATATTTAGAATGCATACACCTTGTTGGGGTGTGAACCCTGGAGAGACTCAGAGATTCCAACCATTCATCTTTGCCAGTGGAATCTTCCTAACTTCTCTGGGGAGGAAATGAGATGACAAAGGAGCTGGAAAGAAGATGGAAGGTCAAGTAGTCCAACACCCTCATTTTACAGTTGGAGAAAATGAGGACAAATGTCTCAGGGAGTCCAGCCAGCAAACAAATTGTATGATGCTGGGCAGTTCCTCTCCATTTGAGATTTATTCCTCAGAGTTTCCTCTACAGCTCCTATCCTTGAAAAAGCCGGTATTCCTCAGAGAGGGAACATATCAAGAAAGTGCAGCAAATCAGGCCACCTCTTTGAGCCTCCATTCCCTAATCTTTAAACAGTCTAATCTTTAGACTGGGGGCCCCTAGACTCAGACATACCTACATCGAGGTAGACAGGTAACATAACTGACTGAAGCAGGCAGCTGGGAAATAACAGTGGTGGGGCTGGGAAGAACTGGAAAATGAAAATGAAAAGCCTTCATATTTGAATTTAAGAACTACACCAAAGCCCTTTGGCACAGGGTCTGCCATCACTGACCTGGATAACCTTCCAGGTTCCTCCCAGCTTTCTGATTCTATTAGTCTATGCTTTCCTTAGCACAGTGTTTGTCAGATTTCCTCTATGGCAGGCAGTCATGCCCGGAGAATCGAGGGAGTAAGGTCAGGGGGGAAGGAAGGGAAAGTTTTAAACTGGAGGATACAGTCCCAACTAAGCAGTTGCAGGAACATCAGTTGCCCAACAGGAGAAAGAGTGCAGTGCAGAGAGGAAGAAACTCTCTAAATTTCAGTTGGCCCGAGGTTGTCCCTAAGTGAATCACCTGTGCAAATTCCAGCCACTGTGGGGGAGCCTCACACACACCATGGGAATGGCGGCCCCTGGAATTACGCAGTGCACAGCCTGCACAACAGTATGCAGCAGCCCTCAGTGGCCTGGCCCTTCAAAAAAGAAGTTCTGGAGAACTTCAGACCCCAGAAGAAATGCTCAGCTGCTCCCAGGCCTATTGCAAGGATTAACCCAGTTTTCCTGCTTCCCAAACCACCAACTTTCCTTCTGCTAAACCTCTCTACCCTACAGGCATTTTGACACATGGGCTATTTTAGCAAAAAAAAGGTTCACGAGAAAAGGCAGGCTCACTCACACACACACACACACACACACACACACACACACACACAAAGCACACACCCCCTTCCAAGCAAGCGCAGCATTGAGGATAAAAGCCGATGTCCCTCCTGAGGATTTCTCTTGCCCTTCTCCTGAGGTGTCTGGCCCTGGGTATACTGAGTGGGAAGGCATAGGCAGGAGCTGCCCCTTCCTTGAACCATCCTCAGGTCTGATTTGTATAAGTTCTAGTCTCTTGGCCCAGCTTCTGTCCCTTCTCCAAGATCTGCCGCCATCCCCGGGAACATTTCGTCCTCCGCAGCCCGCTCCCAGGCCCTCGAGCACGGATGGTTTCTCCCCAGAGCATGCAGAGCCTGGCAGGAGAGCAACCTTGCAAGGAGTCGCACCTTCCTCCCTCCGAGAGGGAGCAGGGCTTCTCCCTCCGCAGCTGCCAACACTCCTAATGTTATTGTGCATGGGAGGCCCCCGAGACAGCTCCAGCAGGACTGAATTAATAATTGCTAGCAATGGAACTCTTGCAGCGAGCAGCCCCGCCCTCTCGGGGACTGCTTGCCCTTCTTCAGAGAGTCCTCCACAACCGCTTGGCAAACTAACTTCTGCGCCAACAAAGAGCTTGGAAGTACTGTGCATTCTTAAGAGTCCCCTCGTCTTCAGTAAAGCTCAGGGCTGGGTGTCAGGACACGGGCATCCTTGGCTAGCTTAGCCACCAACTGGGAGGTTAACCTTGAGCAGGTCAGAGGCTGAGTCCTGCTTCCTCATCTGTACATTTCTAGGTCGAATAGTCCCAGATGTTAGGAGCATGATGCTTCGCCACATCCAGACCCGAGCACTGTCGCCAAAATTTCAGCCATCCCCCCGCAGCTGAGATGGGTGGCTGGCTCATCGCCCCTGGGCTCAGGCAGGCTACAGCAGCTCCTTCACAGGCAGGGTGACCTTGGACATACGAACCAACCAACAGCCCCATCTGCACACTCCCCTTCCTCTCCTCCTAATTTGTCTCCAGCCACAGGGCCTAGTCTCTACACCCTACCTGGTCACTTCTCTTTGAGGCATATTTGGGCTCATTCCAAGTCCTTGCTCCTTTCCAGGGCCTTAAGCAAGAAAAAGATCTTGGGGCCCACCCATCTAATTCCACAAATAATTCAAAATAAATTTGCATTTTGGAAAGCAGCCAAAATATATGTTAAAATTCTAATTGTTTTTTTTTCTCCCCAAAAGTTTCTGATCACACTTGTTTAAAAGAGTTCATCAAGGCTCCAACTGTCCTGACCCATCTCCTGGAGCCTGCCCACTGGGTGGTGTCCATGACCTCATGTGATGAAAGGATATCTGAGCAGCCCTGCTCTTTAGGCCCCCTCGCACCTCTGCTTGGACCAAACGCAGACACCTGAGCAGCCAAGCCAATCAGAATGTTGACAGAGAAAAAGTCTAAAGTAAGAGACCAAAACCACGATTGCCCAACACAGTTAGGAGCTTAAGCCATAAGGTCCATAAGGTCAGGGTCAGAGCCCTTGAGGTGGTAATGACAGCCACGGGCAAGGCAAGTTACAAAGGCTTGCAGAGGAAGGCAGGCTAAAGGAGAGAGCAGATGTGCAGACAAGAGACCATGTGGCTCAGGAGAGAGAAGCCGTCAGTGCTGACAGCTTGCGGGTTCCTAGTTCTGGAAACTCGGCTGCAGTTCCTACTATTAAATGTCCTGAGATTCTCCTGAATACTGACAATGAATACCCCTCTCACTAATCTTGCTCCCCAACATGTGGCCTGTGAAACAGCAGCAACAGGAGCACCTGGGAATTTTTAGAAATGCAGAAGCTCTTGCCCAACCCCAGAGCTACTGTATCTGAGCCACTAGATCTGAATGTGCATTTGAAAGAGGTCCTGGGTGATTCAGTGATTTGTGCACACAGAAGGGCTGCTGTGGTGGGAGTTTTTCTTCCTGTTAAGACACCCTGCTCCCTCTGTGGCCCCCCCATCCCAGCCAGACCAGGGGTCCCACTAGAGTCCCTGCTACCCAGCCTCCTGCTGTAGCCTCTGAGCCCTGGTACGTCCTCTGCCACCCAGCCCCGCACCTGGGCGCTGACACCTGACAAATCCAGCAAGGAGTAAATTAATCATTGCAAGTAAGGAAGGCCCTGCAGTCAACCAGCTCCTCCTCCTGGGAGGACGATCTGCCCTTGCTCACAGAGCCTGCCACAGCTGTCTGTTCGCCTGACTCCCTGGCACTGTCTGCTGCCTGCCGCCCCCTTTCCAAGTTCCACACTGTAGAAGAAATCTCCAGTTACAACTCAGGCAGTGCATCAGGTCTGCCCTTGGCTTGCTTGACAACCAGTTTTTGTCCCCAGGCTGGTTTCCCCCACCCCTGTGGCAAAGTGGCCCCTCCTTGTCAACCCACAGGTCTTGAGACGTGGTTGCCAGTGCCCTGCCCCGGTGACAGTCGCAGGATCACAGACCTCAGCAAATAAAGTCTGCAGGCCCCTGACTAGTACCCAAGAAACAGACTCTAAGCTCCAACTTCTCTGCCAGCATCAGAGGTTCCAAGATTGAGCGTGTGAGGCTCCAGACTGACATGAATCTTCCTGTGTGCAGGGACAGAGGAACATGGTGCCACAAAGTCAGGCCCACAGAGCAGGCAAAGTGCTTGGGTGGACCACAGAAGGCCAGGCTGCTCAACAGGTGGGGCTTGGTGCTGTCTGGAGGCTCACAGACGGAGACTCCAAAATCCTGGTGTTCCTCCCAGGACCTCTGTCTTGAACTGGCCCATAGACACATATCCAAGAATGGCAGGAGTCTTCCAAAAAGTCATGTCATCATAACTGCCTACATCTCTCATTGCTTTTAGAGGCTACAAACTCTTCCTGAGCTCTTTCTTTCTCCTTGAAGCCTCACGAGAGTTCAAAGTCACTCTAAAGGTGAATTGTGGGGACACGATCATTCCCCAAATAAGAAAGCAGGGCTTGCGGGGTAAGTGGCCTTACCCAAGGTCACACCAGTCACAGTGGAGCTCACCCTCAGAGGAAGATTTTCTGACCCTGTTCTAGTGCTCCAGTAACCCACTCAGCCAAATTTCCTGAAAGAAATTTGTGCTGGCTCTAATTTCCCACCTGTCAGTCCCTTCTCAACGTGTTCTAGTCATCTTCTCTCATCTTGCCACAAAAGTAGCTCTCAAAATTATCGATGACCTCTGTTGCAGGCTGGATCATGTCCCCGCAAAAGATGTGTTCACCCCTAGTACCTGTGACTGTGACCTGATCTGGAAATGGGTTCTTTGCAGATGTAATCAAGTTAAGATGAGGCCATACAGGATGAGGGTGGGCCCTGTTTCTAGTGTCCTTCTAAGAAGAAGGCCCATGGGGAGAAGGCCTTGTGAAGATGGAGGCAGAGACTGGGGTGATGCATCTACAAGCTAAGGAACCCTAGGAACTGCTGCCACTACCAGCAACCAGGAAAAGACAAGGCAGCCTCCTCCCTTAGAGCCTTCAGAGAGAACCTGGCCTGGCTGATATACTGATTTCAGACTTTCAGCCTCAAGAAATGTGAAACCATCCATTTCTGTTGTTTTAAGCCACCCAGTTTCGGGTCATCTGTTAGGGCACCCCCCAAGACATAAATACAGTCTCCATGTTGTTGTATCCCGAGGGCAGTTTCTCATATTGTTTGACATCTCAGCCACATACAGCTCCAGTAGCCCTGCATCTCCCACAAACAGATTCTCTCCTAGACACTGTACCCTCACACTCTCCCGGTTTCCAGCCCCTGGTCACTTTCTTCTCAGTCACCTGTCTTTATAGACTTCCCTCCTCTCCGGCCATTGTGCGTTGGGGTTCATTAGGGCTAGGTCAGTCCCGGCACTCTTGGTTTCTTACCCTTTTACTTTCCCCCCACAGCAATTCCACCCAGGCCACCACTTCATTCTGCACCTATTCACCAATGAGTCCAAGAATCAGCATCCAGCCCTCCCCTTTGAGCACAAGTTCATGTCCAACTGCCTATTTGGTCCTTTCAAAAGCCCATCGCACTTAGGGTGCCAAAGGTAGAACTTGTCATCTTCCCCATCCATCCAGTTGGGTCTGACAGAAACCTAAGAGTCATTCTCAATCTTCTTTCCCCTCACCCTCAGTCCAATTTCTTATGAGCTCCTGACTTATTTCAAAAATATTTTACCTCTCTAATCAGTCCTTTTCTGCCATCACCACAGCCACCATGCCAGTACGAGCTCTTGGTATCTCTCGGACCAGCAGGACTGCTCCTGTTGGCTGTCCCCTGCCCCTTTTGCTTCTGTCCTGCCACCCCACCCCACTCCCCGTAGCCAGAGCAATCTCAAGACACAAATCTTACCATATCTCTGGCCTGTTTAAAATCTTGAGCATCATCCCATAGTTCTTAAGATAAAGAGCAAAATCCCTACAAGGAACTCCAGGATGCTGACGAGCACTGCACCTTATCAATTTGGAGAAGTTAGTTAACTTCTCCATCTCAGTTTCCCTCTTCTGTAAAATAGATGTAAGGAGAGCACATATATCGTAGGTTTGTTGGAAACAGTAAAAGAATTGATACATATGAAGTACTTAGTATTATGCCTGGAACATAGTAAATCTAAAGTAAAAACATCAATATTATTATCAATATTGTATTATTATTACACAATCATTATTAATATTTCTAACCTTACATTGCAACATGCTGCCCCCTTGCTCTCCTCATCCAGACACACTGGCCTTCTTTACTATCCTTGACCATGCTGTGTCTCCACCTGCCACAGGGCCTTAGTACGTACTTAGTATATACCTAGTGTATCTTCTACCTCATTGCCAAGTTACCTCCTACTCAACTAGCAGATTTCATGTGAAGTGTCACGGCTTCAAGAAGGCTTCCCTGACCTTCCAGACCAGAACCAGACTCCCCATCATTACATGTTCTCTTTGTTACATTTACCCTCTTGTGATTATACTTGTATTTAAGTGACCACCTTATTCACATATGCCTCTTTGACTAAGTTGAAAGCTTTGTGAGTACAGGGCTCATAGGTTTTCTTACCATTTATCCCTAGTGCCTAGCACAGTGACCCGCATCAATCCTCAAGGAATGTTTGCTGCAGGTATAAATGAACACTCCATCTAGCTCACTACCTCCAGCCACTACCTCCTTTTTTAAATCCCCCTCAGGTCTACGATGCTGAAATTGCCACAAGGATAAACAGGAAGAACCACTCAGGTAGACTCTGTGAGTGAGTGACACTGCTCTGTTCCAAGCAATAGGGAAGTAAATGTTCTCTGTTCTGCTCCTTCTCTCTGGGCAACCCATTCTAGAGGCATTAAAGCCATCTATCATGCTGTTGATCACAACACATCCAGATGCGCTGAGCAATAAAGCCATTCACAATACACAGTCATCCCATTTCAGGAAGACGCTCCTAGCCGAGCCTTCCCAGGGGATCTTGCAGGTGAAGAGAGACACCCATCTGTCTGGGAAGGGGACTGTTGTCTGCAGAGCTCTCTTTCAGCTTGGTGGCATATGTCATGGGACCTGCCTCCAAAACCTGCAGGTAGTAGACCTTGAAATGGAGCCTTGTCCAATCAAGCTGACACCAAGTTCTGCATTTGTTCAGGGTGTTAGAAAATGCCAAGCTCAGGTTGGTTTTTGAGGAGAGCCTCCTGTTCAAAATAGAAAGGGTTTTGTGGGGATTTCCCCATCTGCAGCTGAATAAAATCGAACTTTGCAGAAAAATTTCTTCTGAGAACAAAATCAGGATCCAAAAAAAAAAAGGTTTCAGCCTCCTGGATCAATGACCCAAGCCTAACAAGATGAAGTTTAAATAGGAATTAGTTTAAGGTTTTCCACTTCGGTCCAGAAAGCCAACTGAAAAACTGAAAGCCGTATAGGGTGGTGGGGATAAGCCTTGGCAGCAGCTGGTATGACAAAGATTTTAGGAGTTTTAGTGGACTCTCTGCTCAAGAGGAGTCATCAGTGTGATGTGGTTGCCAAAAAGGCTTAAGCAGTGTTAATGGAAGGATAGGACCTAGTGAGACAGAAATGACTGTCCTACTCCCTCTGTTCTGGTCACAGCACACCCAGAATATTGCTTTCAGTACAAAGCACAGAATGTAAATTTCACAGACTATGGTCAAGCTGAACAGCATCACCAGGCAGGTAAGGAGGGGCAATTTCCAGGAAGAGTCTTGCACCAGATAACAATGCTAAGGTCAAGGAACCAGGACCATTTGGCCTAGAGAGCCGGTGCCTGGAAGGGACAGACCTAATGGCACTCAAAAACTTTTGGTAGGTGGAGAAAAAACTAGTCATTCTATGCAACCCCTATAACTCCCCCAGAACTAAAGGGGAAAATATAGAGTGAAGCAGGTTTGGCTCAGTATCAAGAACATCAGTGTTGGTGATGCCGTGTCCTTTATTCTTAAACTACGCAACTAATACATGTACATTGTCGAAGAAAACTTCAAGCAGTACAGATACATAGAGAATAAAAAGTTCCCCTCTTAACTTCCCATATACCTAGATTTTATTCTCTCCCTCCATGAGAAACCACACGTGAGTTTAGTGTATACCCTTTTGAGCCTAGTGCAAAATGCATTTATTCACACACACACACACACACACACACACACAGAGTCTGAGTTTGGAGTTTCTCCCCAATGAGACCATACTTTACCCACTGGGGAAAGCCTGCAGAGCACTAAGCTATCCAAGGTGACGATGGGCTGCCTCCAGAGAGAATGAGAACCCCCTCTAGTAGAGATGTTCAGAGAATGGACAGCTATTAAGGGAACTTGGGCACTGGAAGATCCTTAGTTCTCTCAAACTTTATATTGACGAAGAATCACAGAGAGTGATTTTTTAAAATTCAGACTCCCAGTCCCAAATCCAGAGAATCTGACATAGTAGGTCTCAGGGGCCATGAATCTGCATTTTCCTCAAGCATCCCAGGTCACTCTAATGCAAATGGTCAATGGATCACACATTAGAAAACACTGGAACACATGGTTAGACCACCTGACCTTAGGGTTCTCTCTGTCCCTGGCCCTCAACTTGAACTGGATCAAATTGGAAAGTCCTCCTGAGGAACCGTCTGCCGTCAGGAGGCAACCGTGATGTCCCATAACTAACTGGCTGACTATCTTTGCCTGCCTTTCCCAGCTCCCCTGAGCCCAGTGCCCTGCCCTTGTTCCCATTTTGGAAAGCTGAGAGATTCCTCCAGGGGCCTTAGCATGGAGTACACACCTAGCAAGGGAAGCAGAGTGAAGGACACACCAAATCTATAGTCCACCACCCTCACCCCTACCCCCCCGGGCCAGTTTTGAGAAGGGCAGTGACTCTGCCCTGCCTCGGGCTCCTCAAGAACAGCAGAGCAGGCTGGGGCCTGAGAGAGGACAAGATCTCCTGCAGGCATCCATCCATCCCACGTGCTTCTGGGCTCCCCACAAGCCCTGGAAGGTGTAGGTTGGGAAGGTGTGGAGGATTTTAACAGTCACAATGACTGAGGGCAATCACATTATTCAGTGAGTGGGGCCACGGATACTAAACACCCTGCAATTCTAGAGAGAAAACCACACAAAGAAGAAGTGCCCCTCTGCCCCAAATGCCAAAACTACTTACCCTTCTTCTCTGTGTACCCCACCAACTATGCTACTGGTGCCAACGTGAGCTGTACTCCTTAATTTTGTCTCAAGCTAATCACGTTGACATCTATGCTAAGACAATTGGATCTAGAGGATACTGGAGGAAAGGGCACGGATCTCAGCAGAAACACAGGCAAAGTGCATGGCCACCAGCAAAGCAAGGTTCCAGGCCAGTCCCAGCTAATCTAGCCCCAGGCCCATGCAATCTCCTCTTGCCCAGACAGATATTTTCTACCAAGGTTTCAGCTCCTAATGAGGAACTGCCCTCTGAGCAACACAAAGGCTGCTTGTTTCTGGGCCCTCTCTCCAGAGGGCTCACGCACAAAGAGGCTTTTTCTCACCTCAAGGTGCTCTTGGCTGGTTTGACAGGAGCGCTATGCACAACAGGACCATGTCTTCAAATGGTCGAGGCTATTTGCTTTGTCAACTGACAAATGTCATTTATCATTGGAGACAGAGATTGGATATTGGGGCCTCTGGCTGGTGAAAGCTGTTGAATATTTTTTTTTCAGGATGGCTTAGCAGCAACTTGGCAAACTGAAATGTTTTCTCGCACTCTGGATTTAAAGATACAGTCTTCCTCTATAGAAAAATGTCAGCCAGACTTTATGAGATGGCTAAACCCTGCAGTTCAGTTCATGAGCACTTACTCATGCCGTCTCTTCTTCGGGTACTTTACCAGTATTTCTTCTCTCTCTCCTAGTGTGTTGTGGATTGCATCCTCCCAGGAGATGGAAATCAAGTCTCTTCCTTTGGTCCACCCACAGCGCCTAGGACAGGGCTGGGATCGTCCTGCACCAATACAGACGTGCCCACTAACTGATTATTGACTGTCCACTACAACGTACGCATTTACTGTCTCGTCTGTTTTACTCACTCTCTTCCAGTCGTGCAAACTGTCTTCCCCACTCCTAACCTGAACCACAGGCCACAATCCAAGACCTGCCGCAAGATGACTTTTCTTGAGTCAATTCTGATCTTTCTCATACTTTGTTTTTCCCCGGATTTAAATGCAGAACAGCTGAGAGGGACGCATTGGCTTACGTGCTGTGTATATTATCTTTTCAACTAGTCTGCTGGTGTCTTGAGTGTGGACGTGACATTTTCTGCTGCCTCTTTGTCCCCAGTTGAAACCAGTGCTGGGCTGTGTCTTCCCGCATGATCACATAGCTAACAATCAACAGTGCCAGGACTCACACTCAGGTGTTCCAATCCCAAATCCAATTATCTTCCCACAAAAAACAACCCTCTTAGCGATCCAGGATAATCTCAAAAAAGTCTGATTTTGATATTACTAAATTCATGAGGGTCAAAAATACAACTTTAGCTACTTTGCAGACTGTGTTTCATTATTAACAATGCTCTGAGTGACTAATTTAGAACTTATTATTCTGAACCATGAACAACAACTGCATATATTTCACTATTTAGAAGAGCGAGTTATGCGTCTGCCTAATTAGTATTTTAAGCTTTGTTTATAACTTTTACAGTAGCAGGCTTTTCAATACAGACTCTTCCCTGGGGCTTTCCAAGTCTTTGCACATTATGGTTACTCTTCTTGCCCCTGAGGATTTTCAAGCTCTCTATACTTCAATTCATTTCCATAATCTTCCTGGGACAGGAACACAATACAATAATAGCTACCAAATATTTATTGAGCACTTATTGTGTGCCAGGCATTGTGCAAACCACTTTGCATGCATGATCTTATTTAATTTTCCCAAGAATCTATGTGCAGAGTACTGTTAATATTCCTTTTAAAGAAGAGAAGACCAAGTCTCTGAGATGGTAAGTAAAATTCTCAAGGTTATCTAATACAGTAAATTCAGCACTGAAACCCAGGGTTTGTTGGACTCCAAAGCCCTCATCAGTAGCTATGTTATTGAAATGACTCCAAGCTTAGGGATCTGGATCCTACAGGAGACTCTGCCAAAGCTGTGTGACTTCGGGACGTAGAGAAAAATAGCAGCGGAGCTTGAAGGTGAGCAGGCATTTGTAGCAGCGGAAAACACACTCTGAGCAAACAGGAGAGCATCTTCAAGGCTTGGAGAGGCGTGAAACATGAAAGTGCTCAGGCTGACAAACCACTGAGGCTCTACAAAGGTATAACCCAAGGTGGAAATAACAGCTACAGGGGACCCTCACAAAATGTTTTCTGGGCATGCTTGGAAAGCATGAAGAAACCAAGAAGACAGGGCAAATTTTAAAAGTGACCGAATCTGACAAAGCCCTACGGTCCCCTGGTAGCACCAGGCTTCAGATGTCCCACAAGCAGAATTGTGACCTGGTGACTTGCAGAGGCCACACCAGTAAAGCAAGTCTGTGTCGATGTCTGACCTCCTTCTGGTAATGGCATCCTCCTTCCTTTGGGGAACTCTCTCTCCCCTGATGTATTTCTATTTGGTTGCTAATTACAGAAATCCTCCCCTTGATTACCAAGGTGGTTAAGTGTTCTAAGGAAGGCAATCACAGCCCCTCTGTAGAGAATCTGAATCTTTAACAAACAGGGGAGCTAAGAGATCGTAGCTGCCATCCAACAATCACATTCTGGAGTCTTGGTCCAACTGCTGAGGTACCCAGAAAGGCCCTACCGTCTGCTCTGCCTGAAGCCTACTGGTTCGGCTACTACTCCTTACAAGCTATGCTAAAGCCTTCCAATAATGCATTTTTGCTTAAGTTAGTTAAAGCCTGTTGCTGGCAGCCAAATAATTTTAAGACTCACTGAAAGAGGAAACGGAGGCCTAAGAATGTCCTGTGTGGTCTTCAGCTGGTCAAGCCCAAGATGACCACCATCTGGAAAGTTGTATCTGGGCAGTCTAATAATTGGCTGGACTCCAAGATAATTCTCTTGGAAATACTTCTATATCCAGCAAAACCTACCACAACATCTAGAACCAGGTACTATCTTCTCCAGAACATTCCACTCAACATTGGTGAAGTAGAAATGGTGACTTCCTGCCCCCACACACTGGCAGTCTCCACACACTACTGCATCTTCACTCCCTCCATCTCCCTCCCTGCCACACTCCATGTAATCTATCCAAATACTACAGCCTAAAAATAAGAGGTCAAGATATCTTTTCCGAAAGTCAACAGGATTAAAGGAAGTCATACGTTATGCCAATCCTTACAATCCTGCAAGGCAGATATAACTGTCACCAATTTTCTGTGATGGAATTGAGGCATAAACAAACATTAATCCAGGGAGTAGTTTGCACAGCTGGTCGCTGCCAAGGTCCATCTGGACTCTTTTGCTACAGGTATCAGACATATCTCTGTACCTTTGTACCTCCTCAGCCTCCCCTGTCCCCCAGATCCTCAGCCTCTTGCTTCACCTCAGCCTCTGCCTTGGCCAACCAATTACCCAAAGCCTGACTGGTCCCTTAACATAAGGCAAACCAGCTACATACACCAAGACCACCAACATCCCAGGCTGGATAACTGTCTAGGACTCACAGGACACGAGTTGTACTCATGGCTATGATTTATTACAGCAAAGGATACAAAGCGCAACCAGCAAAGGGAAAAGGCATGTGGAGAGAAGTTCAGGGGAGACCAGGCACAAGCTACCAAGGGACATCTCCCAGTGGTGTCCCAAGGACTCACTCGATTCCTCTAGTAATGCGTTGTGGCTACACGTGTGCAATGTTATCTACTGGGGAGGTTCACTAGAGACTCAGCACCCTGTGATTATTATTGGGGACTAGCCATGGAGGTAACTTCTGCCGGCACATACCAAACCTCCAGACTTGCAGAAGGAAAACAGGCGATCAGCATAAATTTGCACAAAAAGGTCTACGCACAATGACATGAACGCTTCTGAAATCCAAGTTCTCTGATGCCAGTCAAGGTCCAACCTTTCCAAGGTCCAACAGGCCTTTTGGCAAATAACAGTCTCAGACCTGCAATATTTACTCTGTCCCACATATATGTGGCTTGGATGAACTGTCGTATCACAGGGTATGAACTCTGACTTCCTCAGTGGCTTTCAAGAGGGTCAGGTATAACAAACCATAAATACAGGGAAGTTCTCTCCCCATGGGGCTTAACTTTGACCAATGAAAGTAGGAATGGGGGATAAATCCCCTTCCCTTTTTTACTCCCAAGGACTGTTCTGAGGCATGGTTTTTCTGTCTGGTCTGGCCAAAAACATCTTGCATGGCTGACCAGGTGCACCTGCTGAGCAACTGGCTATGACTAGTTTGCTGTCATTGTGTGTGTGTGTGTGTGTGTGTGTGTGTGTGCAAACACATGCTATCATGAACCAGAGGCCGGCACAGTGACGTATCACCCTGAGTTGCTTCTCATCCTTCCCGCCTCTTTTCTCTTTTCCTTCACTTTCCTGGGATAGCACTTCCCACATAACACATTAGCACTTAAGCCTTGTCTCAAGCTCTGATTTTTAGGAAACTCTGCCTAAGACACCACACTCTGTTGGGGATATATTGGCACTGAGCCACTTTAGTTTTATCATACTCTGGGAAGGACCACCCAAATAGGATGAAATGGTCTGGATGCATGCCTTCAAGAAAGGTATGTTTATTCTCTAGAAGAAGTAGATAGCCATTCATTTATATAACAAATTACTTACCAAACACTGAAAAAAGGCAAAGCAATGTAGTGGCCCTGGGAAGCTACAGTGAGTTGGTCAGGCATGGTCCTTGCCCTTGAAGATCTTGCAGGCCTGTGGAAGAAACAGTTGATTAAATAATTATAAAAACATCATAATAAGTGCTCTGATAAAGACCAGGGTGCCACAGGAACATGTGATAGGTGACCCAACGCAGCTCAAGGAAACGAATAAGCCTCTTGGAGCAAATGGCGCTTACGTGGGATATGGAAAATGTGTAGGCATTAGCCAAGGCAAGGGCCAGGGAAAGGGGAAATATCTGGGCTGGAGACACGAATTTAGGAGTCTCTCCATATATCAGTAATGGGAGCCAGGGGAGTGGTTAAAAAGGCACAGAGAGAAGTAACTGGCACAGATAATGCACCGAGCCATCTCTCCCTCCTCCGAACTCCCAAGGGACTCGGAACTGCCAAAACTTCTCAAAGCCCCTAACATTTATCTGGCACCTCGACTGTGAGTTAACATTTCATCTGCGTGAGTCTTCGTATCTGCAACTAGGCTGTGCTGACCTTAAGGACAAAGGGAGCCAAAGCCTTGCCTAGCTCTGGAAACAAGGTAAGTTTGAAAGTCTGACTAAGTGCCCTACTGACTGATTAGGATCCTGGAAGGGGAGAGTATCTTGAGGGTTTACCTTTCTAAACTTCCTCATTTTGCCTATTAAAAAAAAAAAAAAAGAAAGAAAGGGAAACCAGAGAGATGAAAAATGTCCCCAGTGCCCTAAGGTTTATCACACTGTCCTGTAATTGTCCAATGATTTTCTGCCCCTCACATTAAACTCCCAGCCACATGAGGGCAGGATTTGTCTACCTTGTTTGCTCTCATATTCCTGGAGCTTCAAACCACTTCCTACACACAGAAAGCACCCCAGACGTGTTTTTTGAATGAAAATAAGAAAATGCTAGTTCAGGCAGAGCCCAGGAAAGGAAGTATGTCCTCCGATCCTGCCCAGTGTCCACACATCAGCACGGCGTCTCTCTTTGCTGTCACGTGCGGAACCAGACCCAGCTTCTAGAAGCTGATGATCCTCCCGTTGGAGCCCCAGGCACCGGGTCTGCCCCTGGCCACTGCTCAGAGTAACGGAAGTGTGTTGAGAAAGTACTTTAGTTCAAGCACAACATCCAGCTCAATCCAAAAACTCTGCTAGTGCTATTGATTTGTGGGGGGTTTGAAATGGAAGGAGTGGCTGATTTTCTCCAAATGGCACATTTCATTCATGATGCATGATTGTAATCATGGCTTCCTGAAGCCTGCAGTCCCCAACTCGGCAAAAGAAAAAAAAAAAAGGAGAGAGAGGAAAAAAAGAAATGGCTATTTTCTGGAGTGAATACACTGAAAGGGCAAGAAATCCATATTCATCTTCTTGCCTCTCGGCTGGACTCTATATTTCGCAGGCAGGTGGAACAAAAATCTTTAAATATCATGCTGATCCAGGAAATGCTCGGCAATATTTAAAGAGCTCTGCGTGCCTGCCTCGTGCCCCTCCAGCTCTCCACAGGCAGCCCCCGCGTCACCACTGCCGCAGCTCGAGTGAGCACGGCTCCAGACCCCGGGTTCAGATTAACTGGCGCATGACCTTTACAAAGTACTGTAGTTTATAGGAATGTTGAATTTTTCAGCAGCTAGGGAGGACGGGCACTCATGGGAAGGGAGGAATGGGAAATGACTCCGGGCTATTTAAGCCTCCAAGGGGAGGAATGAACTGGGCTTCGACTTTAATTATGTCCGCTGCCCTCTGAGGCCCATCAGGAGACAATGGGCTACTACCATTAATAACGATTCTCCTGCCCTCGCCCGCGATAAATAACTTTAAGAAGGTCTTCAGAATATCATTTAGGTCCTTCTCCTCCCTCCTCCAGCACTGACTTGCTTTTTCCTTGGCAGATGGCTGAGATCTCGGGGCTCCCGGTGCCTTGACCTCCTGCAGATGTTGGGCTGCAGATGAAGGGCCGCTGGGGAAAGAGAAGAAAGGGCCTGAATGCGTCAGAGCAGGGCAAGCCGGGAGGTGGCCCGCTAACTGCTTTTCTATGATTGTCACTTACAGCTCTGATTGACCCGCCCGTAAAGAATTGTGGCAGCGATTGTCGAGGGCCTCAAAGGGAGACCGATGCGAGGAGAGCAGAGTATTATTGGGAGCCAGGTCAAACTTGCGATGAATGGGCGATTATGGGCAGGGGCAAAGTGCCATCGTTAGGAGGCCGTGACAAACTAGACGTTGATATATTATCCTCTCTGAGATCCTCCAACAGGCCATTATGGCTCCCCTAATGAGATTGTCATGCATGTCTCTTTACGTGGCTATTAAAGTCTTGTCTACATCTGCTGAAGTTTCCTGGGGAGGTGCGTGAGGGGCAACGGGGGGGAAGGCACTCCAGATATTCCTCTCTTCTGCAGTCCTCCTCGATGAGCCAGGAAAGGCTCAGGTTTGGCCCGACAGCGGCAGGCAAACCTTCCAAGGGAAGCTAAGGATGGGAAGTGGTCTTGGTTGGATGTGGGAGAGGAGGGGTCAGCAGAAGCCTTCACAAAGGCCACTCCTGATCAAAGGGTCTGCTTGGAATGGCCAACAAAGTGCCCCTTGTCCCATCACTTCTCTCTCGCCCCAGATGGCGAAATAACATGCTCTGTGATTCTCAGTCACTCAAAATCCCTGGATGTCCATGTGTGGGTGGTGACCCAGCCAATTCCATTTTATGCTGCTCGACTCAGGCACAAATACTTCATTTTTTCTCTGTAAGACTGGAGGAGGAAAGATGGCAAAGAAAAGGCCCTAAAAAAAAGAAAAAAAAGGCCCTGACACCTCGATGACTCACCGCCATGAAGGCTGTAGGTTTGGGACCATTCCAGGGTGAGTGTGTTGAGGGTGTGGGATGGCACACAGATCTTGACCCCACCTCCATGCAAGGACCTTCAGGAAAACCCTGCCCGCCAGCTCAACATAAACTCATTTCCTAAGAAGCCATGACCGAAGGCCCTGCCTGAGACTCTCCGCCATGACCAAGCCATGTGGCGCTCCCTAGTTCAGCTCTGAGATGTGTGACATTTGCTGTTGACTTCTCAGGAATAGATCTCAATGTGTACAACTGGCTCGGTTTGAAATAAAATGCACTTGTTTTTATGATTTTTCCTAGAACAACCACCACCAAGGAACACACTGAAATGTAAGCAGAGCGACTTGGAATTGGTTCTAAAACAGCTCCGAAGGAGGCTCTGCAATGAATATATCAGATGTCTGGAAATAGCTCAGCAAGAGGTATGCGAAAGAAGACCCCTCTGCTCTAATGAGACAATCCGCAATGGGTGAATACATTTGGATACACAATGCTTCAGTGTCTGGTTTGTTTTGGGAAAACAGGAGCCCCTTTCCCCTTTTTCAGGCCAAATGCAACACAATAGAGGAAAGCCACATGAATCTATTATGTCTTATAGGGCTTTTAGCAGGAGTATGACTGTTTAACCAGGCAGTGACACGAGAAGAATTACTATTAGACACTCCAGCTGAAAGTAGAGATTTTATTGATTCCCTACACTGGCCTGCCTTTTTATCTTTGATTGAGTGGCTTTCATGAATCCAAAAAGGTAACACTTTTGCATTGAAAGCAGCAGCAGGCAGTCCAGCCCAGACTGAAACCATCTGTCAGTCTAAAAGAAAGATGAAGGTACTTCCCAAAGTACCACTATCTGGGCCCCGCGACCCACAGGACCATCCATCGCCTACCCCGGTGCGGGACCCAGCCCCCTGGTGTGCGGCTCCTTGAGACCAAGACTGCTAAATCTTGACAGAGGGCTTACTGAAGAGATAAGCAAAATACACCTTCGTATAATTAGGACACTAATTGCACCCTGAGACAGAGTAATTATGTCCCCCTTTTTAGGAAAGCAGTTAGTTCTGCACATTCCTACTCTCCAGGTTTTTGTGATCATTATTTTTTATTGTTTCTGAGGTCTCATCTGGAAAACGATTGGATTTGTCTCTCTGTTTACTAAATATCAGACATGATGTACAAACATCTTTCAATTAGGTGTTCTGTGAGGAGCCTGCTCTCCCCGTCTCTATTTTAAACGGGACTCATTTGCATTCATGGGCAAATTAGGATGCAGAAAAGCGTACAAGCAATGTGCAGGTTTACACTTCAGTGAATATTCATAAAGTACCGACTCTCCTTGTGACCATTTCCCTGCAAATGGCCCTCCCACTATGTACGCTGTGTTTGTCATTCAGGGAACTTTTCATTTATTTTAAAGTGCCAGGTTTGAAGACAACACAAATGTATTCGGGCAGGCCCTGTAGAAGCCGGAGCTGAAAGGAAATGGTGTTTGTGTTTCATGCCACAACAGAGCACGCTGGGAATCCTTGCAATTGACGATGCCGTCTCCCTGTGCAGGTATAAGGGAAATAATCCAAAGTGACAAATGGATCTGGCCGAGGCTGGAGGAGAGACAACCCCTTGTTCTGCAATACACGGTTGCTTCTCTAAGCTTCTGCAGGCCAGGGTCCTCCGAACACAGTGCTCTAGGGACAGAGATCTCCTTGCATGCTTCCCTGGGCCCTGTCTTCTCCAAGGTTAGGTCTACATGGATGGTATCATCTGGATAATTCAGATTTTATAAATAAAACATACTCTGGCCTTTACTGTGCTGCTCAGATGATAAGTGAGGTAACTGCATAATCCACCTCCAAATCAAATAAGCCCCTTGGTGAAATGCACGGAATCAATATGGAACGAGAGAGGAGGCAAAATTATCTTTAGGAGGCTTTATCTGCATCATCTGTACTCTGAGAACAAGGCGCATTTTTAAACTGGAGCTGTGCTTCCACTCCCTCCAGTGTCTGCACGTCACAGGAGGAGTCAGTAGAGTGGACAGCACGATTGGGGCAGGGCCAGCCTGTGGGAGACGGGAAAGGAGGGCCCCATATGGAGGTAGGGCCCGAGTCCTGGGAACAAAGACTGCCGGGCCACTGAGCAGACATTCCTCCTCCCACTTCCTCCCAGAAGGGGAATGCTGAGTAAAAGCTTCCACAAATACGACCCTGGTTTCAATGCTTACAGCTGAGACCCTGCTCAGAATGAATTAAATATCTAAGAGGAAAAACTATAAAAATAAAACTCCGAAAGGGAAGGAGCTACAGGACCCAAGAGCGAAGGGGTGGTGAGATGCCACGGAGCTTTGTCCCACTGGCTCCTGGGGCTCTCAAGCATTCGCAATTCCAGACAGCACTCATGACCTGAACTCAGCGACTCAGCGTCCCCCATGGGGGAAAGAGAAATTTATATGTTTTATTGGCCCCTACTGGTCAATCAGCCAACCAGACTTGCATCTCAGGGGCAGGTATATCTGTAGGCTGCTCAAAGACTCCCAGACGCCCCACAGCCAGCTGCCCAAAGAGAAACGGCTTGCCCCAGTGGCCGTCAGCAACAGACAGAGGCCATCTTCCTTTGGACCATGGTGCCGCACCATGTGGCCTTCCCAAACAGGCAACCCCAGGCCTGTGGAGTGGCTTCCGAGCTCCACGGCAGCACACTTAAGAGTTGGCAAATAATGGGAGAGAGAAAAGGAGACACCCACACACAAACACCAAAGCACAAGCCAACAGAGGGAAGCCCCATACTAAAAATTCTCTAGACCCCAAAATGGTTGCCATGCGGTAAAGATGGGCCAAAACTAATCCGCTGAGATCTCAAATGCCATCAGGAAGCAGGGATCCTGAGGCTCTTGTGGAAAAAGGAGCCCACTGATGTTTTCTGTCTGGGATTGTTTGTTCATTCCAAACCAATCAGGAAGAACGAAATAGCACTGGTGTGGCTGGAGGCTGCTTTGTTAAATGGGTAGGGGTGCAGGACAGGGAGAGTGGCCCAATATCTGAGAGACCTGCTCTGTGACCTCGCATGAGCTGTGGTCCTCAACCCACATGGTTTTTCCACGTCTCTTCCTCATTCTTACCTCAGCGCAGCCAGGAAGCCACACTCAGCCCTTTTGACAATGTGATTGCTCCCTGCCCCCACTCTGCCCCCCCCCAACCGCCTTGTCCTTCTGCAGCTCTCCCGCCCAGTCCTGGAACTGTGTCCTTTCTCTGTTCTGCTCCCCTGCTGCTGAGCACGACAGGAAAAGCAAGTTCTTACTAGAGCCCATCAAAACTCAAGCAGGGGGCCTGTGTTTGTTATTCCTTCTTAAAATCCCTGAAGTGGCTGATCCAAATGTCTTGCTTCCTTTCTGTCCCCAGACCCACTTGGAACACACTTTGTCCTTGAATGTGGCCTTGCTTCCTACTTTACCAAGAGCCCATTTGATTGTTTTCTGCAGGAAAAAAAATCTCTCCTTTCCTTCCCTCTCTTTCTCTGCCTCTCCCAGGGAGGAAGTGCCCTTTCTCAAACAAGCTATCCCTTTTTCCCCTCCCCAACTCCCTCAGCCCTCACTTGCTTACATTTCCCATCTCCCACTCTCTCTCAGTGACTCCCCCTCACCTGCAATCAGGCTGGGTCACCTGCTTCTCTCTCAGGTCCTATTCTTATACTCCTCCTTTGCCCTCCCTTCCAAGTGCATTGAAAGAGGCCCTGACATCTCCAACTGCTTCCCCGCTCACTCCTCATTGGCCCCTTATCTCCTTCCCCACCTGGCAAGGCTCACGAACGACCTCTCCAACCCCAGAGGGAAGACCTCTCCTCTCTCCTTAACCCCCTGACCTCCATACGGCATTGACTCTATTGACCACCTTCCTCTTCAAAGGCCTGAGGTTTTCCTACTATTTCACCATCCTGAGTGCCCCACTGCCTCTCTGACTATCCTTCTTGGTCACTTTTCACTGGTTTCTCTCCCTCACTCCCTAAATCTGAGAGCTCCCCAAGGTCCTGCCCTCAGTTCTCTTCTCCAGCTGGGCTCCGTGCTTCACCCCTCTGCAGAAAACTCACAATCTAGCTCTGTACCTCTGACCTCTGGCCCAAGCCCCAGAACCCTATTTCTAGCTGCCTTGAGGATCTTTCCACCTAGAGGGAGGGAGAAGAGGGAAGGAAGGTAGGATGGAAGGAAGGATGGGAGGGAAGGAGGGAGGGATAGAGGAAGGGTGGGAGGGAGGAAAGAAGGAAAAGAAAGGAGAGGAGAGGGGAGAGGAGAAGAGAGAATATAAGGCAGGTGCGGGGGGGGGGGGGGAGAAAGGAAGAAAGGGAGGGAGGTAGAGATGAGGGAGAGAGCATCAAGGGAATGAGAGAGGGAGTATATCTGGTTTACACTGCTGCTCTCAAAAACAACCACATATTTATGGCTTCAACACTAGAGATTGATCACTTTAAAGTTCTGAAGATCAGAAGTCCAAAATGGGTCAGCAGGACAGTGTCACTTTTGGAAGCTCTAGGGGAAAGAACCCGTTTCCTTGCCTTTTCCAGCTTCTACAGGCTGCCTGCATCCCTTGGTTGGTGGCCCTTTCCTCCATCTTCAGAGTCGGCATGCAATCTCCTCAAATCTGTGTCCACCTCTGACCCTCCAGCTTCCCTCTTACAAGGACCCTCATGACTACGTTTAAGGCTCACCTGGAGAATCTACTTAATCACATCTGCAAAGTTTCTTTTGTCATATAAGGTAATGTAATCACAGAATCTGGGGATAAGACCTGGACATTTTGGGGGTGGGGGTGTGTAATTACTACTCTGTCTACTACCAGGAAGGAAGGAGGGAAGGGGGGAGAGAAGGAAGGAAGAAGAAATCTTCTCCAGACTCCAGCACTCCTCCATGGCACTTGTTCTGAATTTTCAACTGGCTGTTCTCTCTTCCAACTCCAGCTCCCCAGCTGTCCTTGGCTTCTGCTCTCGTGGGGCTCCTGGAGAAGCTACCATGTAAGTTCCTTGAGGCAGGAACTGTCCCTTTCTGATCGGCTTCCTCTGCAGCCACTCACAGCGCCTCCCTCGTGCAGAGCACGGGCTCAGGAATATTTGTGGGACTGGATTGAATTGTTGAAAGCACAGCTTCTCTGCCTGGGCCTGCCCTTGTGGCCTCGGCTGACAGCCTGGAGATTAACTGCCTAATGAATAAAGTTGCTGAGCCTGGCCCAGCTGTGCCTTTCAGAGTGTGTTGGGGTTTGCTTTGCCAAGTGCAGCTGATTGCCCCTGTCATTCGTGTCTCAAGCACCCGAGCCGCCGAGCCGAGGCGGGCAGGACCACCTGACCGCAGCCGCAGCTGCAGACACGGCCAGCAAGTCGGGGCTGCGGCTCACCTGCCTTTGAGTGACGTGAAACATAATGCTGGCCTCCAAAGCTGCCAATGGCAAGGCTGCAGAGGCCCGAGCGGGGCTGTCACCACTCACCTGGATGGTTCCAGATAGGCTCTCCCCACCCCAACTCCTACCACCCATGTTTAGCTGGGGCTGGAAGTGTTTCAATAAAGATGTGGATATGGATACACAAAGGGTGTCAGCAGGTTTTTCTTTTTAAAGAGTCAAGAATATACATAATTGCAGGAACAGTACATCGAATGTGACGTGAACCTTTGGACACGGAGTCTCACCCCGGCACCGAGGCCACAGATGTGTGGTTTGAGATGCCCTGGAATGCAGCCCATCATGAGTCCCAAGGAGGAGCCCCAAGGCTGGCACCAAGGCAGCTGGCCAAGGGGGCTTCCATCTTTGGATGCGGCTGTAAGGAGAGCCTCACGGGCATCCGAGACGACCTGACAAGGCCGCCCAGTACGGCCCCTCTGGCACAGGGCACAGTTCCTAGTCACAACCTAGGAATGAGGGCGCCCTGCCGCCACCTGCAGCAGCTCTTGTCCACACCTCCTTCTGGCAGCCTCAAACCTTGTCCCCACAGAGGGTGGGACACTGTTCCCTGGGGCTCCCTGTGTCACCCTTTCTTTCTCTCTCTCTCTGAATCGTCACCCCTTCCAAGGACACCTTCCCCAGACACTGGTGAGAAACCCGAAGTGAAATGAAGAGAGAGTGAAAAGAAAAACCTGACCTAAGAGCAATGGGAGTGGTGAAGCTCTTCTGAAAGCAAAAAACCCTGCGTTTGTGAATTACCCACTCATTAATTCAGCAAGTAGGCACCAAGTGTCTACAATGAGCCAAAAACTGTTCTGGGTGCTGGGAAACAGCAGGATACAAAACAGACCCCAATCGCTGCCCCCAGGGAGTGGGAGACAGAAATAAACAAGTAAGTAAAATGGACAGCATACAAGACAGCAGTAAGTGCTAAAGAAAACGGTGAACACAGAGGGTGGATGGGAAGTGTGGAGGAGGCTCCCACTCCAGCTGGACGTGGTCAGGTACACGTAAGGCCATGCTGACCAACCTCCGAGAATGCTTTCAGTACCGGCGTGAATCCGTTTCACCTTCCAGATTCCTGAGTTTCCTGGTCTCAAGGTTCTGCCTTTCCCCCCAGTTTTGTGACTGCTCCAGTGCATTCCTGCTGCNTAGGCGTTTGCTCATCTAGATTACAGTAACTGGAACTACAGACAGCCTCTACTATTTGCAAAAGAGTCCTCCCACTTGGCCTGGGGATGATTCCCAAACCCAGGGAAACCAGGTAGCAGCTGGCAACCTCCCCTTGAATAACCCCCTGCAAGCCCAAAGCAAGGCAACGCCCAACGCCTCGGAAGATGCTCTTCAAAACACTGAGACACTGGAGGACATCTAATGTCCAGCGAAGGGAGCAGAGGACACTTAAGTAAGCTAGGCATCCACTCAAAGAACTAGGAAATCACCATTCTGCAGTGTAATGGGGTTTCTCAACCTCAGCATCATTGACACTTGAGGCCAGAGAATTCTTTGTGGGGGGAGGGGGTCCTGGGCACCGCAGGAGGTTTAGCAACATCGCTGACCTCTGCCCACTAGATGCCAGTGGCACTATCTCCTAGTCGTGACAGCCAAAAATGTCTCCACATATGGCCAAATATCCCCTGGGGGGGTGCAAAATCACCTCCCAGTTGAGAAACATTGCATTGTAACTATGAAAGCTATGTCAAAATATGGGGAAAATGAATAAAAAACTAGAACAGGGTGATAATTTCTTTCTCACGCATGAATTTATTCCTACCATCTTACAAAGGTATGCAACTAATCACATTTTGTTATACATTTAATGATTTGCCTTTTTAAAAAAATCAGAAATAAATGAAAGCGAGTGTTGCAGAAAATGTGAAGCATATTGTCCCTATAGTAGAGAAACACACACACACACACACACACACACACACACACAAAGACCTCTAAACTGTACCTTCTCTATGATTATTATGACATAAAAACACAAAAATAGTTCGATTTTCTAGGGTAGCAGGATTGTGGGTAAATTTTTTTCTGCTTCAATGTTTCAGTGTGGTTATGAAATTATATAGGAAAGTAATTACATCTTTTAAATCTCTCACTGCAATAAGGCTCTCTGATGGCTACAGTGATGGAGAGCCATGTGTTTGGTGGGCATCTATGGGATTTTGTTAATGATGGTAGAACTCAGAGCAGAAGAGTCAGCCCTTCCAGCTACAGGGTAGCTCACTCCTTCAAAAGAACAATTTGCCAGGCAGTGGCAGGGGCAGCATTTAGCCAAGAGAATGAAGGAAACGATACCACTATCGATGACATATAAAAGACAAAACTGCAAACCTCCAGGTGTGAATTTAAAGGTGACTCTTCTGAAGGGAGAGCTTTTGAGGACACTGCAGCCCTATTTAGGAAACTACACCCCTCTCTGGACTTTCTGGCCAGATTTCATGCTTGTTCCAAGAGGACACTGCAGCTCCCACGTTATAACTGACACCAATGTTCAGAAGTCACCTCTTTCCTTTATACATGGCAGCATAGTTGGCTCTGCTGGAACAATCAAAAGTCTTTACTAATGACCGGGGGTAACACGGTGGGGAAAATAGCAAAAATCTGGGTCTTCTCTCTTGCAAAATACTCCTTTTCAGTTAGCAGAGCACCAGTACACTCACCTCCCTCCTGTCTCTCCATCACCTTAGCATGACAGCCACCATCCTCGACCTCTACCATGCAGGGCATAATCCTAGACATGCTCACTCTTCAGTCAGGACAAAATAGAGGGCTGAGTTCTCTCCACTATCATGGTTTGGTTCCTGATTAAGAATCTCTTTCCAAATTGAGAGATGTCAGGAATGATTTCACAGGACCATGCCTACCCAGAAGAGGGCTACCTTAATTTTGTGGGCCCCAACGGAGCAGCCACGTCAGAAAACCACTTCGTACAACCCCAGCATTCACTTACGAGATGCTCACATGCAATAACAGTGTGGCTGCTCTGTAATAACCTGGAAAGTGACTTCGCATTATTCCTATATTCATGGCCCATCAATTTCTATCGCTTTCTCTGGTACCTTACAGATGCTCATAATTCTCATCCAACACACCACCTGGCACGGGTAACTTCCTATGGATTGGCACTGAATTAGTGCAAGGAGGCAGGACAAAGCAGGGCAGTGCAAGACAAAAGTTCAGTGTGCCTGTTACAGAGACAGACTGATGGCTTGGGTTCAAATCCCACCATTTGTCCATCTGTCAGTTATCTAATGTGGAAAAATATGTTTTCACTTTTTCTGTACATCGGTTTCTTGACCCATAATTTGTGAATTGGAATGGTGATGATGATGATGATGTTGATGATGGTGGTGATGATGATGATGGTGGTGGCAGTGATGGTGATGGTAATTATGATGGTGATGGTAACAGCGGTGATGATGATGGTGATGGTAGTGGTGGTGATGGTGATTATGATGGTGATGGTAATAGGGGTGATGATGATGGTGATGGTAGTGGTGGTGATGGTGGTTGTGATGAGGTGATGATGATGATGATGATGGTCGTGGTGGTGAGATGGTAATGACAATGATAATGATGGCAATGGTAGTGATGGTGGTGGTGGTGATGATGATAATGATGATGGTAATGATAGTGATGGTCATAGTGGTGATGGTGATGGTGGTGATGATGGTGGTGGTGATGAGGTAATGATGATGATAGTCATGGTAGTGGTGGTGATGGTGATGATAACAGAGTTAGGAGTAGTTCAAATAAACCATACAAAGGGGCACCTTAGTGGCTCAGTCGTTAAGCGTCTGCCTTCGGCTCAGGGCATGATCCCGGAGTCCTTGGATCGAGCCCCGCATTGGGCTCCTCCACTGGGAGACTGCTTCTTCCTCTCCCACTCCCTCTGCTAGTGTTCCCTCTCTCGCTGGCTATCTCTCTCTGTCAAATAAATAAAGTCTTTATAAATAAACAAACAAACAAACCATACAAAGCCCGTAGCCTATAGTATGTACTCAAATGTCAACTGCAACTTCAGAGCCAGTCCCTGCCACTGACTTACTGTGTGATCTCATTATACTCACCTGCCTTCTCTGCCCCTAGCTTTCTGGCTGAGAAATGAAGTACCTGTTCTTATTGCTTTGAGTTATCATGAAGAAAACTTTATTATAATTATGTTTAGACTCTACCGTGAGTTCCTAAATTACACCAACCTAATTGTTGCTCCAAGGACCCCTGTTAGAAACCCCAAGGTCTGAAAATAATAAACAAATAAATAAACAAACAAACAATTTTTAAAAAAAGAAAGCCAACAGTCTTCCTCACTCAATAGAGGGTCAGTATGTTTTACTGCCATGGCTGATTATGTCCAGACCTACCCATGGCGTCTCCATAACTTCACACAGCATGTCCCACCCTCGTGACCAGTGGGCCTTTGTACTTCCCTTCTTTCAGAGAGGGACAAGTTCTCGGTCAGGCTGCAAATCCATGAAGTCACAAAGCTAGAAATCACAGTGGAGTTACTGTAGCCACGGGTGAGCATCTAGAATTTCTGCCTCAGATGTTTCCATGGGTTTGGTCTTGTAAACAAGTGCTGAGTGGTTTTAATCTAAGCTTACCCCTGGATGCGCACAAAATCTAAGGTGTGCCACTTCTGTTCCCTGATCCTCAGTTCCCTTTATTGCTTTGGATGCACTAAATCCTCCCTGTATCATGTCACGACCCTATGGGTGAAGTCAGGTCATGTGACACCTACTGAGCTTTAGGATGTGGAAAGAGGGGCCATAGAGAAGGTGAAGGCCACACTCCAGCAACTCACTTCCTTTCTACTGAGAATGAAGAACAGAAGAATCGGCTTTGGCTTTCCCCAGGCAAACAGAAGCCCTGGATAACATGTAGGGCCAAGAGACAAGGCGCCTTCTGCTAGAGGCTCTGTAATCACAATAACTCCATTGAGAGTTAACAGAGAATTTCCCAGTCCATCATTTCATCTGCTCCTCACAACTCTGGACCTGCCTTCTTCTCCATCAAAATATCTGTGTGGATCACCTACCTGTTATCCTTTTTCTCATCTTTACCACACAACTTCATGGGCACACATGCACTTTGACATCAATGGACACTGCTTCACCTTCAAAACCACTGATTGCAGCATCCTACAATTGTCATCCAAGATGACAATTTCCTCTCCATCCAACCCACTGTTGACTGACTCTCTCCAGGGTCATTTTCAACCTCATTGTGACCCCCAGTTCATTGAGCCCTATGAGTGCCTTCCTTTCTTTACTTCCTTCCTAATCCACCCAAGCATATAGCCCATCATGTCCGCAACCTTCTACCAGACTCCTTAACTCCCTTGACACCCTTTCTTTTTATCATTCCCAATTTGCAAAAGCTCCAGTATTTCTAAATGAGGCATAAGAGCCACATTTTAGGTAAGACAGCTCTCTGTCATGCAGGGCTGCTCTGCATAGCAAGGCAGTTAGCATCCTAGCACCTGGGTACTAAGTCTCAGTAGTATCCCTAATCATTGTAACAAACAAAAGTCCCCCACAACTCCCAAAAGCCCCCTACCTCCAGTCTAGGGCCCCTGAAATCCATAATGCAAGCCATCAGAAAGGACAGGCTGGAATTCTGGGGCAGGAGCTAATGCTGCTGTCCACAAGCAGAATTTCTTCAGAGAAATCTGAATTTTGCCCCTTAAGGTCTTTCAACTGATTGAATCAGGCACACCCAGATTATCTGGGATAATCTTTTTTACTTTAAGTAACTTGATGATAGACTTTATTCACATCTACAAAATACCTTCACAATAACACCTAGATTAGTGTTTGATTAAATAACTGGGGACTTTAGTCTAGCCAGCTCAACATGTAAAACTGACCATCACAGGAGACCATATAATTTACCGCCCAAACTGGGATACTCTTGAGAGTGAAAGGAAGACCTATTCATGATTATGTCAGAACAAGCATAAATTGAGACAGTCACAAGCAAATTGGAACATATGGTCACCACACCTATGGGATGCCTAAATCTGCCTAATGAAGTCCCCCTGTGTCTTAATAAGGCTCAGGAAACAACCAAATATTCTCCCACATGACAGAAAATGTTGAAGCCATTATATATGAGCTAGCAGATCTAGAAGGGTCTCAAGCTCATGACAAGGGAAGCTACAGCAGAAAGTAAAAGACCAAAGACCCAGGAAGATCACGGTTAATTCAGATAGTACCAGCTCTTACCTAGCTTCTCCCTAATCCATGTACCTAAACGGCTCTCAACAAAGTTAGCAATGACCTCTACATAACTAAGAGGGAGCAGCATTTGGCAGTGGTCAAGGATAGGGGATTCTGGAGTCGTATTCCCTTATTCAAATTACTTACTGTGTGAGCAAGTTATATAAGCTCTCTGTGCTTGGTTTCCTTATCTGGAAAATGGAGATGATGAGTTTCACATAAAGGTGTTAGAGTAGTTCCCAGTAATGTTTACTATCACCACCATTACACCTAAAAGACACATTTCATCCTCATCCTATCTCACCTGTCAGCAACATTTGACCCTGTTAACCACACCCTCCTTTTTGAAACACTGTCATTTCCTGGCTTCCACGAAACAATGCTAATGTGACTTTCTTCCTGACTCTCTGGTCACTCCTCAAGCCACACTTTCTTCCCAAGCAATCTCATCTGCACCTGTGAATTCAGTAACCATCTCTTGACTCTCAAACCCGTATCTCCAGGTCAGACCTTGCTTCCAAGCTTCAGACTCACACCCCCACCTGCCTACTCAACACCACCTCCTGGATGCCTCCAAAGTTCTCAAATTCAACATGTCTAAATTGAACTTATGATCTTCTCCCCTTAAAAAACTGGCTCTCCTCCTTGGTTCTCCCATGTCCCCATCATCCATCCCATCCCACTGACCTGAAACCATAGAAGTGGTCCTCTCCATCACCCCCTTTAACCAACTGACCTCCCAGTTCAGTTTTACCTCCTAAATGATACACAAGAGATCAAAAGTGCACCCAGTCCTCAGCCTCCCCACTACCACAACCTAACTGAATATTCTTCCATGTCCTGCCTTTACTATTGTTGTGCCCCAACTGTTCTCTCCACATCCACTCTGACTCCCCTTCAATTCATCCTCATTGGTAGGCCTGACCTATACACATGCAACATACACACACTCATGCACATGTACACATACAACATATACACACACACACTCATGCACACACAGAGTTTTAAAATCTTTTGTCACCTCCCACTGCTGTTGGGATAGACACCAAAATCCTCACTGTGGCCCCCCCAAATCCCTGCCCAGTCTGGCTCCTGCCTGCTTTTCTAGGCTCCCTTCATATCATTCTCCCCTTATTCTTAGCTCCAGTCACCTTGGCATTTTTTCAGTCCTGTGCCTGAAATGTACTGTGCAACTCCCACCCCAGGCTCTTTGCACATGCTATTTCTTCTGTCAGGAACACACTAATCCTACTCTTAACTGTGGTACTTTTCTAATCCAAGCTCAAATTTCTTTTCCTCAGGGATCCTTTCCCTAAACCATTTTCTGACTCCACCCTTTCATTCGGATCATTTCCCTTGTTATACTCTCTCCTAGAGCCATGCTCTCAGCCCTCAGGACATGCATTCAGTTTGGAATTACATATTCATTACTGTGATGACTTGTCATGAGTAGACATTTTTCCAGAGAAGACATACAAATGGCCAACAGACACATGAAAAGATATTCAACATCACTTATTATCAGGGAAATGAAAGTCAAAACTACAATGAGATATCACCTGACACCTGTCAGAATGGCTAAAATCAACAACACAAAAAACAACAGGTGTTGGTGAGGATGTGGAGAAAGGGGAATCCTTCTGCACTGTTGGTGGGAATGCAAACTGGTGCAGCCACTCTGGAAAAGAGTATGGAGGTTCCTCAAAAAATTAAAAATAGAACTACCCTATGATCCAGCAATCACACTAGTAGGTATTTACCCAAAGAACACAAGAAGAACACTAGGAGTTGCTCCAAGATGGTGGAGGAGCAGGGGATCCTAATTCTGTCTGTCCCTGGAAATCAGCTAGATAGTTATCAAACCATTCTGAAAACCTGCAAAATCAACCGAAGATCTGAGAAAAGAATTACTACAATTCTACAAATAGAAAAACGACTACTTTCTGTAAGGTAGGAGGTGTGGAGAAGGGAACCCGAGGCAGTATGTAAGATAAACCGTGGGGGGAGGGAGCTTCTGCAAGGCGGCTACCAGAAAGTGATACAGCAGTGGAGTGCAAAAACAGAACTTTTAGAAGTTTACCTGAAGGGCGCTCAGGCGGCAAAGCAGCGCAGAATCCCAGGTGGTCTCAGGATCCCTGGGGTCACAGAAAGAACGGGGTGCCTGAGTGCAGATTACAGCGGAAGCCAGCTGTAATCAGTGAGCCCTGGAACGGCCTCTCAGCCAGGTGTTGCCATAAAGCACGAACCACAGCTCCATCGGGCGACCGCTCTCTGAGCAGGGGCCCAGCAAGCAGCAGAACCGGGCAAGGAGTGGCACTCATGCACATGGCAGGAGTCTGCAAAGTTTGGAGATTCCAAACAGGGTCAAGTGCCTGAGATAAAAACGCCTGGTCATAGGCTGGGTGAACACAGAGTGTGGACAGAGACCAGGGAAACAAGAGTGATTGACTGATTTTCTGTGAAGGCCCACTGAAGAGTAGGAAGTGCAAACTTTCAGCTCCCAGTCTAGAGACTGGGGCGCTGCCATGTTCATCCACCCCACCGCCTCCAGAGTCTCTTACACTGAGCCCAGTCCCCTGGCAAAAGGGGTGCACTTCCACCTGGGGAAAGACACCTGAGAATCAGCGCAACAGGCTCTCCCCGAGAAGACCAGCAGGAACATCCACTAATACCAAGTTTACCAATCATACAGAACTGTAAAGCTCCAGCTCTTGGGGAAAGAAGTATATAGCAGTCGTCGTTTTTTCTTATTATTCTTTAGTCCTTCAGTTTTATATTTTATTATCCTTTTCAGCTATTTTCTTTTTAATTATTTTTTAAGTCTTTTTTAATTTTCACTTTTTCACTTACAGTTTATACATATATTTTTCATTTTTGGCTTCCTTTCATTGTATTCAACGTTATTTTCGTGTATATGTACGTTTTTCTTTCTTACCTATTTTGGGATCTAGTTTCTTCTAACAAACAGACCAAAATACATTCAGGATCCAGTTTATTGTTCTGTTCTGTTCTACTTCTTATTTGATTTTATTCTCATTTTTTTCTTTTTCTTTTTTCTTTTTGGTTTCTATTCTCCTCTGAAAAATATTAAAGAGGATCCTTAAAGCAAAAAGAGAGACCAAAAGTAACAATGACCAGAAATGAACAGAAAAATATACAGAAACATTGACTTTACAGGTAATACAATGGCACTAAATTCATATCTTTCAATAATTACTCTGAATGTAAATGGACTAAATGCTCCAATCAAAAGACATGGGGTATCAGATTGGATTAAAAAATAAGACCCATCGATATGCTATCTACAAGAGACTCATTTTAGATCCAAAGACACCTCCAGATTGAAAGTGAAGGGGTGGAGAACCTTTTCTCATTCTAATGGACATCAAAAGGAAGCCAGGGTAGCAATCCTTATATCAGACAAATTAGATTTTAAGCCAAAGATTGTAATAAGAGATGAAGAGGGACAGTATATCATAATGAAAGGGTCTATCCAACAAGAAGATCTAAGAATTATAAATATTTATGCTCCTAACTTGGGAGCAGCCAAGTATATAAACCAATTAATAACAAATTAGAGAAACACATTGATAACAATACAATAATCCTAGGGGACTTCAACACCCCACTCATAGCAGTGGACAGATCATCTAAGCAGAAGATCAACAAGGAGGGGCGCCTGGGTGGCTCAGTCGTTAAGCATCTGCCTTTGGCTCAGGGCGTGATCCCAGAGTCCTGGGATAGAGCCCCCACATCAGGCTCCTCTGCTGGGAGCCTGCTTCTTCCACTCCCACTCCCCCTGCCTGTGTTCCCTCTCTCACTGGCTGTCTCTCTCTGTTAAATAAATAAATAAATAAAATCTTTAAAAAAAAAAAAAAAAAAGATCAACAAGGAAACAAGGGCTTTGAATGACACACTGGACCAGATGGATTTCACAGATTTATACAGAGCATTCCATCCTAAAGCAATAGAATACACATTCTTCTCGAGTGCACACGGAACTTTCTCCAGAATAGATCACATACTGGGTCACAAATCAGGTCTCAACTGATACCAAAAGATTGGGATTATTCCCTGCATATTTTCAGACCACGATGTTTTGAAACTTGAACTCAATCACAAGAGGAACTTCGGAAGGAACTCAAACACTTGGAGATTAAAAAGCATCCTATTAAAGAACGAATGCATCAACAAGGAACTTAAAGAAGAATTTTTAAAAATCATGGAAACAAATGAAAACGAAACACAACTGTTCAAAACCTTTGGGATACAGCAAAAGCAGTCCTAAGACAGAAGTACATAGCAATACAAGCCTTTCTCTAAAAATTAGAGAAGTCTCAACTATACAAGCTAAACTTACACCTAAAGGAGCTGTAGAAAGAACAGCAAATAAAGCCTAAACCAAGCAGGAGAAGAGAAGTAATAAAGATTAGAGCAGAAATCAATGAAATAGAAACCAGAAAAACAGTAGAACAGATCAATGAAACTAGAGGCTGGTTCTCTGAAAGAATTAACAAGACTGATAAACCCCTAGCCAGACTTATCAAAAAGAGAAAGGACCCAAATGAATAAAATTATGAATTAAGGAGGAGAGATCAGGACCAGAAAGGAAATACAAACAATTTTAAGAACACATTATGAGCAAATATATACCAAAGAATTGTGCAATCTGGAAGAAATGGATGCATTCCTGAAAAATTTTTATATGACCAAAACGGAAACAGGAAGAAACAGAAAACCTGAACAGAGCCATAGCCAGCAAAGAACTTGAAGCAATAATCAAGAATCTCCCAAAAACAAGAGCCCAAGGCCAGATGGCTTCCCAGGGGAATTCTGCCAAACATTTAAAGAAGATTTAATACCTATTCTTCTGAAGCTATTTCAAAAAATATAAATAGAAGGAAAACTTCCAAACTCATTCTATGAGGCCAGCATTACCTTGATTTCAAAACCAAAGACCCCACCAAAAAGGAGAATTATAGACCAATATCCCTGATGAACATGGATGCCAAAATTCTCACCAAGACACTAGTCAATAGGATCCAACAGAACATTAAAAGGATTATTCACCACTGCCAAGTGGGATTTATTCCTGGGCTGCAAGGGTGGTTCAACATCTGCAAAGCAATCAATGTGATATATCACATGAATAAAAGAAAGGACAAGAACCATATGATCCTCTCAACTGATGCAGAAAAAACACTGGACAAAATACAGCATCCTTTCTTGATTAAAATTCTGTGCATCATAGGAATAGAGGGAAATACCTCAACATCATAAAAGCCATATACAAAAAGCCCACAGCAAATATCATTCTCAATGGGGAAAAACTGAGAGCTTTTCCCCCAAGTTCAGGAACATGACAGGGATGTCCACTCCCACCACTGTTGTTCAACATAGAACCAGAAGTCCTAGCCTCAGCAGTCAGAAAACAAAAAGAAATAAAAGGCATCCAAATTGGCAAAGAAATCAAACTCTCACTCTTTGCAGATGACATGATGCTTTATGTACAAAACCCAAAAGACTCCCCACAAAAATTGCTAAACTCATACAGGAATTCAGCAAGGTGGCAGGATATCAAATCAAGACACAGAAATCAGTTGCATTTCTATACACTAACAATGAGACAGAAGAAAGAGAAATTAAGGAATTGATCCCATTTACAATAGCACCAAAAACCATAAGATACCTATGAATAAACCTAACCGAGGAGGTAAAGGACCTGTACTCTGAAAATTATAGAACATTTATCAAAGAAATTGAGGAAGACACAAAGAAATGGAAAAACATTCCATGCACATGGATTGGAAGAACAAATATTGTTAAAATGTCTGTGCTACCCAGAGAGGAATCTACACATCCCCTATCAAATACAATCCCTATCAAAATACCATCAACACTTTTCACGGAGCTGGAACAAATTATTCTAAAATGTGTATGGAACCAGAAAAGACCCCAAAAGCCAGAGGAAAGCTGAAAAAGAAAACCAAAGCTTACGGCATCACGATTCTGGACTTCAGGCTATATTACAAAGCTGTAATTATCAAGACAGTATGCTACTGGCACAAAAACAGACACATAGATCAATGGAACAGAACAGAGAACCCAGAAATGGACCCTCAACTCTATGGTCAACTAATCTTCGACAAAGCAGGAAAGAATATCCAATGGAAAAAACACAATCTCTTCAACAAATGGTATTGGGAAAATGGATGGCCACACGTAGGCTACCATACACAAAAATAAACACACACACCATATACAAAAATAAACTCAAAATGGATGAAAGACATAACCTGAGACAGGAATCCATCAAAATCCTAGAGGAGAACACAGGCAGCAAAGCCTTTGACCTCAGCTACAGCAACTTCTTGCTAGAAAAGTTTCCAAAGGCAAGGGAAACAAAAGCAAAACTGAGCTATTGGGACTTCATCAAGATAAAAAGCCTTTGCACAGCAAAGGAATCAGTCTACAAAACCAAAAGACAACCTACAGAATGGGAGAAGATATTTTCAAATGTCTTATCAGATAAAGGGTTTGTATCCAAGAACTTATCAAACTCAACACCTAAAAAATAGTCAAGAAACGGCACAAGACAGGAACAGACATTTCTCCAAAGAAAACATACAAACGGCCAATAGACACATGAAAAAAATGCTCAACATCACTCGGCATCAAGGAAATACAGATCAAAACCACAATGAGATACCACTTCACACCAGTCAGAACGGCGAAAATTAACAAGTCAGGATGCAACAAGTGTTGGTGAGGATGTGGAGAAAGAGAAACCCTCTTATATTGCTGGTGGGACTGCAAGCTGGTGCAGCCACTCTGGAAAACAGTATGGAGGTTCCTCAAGAAGTTAAAAATAGAGCTACCCTACAACCCAGCAACTGCACTACTAGGTATTTACTCAAAGGATACAAATGTAGTGATCTGAAGGGGCACCTGCACCCCAATGTTTATGGCAGCAATGTCCACAACAACCAAACTATGGAAAGAGCCCAGATGTCCATCCACAGATGAATGGATAAAGAAGATGAGGTATATATATATACCATGGAATATTAGCCATCAAAAAGAATGAAATCTTGCCATTTACAATGACACAGTTGGAGCTAGAAAGTATTATGCTAAGCAAAGTCAGTCACTCAGAGAAAGATAAATACCATATGATTTCACTCATATGTAGAACTTAAGGAGCAAAACCAATGATCAAAGGGGGAAAAAAGAAGGCGGGGCAAACCAAGAATCAGACTCTTAACTATAGAGAACAAGCTGATGGTTACCAGAGGGGAGGCGGAGTGGGGGATGGGTGACATAGGTGATGGGATTAAGGGGTGCGCTTGTTCTGATGAGCACCGAGTGATGTATGGAAGTGCTGAATCACTATATTGTACACCTGAAACTAATATTACACTGTATGTTAACTGGAATTAAAAACTTTTTAAAAATTTGACGACTTGTCTACCTCACTGGACTATAAGCTCCATGACACCACACCTCCTCACTGCATTCCTAGCACCTAGCACAGTGTGTACCATATAGCAGGTAAACAAATGGATGAATAGAAATGAACGGATGAACAAACAACCCTGAGAAGCAGGTCCCAACCACTGCCATTTTAGACTTAGGAGCCTGAGACAGATGTGGGGGCGAAGTGACTTACCAGGGATCAAACACTAGTGAGTAGCAAAGCCAAGATTTGAACCCTGTTCTTCTGATGACAAATCATATAAAATCTTTGCACTACAGAGAGTATTACTTTTTCTGAGAGGCTGGTGGTATATGACTAATAATGCAGAGGGAGAAGTTCTGAAAAAGCTTAATTCTCTCTGAGAATAAAATTTCTAGACTCGGGCACTGAATTTGTATCAGTACACTCAATATAAAAGTATTTCTTTCTAAGAGGTTATAATAAAGCCTCAAAAGGATTCTTTCACTCAACAGTAATGTCTCCTTTCCTGACTTAAAAATAGCCCCTCTCCTTGGCAGGTCAGAGTCTGTTTCTCTGTAGTCCCTCAAAGCTTAACCTGAGAGCAGAGTCCCTCCACGGACTTCAAAAGGAACTTTGAGCTTCCATTAGCCAGAGGAAGCAGGAACACAATGAGAAATGGATGATTGGTCCTGGAACAAGCACAGACTACCAGGAGAGCTGTGTGGGTGGGACAGATGTTAAGCTGCCTTGGGTGGCTTGGTCAACACTGCCTGGGCCTTTTCGGAGTAAAGAATAACATCAGAGTTATTATATGTCCCAACCAGAAGGCTGTGGGGTGATTTCCCAGCTATCATCTCCTGAAAATGGGGGGGGGGGACTTATTTATAGAAACAGCAGATCATTTGGTGCTCTAGACCATTACAAATGTATAGAAAGAACAAGGGCAAGGAAGTCAGGAGATTCGTGGCTCTACCACTAACCCTCCAAGTGGCTTTAGACAATCCTGTTGTGCTCTTAGTATGTTCATGTTCTCTTTGGTAAAACAAGGGAGCTGGGATGAATGGCCTTTAAGAACGGCCTCTATTATTATGAGACCCAATGTCTGCCCTCATATAGTGGGTTAGAAATATCATTTCCTTAGGCTTCAGAGAAGGTGTTGACATCAAAATGAACTGCTGAATTATTAAGAACTGAATTATTTCTATTGCTGCTGGATGAGTTGGAAAAGTTCTAAAATGATCACAGATCTTGATTTTTTTACATTCGTGGAAAATCATGAAATATATATACATCAAACCCCATTTAGATATCTCTCCCAACTTTCCTCCCAGAAAAAGAACTTAGAAGAACAAAGATACAGAAAACACAAAGAATCACCTTCCAGGTGGGCAGACAACACAAGGAACATGGACGCTGATACTGACCGGCCAGAACTAGACCAGGAAACAATGTGCCTGCGGCTAATAAGCCTCTAAGCTTTGCATCCCATTTGCCCACATTTCTGTAAGATGCTCTGCTAGATTACAAGCTACCTGACTTTAAGACTATGTCTTATTCCACTTTGCATCCCTGAAAGAGGACTACCTTACAAATGAAACTGGGGCCCAGAATATTGCTCGTACTGTCACCAAAGTAGTATTTTTGAACACAAACCTCAACATGACACTTCTTGACATAAAATCCTACAGTGGCCCCACACCTCCCTCAATACCCATATATTCTCTTTTCTTTTTTTAATTTTTTTAAAATTATTTATTTATTTAAGTAATCTCTACACCAATGTGGGGCTTGAACTCATGACCCCAAGATCAAGAGTCGCATGTTCTTCCAAATGAGCCAGCCAGGAACCCCAGTACCCACATACTCTCTACCTATTTTACAATTTCCCTAATGAAGAGAATCACTTGGGGAACTTGTTATTCCCCCCCAAAATTACCAGACCCTCTCAGTGAGAATCTCCAGAGAAAAGGCCTGGAGATCTGCTTTTGCTTATTGTTTCCTTATTTATTTTCTTAATAAATCCCCCCACTCTCCAACATGGCTCATTCATCATCAGGAAAAACTGGATACTGCATCCCTAGGGAAATAAGGGTAAGGATGCTAATTGCAACGTCATTTTTGATAGCATAAAACTGGAAACAACCTTTATCCCCATGAATAGGGAAACAGATAAAATGTAGTATTCATAAAATGGAACTTTATGCAACAGTTAAAATGAATGAACTTGATCTATCAACATGGATGGAGCTCAAAAACACAAAATCAAGAGGAGAAAAAAGGAAGATGCAGAATAATGTCTTAGAGTATAATACTTATGTGTGTAAAATATGCTTTAAATGATGTGAAAGGATAAATACCAGATGAACGGGGTGCCTGAGTGGCGCAGTTGTTAAGCGTCTGCCTTCGGCTCAGGGCGTGATCCCTGCGTTATGGGATCGAGCCCCACATCAGGCTCCTCTGCTATGAGCCTGCTTCTTCCTCTCCCACTCCCCCTGCTTGTGTTCCCTCTCTCGCTGGCTGTCTATCTCTCTGTCAAATAAATAAATAAAATCTTTAAAAAAAAAAAATACCAGATGAACGATCATTGCCTTGGGAAAGGAGTGGAGAGAAAGCAATTAGGCAAAAGGTGTTGGTTAAAGGGGCTTTAAATATATCTGTAGTACTTTATTTCTTTTTCAAAAGACTAGAAAAAACATGGCTAAATGCTAATGGGGTGGTTTAAGATTTTATTTATTTATTTGAGAGAAAGAGAGCATGCCTGCGTGCGCTCTGCGGGGTGGGGGGTGGGAGGGGCAGAAGGAGAGGGAGAAAGAGAATCTTAAGCATGCCCATCACAGAGCTCAATGCAGGGCTCAATCTCATGACCTTGAGAGCATGGCCTAAGCTGAAATCAAGAGTCATATGCTTAACCGCCTGAGCCACCTAGGCATCCCTAAATGTGAACAGTTTTTAAATCTGGGCGGTAGGAATTTGGATATAGGTATCTAATAAACATATTTTTTACACTTTTTTTAAGTCTCAAAATTCAAAACAAAGTATGAACTCTTTAACGTGAAATAAGAAACTGTCTGTGATCTGACACCTGCCCTGAATCATTTCCTGCCCTCTGCCTGTGGCCTATCAGTCATACCAAAATACTTCCTCTCCCTCCACACAGTGGTGTGGCCAGCTCCCAGGTGTCTGCACACAAGGTTCCCTTTGCCTGTCCTGCCTCCCGAGAGCCTCAATGGCAAGCAAGATTCTTCTTCATGCCTCAATGCCCAGTTCTACAGCCAGCAGCCTAGGGACGCGCTCTCAATCCTGCTCTGAGAGGCAGGTGCTCCCTTTTATACTCTGCCACAGACCTTACTGGAAGGTCCAGCATCCAGTCCAGTGCACAGCATCCAGTCTGCGCCATGTTAAATCATTTGGATGAATGAAGGAATGGAATGGAACATTCAGCCAGTTTCCTATCAGCAAGATTCATCCATGTGGATACACATTAAATGCCAATTAAAAGAAACAAAGCTATCTCGGGGACATGAACACCACTCTTCCTTGGTTCTCTGTGCCACAGATAAAGGTAAGAGGTAGCTGAGGTAGCCATCTTCAAACATATGAAAAGCTTTAAATTAAAAAGTGAGAATAACTGCTCCATTTCCACCAAGCACTGAGATAATGAGCTTAAATTATAGCTGGAAAGATGCGGATTAGATATTGAAAAGGACTTTGCAAGAACAGCATACTACTACAGTGGAAAAGGACATGGTTTGGAGACAGCCCATTCTGGCAATAAATCCCAACTCTTCTGCTCAAAGGCCATTTAACTTTGGGCACATTATGTCTTCGCTCAGAGCCTCTGTCTTTATTCCCAGGATGGACATAATAATACCCACCTTACCTTAATACTACCTCCCAGTAGTGAGCGTTCAAAGGCATAACATGTAAAGCCCTTGGCACATAGTAGTTACTCCCCCTGAATCATCATAGAACTAAAATAGGAAATCCCTCTCTCCTGCCATTTTTGAGGCTCAATCACACAACAGTTGTTTAGTAGAAATCCTAGCTTGAAGCAGGAGGCTGGATTCCAGGAATGCCACAGGACCCTTTGACCTGTCCAGTTGACTGTGACATAGAGCCCCAAGGACTATGGGGGGGGGGGGAGTCTTAAACTCCCTTTTTTGGGAGTTAGACTATCCAGAACAATGAGGTCACGACTTGCGCCAGCTGATTTTTGAGGGCCAGGTATTTTGCAATGGTGTTTTTCTTTTATCTCTTTAAAAAGACATGTCACTTACGGTCCTGATAACAGCCTAGGCTAAACTGTTTAGCATTTTCATTTTAAAAGGTGATACTTAAATTGTCTTTTTAAACTTTCATTGTAAAAGGTGATAGTTAAACTGTCTTCTTTCAGCCCTAACATCAACACCTCCCCTGCTCCCGTCCTGATAATAGGCTCTGGGATTGTGCTAGAATTGCATTTCTCCTCTCCTCTTCTCCCAGTAGGGGACAGAAATGAAGACTTGCTCAAGACTCTGAGATTCTTTTCTGTTCCAATTCAGTCATGCTCAGCCCCTAGAAGAGATTCTGACCTGATTCTAACAGCCTTCGTTTATAATGAGATCGGTCTTTACCATAGCCTACTCTAAGTGGAGAATATGTTTCTTGGAAAACAAGATTAGAATTCACCCCTAATTTGAAAAAGACATGATTGGGGATCAGCAGGTCCAGCACAGCTAGACAGAAAGGCTGGATTTAAATCCCTCAGTGCCATCCCACCCCCACNCCCTCTCCCCCCAGCCCTCCTCTACTCTTCCCTTCCTCCCTCCCATCTCCCCTCACCGGTCCCTAGTGTAATGACAAAGAAGTGTCTTTTCCAGGACTCCCAATGTGTTCCCTTCCCCCATGGAATTGTGGCTCTCTTTCCACTTGGCCTCTCAAGAAGCGACAGGGAAGGCACTTATTTCCTTCATAGGATGTGACAGGGTTCAATACATAATGAACAAAATGTCATAACAGCTTGACAAAGGCACTTTGTAAAACACATGGAACAAGTAATTAAAAAAAAAAACCTCTAAATGAAGATTCAATTCCAAAGGGAAGAATGCCTTTGGGTTTTTTGACAAAGCAAAATATTCCAAAATCCAATTGTTTAATAGGGCTTTCCCCGGCAGCGGTGGCACGTATTAATTCTCATTTCAAGGCAGCATGTTTATTTTAGTTCCAACCTACTTTCAATGGTAGGTAATTAGGGAAACTAAAAGTGCATATCTTATTGCTTAATTTAGAGTCTACCACTGTGTTTCTAGGCCTTTCTTGGGATGTGTTTTAATGATTCAGAACGATGAAAGATTTTTATTCAAATTTAACTGCTTGAGAAAGGCAGTGAATAAAAGTCAGGTTATAGATTCTGATTTTTAAAAGAAACCTCGTCCTATTATTTTAAACCTCAGCTTTTGCACATGCAAGCTAAGCTCTTGTGTAATAAATCCCACCAGAAGTTCTCAGAGCTCCCTACGTCCCTGCTCTAGGTGTTTCTCTGACGTCCAGACACTTCACAAGGGTCCCACCAGTATCACCGGGAAAAACTATGTTGGGTGGCCACCGTGGAAGCCACAAGTGTCTGTGGAGCATCTCTCTATCTAAAGAGAGGTAAGAAGCCACACCAGGAATAAGAATGACTGCATAGCATCACAAACTTCCCTTGCAGCCGGGGACCTGGAGCAGTACTTCCCAAGAGAAATACAATGTCAAGGGGGGGCTCAGTCAGTTAAGCGTCTGTCTTCGGCTCAGGTCATGATCCTGGGGTCCTGGGATCGATCACCGTGTCAGGCTCCTTGCTCAGTGAGGAACCTGCTTCTCCCTCTGCCTGCCGCTCCCCCTGCTTGTGCGCGCTCACTCACTCACTCTCTCTCTCTCTGACAGATAAATAAACTCTTAAAAAGAAAAAGAAAATAAGAAATACAATGTCAACCCCAGTGTAATGTAATTTTACATTCTCTAGTGGCCATATTTTATTAAAGTATACAATACAGTATTATTAAACTGTCATCTTATCATTGGAGGTTTGTACCCTTTGACCAATATCTCCCCATCTCCTCCACTCCCCAGCCCCTAGCAACCACCACTGTACTATATCTATAAGTTCCACTTTTTTGTTGTTGTTGTTGTTAAGATTCCACGCATTAACGATACCACAAAGCACTTGCCTTTCTCTATCTGGCTTATTTCACTTAGCACAATGCCCTCCAAGTTCGTCCATGTTGTCACACATGGCACTACTTCTTTCTTTTTTATGGCTGAAACAATACTCAATTTTATGTCTATACCACATCTTCTGTGTCCACTCACCTGTCCCCAAACACATAGGTTGTTTCCATATCATGGCTACTGTGAATAACACTATAATGAACATAGGGGGTACAGATACCTCTTCAAGATACTGATTTTGTTTCCTTGAGATATATACCCTTAGCTAAAATTAAAAATTCAGCTCCTCAGCTGCACTAAGCACACTTCTAGTACTCAGTGGCCACATGTGGCTGGCTACCATGTCGGACAGCGCACCCCCAGAGATCTTACAATCCAGGGACACACGGTGCAGGAATGCTGACCCAGGCGTCACCAGATCCTGAAACCCACCCCCCAACAATGAGACTGTTCCTCCTCCCACTAAGTGGCCCAGCCGAGTGTCAGCTCAGGTGGTGAGAAAGCCCCTCCTTCAGAAGTGTTGAGCTGAAAACCACTGCTAACTCATTTCCATCTCCAGATCCTAGCTCTGCTTTTCAGAAAGTCTGTCCCCTCCCTGGAGGGTGATGGGAGCAGGCCACACAGGCCCAGATGGGGCCTCCTGAGGTCTCCTCGCTATAGACCCTGTCTGTCTGCCAGAGGGCACCACATCCATTCAAGAGGAATCAGGCTTTTTGAGAAAGCCTTCTTTCCCACCCCTGGCCCCTTGATCAGGACAAAGGGGAGGGTGGACAAGAAGAGCAGTTAATAAAGGCTTTTCCCTGAGGCAAAGCAGCTCTGCTCTTTCTTGGCTCATGCCATAAAATGCTGCAGCAGAGCAGTGACCCTAAATGCTGCAGGAAAAGAGCCCACATTAAATTGAACACTTGGTACCAGGCACTGGGAGATTTTTCAGAGAAAGCACTTTCAGAGGAAAGATGAGCAGAGTAGAGAAAAGCAGTTAAACTTTAATACATATATAAATATTAGTTTTGCATAAATGGGGTCATACGATCAATGCCACAATGCCAATCAATGCCATTATCACGAACGCTATACCCTACCCTGTATCAGTATCAACTGCTCCCCATTCTTACACCCCCACCACTGTAATACATTTTAAGAACACAGTGTGTGTCCTAGATTTTCCTTGCTACTTATATAATGCAGTACAGTCCTTCATATACATACAGACAGACTTTGAGTGGCTTGTCATGGTGTGTTCTACAAAACTGAGATCTTCTAATACACACTTTCCTGCACTCTGCTTTTCTCACCGAACTCCCTTTCAGCTATACAGAAAAAAACAGCCCTCCCTGTGTCTCACACTAAGCCCAGATCTGCCCCCTGCTTGGTGGGCTGGCTGGTATGCACGCCCCAGACACTCTCTCTCTCTCTCTCTCTCTCTCACACACACACACACACACACACACACACGCTCTGGGGCTCTGCTCAGTCCCAGCAGCCAAAGTAGGACCAGCTCCCCTGGCAAAGCAGAGCTGAGATCACAAGGAAGACCCGGGCCTCGAGGTGGCTGGAGGTGATTCTGCAGGTGTCAGCCTGGCTGCCTGGGCAAACTAGAGAGAAGGAGGAGAGTCCTCCCTCCTGTGTCCCAGGCACCCCATACCTTCACCTTCAGCGCCCTCAGCTTCAGTGTTCTGTGTTGCCAACATGCACATACGTTCCTTCCAGCCCCAAGATTGGGGAGCATCTAGGAAGTTGAAATGCACACCAATAACTGGAAACTGGACAGGTTTGCAGGTGTGACTGGAGCTCTTTACACCAGGTGTACCAACTTGAAAGACACAATGGTGCAGCAGATCCAGGGAGGAGTACTCATCTGTTTGGGGAAGCGTTCAATCACTACCCATTACTTTGCTCACTTCCCTTCTCCCATCCCTGCTACCCACCCCGGACGCAGACAGCAGTGATGCCCCGCCCCCCAAAGGACCCAGATCTGTCCTTTAGCACCACCCGTAACGAGGGGCAGAGTGGAAACTATGTTCCCCAAAAATGTTTCATGCGTCAGCGCTTACAGTACCCCCAGAAATCATGGGGGAATGTTTCCTTCATCCATTTTTAATTGCTGCAGATTATAATGACATTCTTTGCAAAATAAATACTTGGCCACCTTCCCTTAGATTTTTCAGGCCCGAGGAGGACGGAGAGGTAAAGCCTTCAGTTAACAGCTTAGTTTATTCGGGTGTCATTTCTTTTATTTCCTTTCGGCTTGTTATTTATGGTTTAAATTTTTTGCACCCTGGTGCTTGGCCTGCTTTCCTCAGGAGGATAATTAAGAAAAAGAATTTAGATGTTCAGGCATTTTTTTACCATTGGGCTGGAGGCAGAAGAGTTTAGGAGGAGAGAGGGAAATGTGAGAGAAAGAGGCAAACACCGCTGCGGTCACCACCAAAACCCCAAAATAAAATCCCTGGCTTCCCTAAAGTGTAGTAAGGTGTTGTTCATGGCATTTGAGATGGCACAACTATTATTCTAACACTCAGAAGATTCTGTTAGGCAAACAGCTAAGTGACAGAACGTGCGTGTGTGTGGACAAATTACCATGGAGCTTATCTGTGACCAAACGGTCCTGTAATTGCAATGGGATCAAGATTCTCCAAAGTGCACGTGCCCTACAGCCGACCTGATCTCATGACACGTCTGTGGGCCTGGGAGACCAAATAGATCAAGAACGGAAGCCAAAATCAAAATGGAAAGTATGCTGATCCTGCCACATAAAGAAGCTAGTGTTTAATTAGACAGGGGTCATGAATCACAGCCTTCAAAATAAAACAGAGGGGGCAAAAATAATAAAACTTTCTCCATGAGTGACTCCTACTCCCCTTGAAGACAATGATAATGAAACTGACAAATATACCTTGGAGGCCGGCTTCTAGAATCAAATTGATTTATTTAATAATTTAGGAATCACTTCCAGCCATCTCTCCCATTAAAATCTGAGGGGCCATTGTATTCTCTGTTTCCTCGGTTCCTTTCCCTTCCCTTAGTTATGCCTCACTGGCTTTAATAAATAAGTAATACAGAGGGGAAAAAAACACTTATCTGGAGTGCCTCGCCTTCGCCTTCACCCTGCAGGGCTCTCTGATTCTTTTCTACCTGGAAATAAATGGAGTCAAGAACAATCTTTTCTCTTGTCAAGGCTGGGGCAGCAGGGTTGGACCCCTAAGTGTGGTTGCGGCAGCCGGGGAGCCCAGAGCACTGCTCGAGCCCAAAGAGGAAGTGCAGGATAAATAACACGTTGAGACAAGCTCAGAGAGGCAAGGGCTCATTCCAGAGGCAGAGCGTGTGCACGTGGGCGACTTTCCAGCTAGTAAATGGCAAGAAACCACAGCGACTAGTAGGGGAATTCCAAAAGCATCAAAGTAAACTGTGATCATTTGTAGTTTATTGCTCAAAAGCAAGGGCTGCTGAACCCAACCTCGGTGAGATTTCCTCATGATGCTTTGAAGAAAATGAGAAAGAGATTGCTAATATACAGTAGGTCTCTGAAAGCAAACTTGCTGAACTCAGCAACAGTTCCTCCTACTCTCCCAGTCTGGGCAGGCATGCCTCCCCCACCACCCTCTCCCTGCCCTCCCCCCGCTCCGGCCCCCCCGCCCCAGGCCTGGGGGACCCGGGAGCCCACAAAACCAGAGCACACCCGGAGCGTGAAGACCTTGCCCCTTGCAGAGCCACCCCAATGACAGCTCAGGAGCTACACCTGGCCACTGACACGGCTGCCTCCATATACCACCAACATGGCTAGCCTCCAAAACCCAAGGCCTTGGCACAACCAACATCTACTTCCCAGCCTCGGCCTGAACCCCCACAAGTCACCTCTGAGGGCCCCTCTTCCTACACCAGCCATTTCTACTATTCACGGGTCTCTCTCCAACCCTTTGCAGGCTCACTCCCAACTGGAAAGCCTGTCCCCCCTACACTTCTACCCTGTCTCTAGCTAGAGCAACTCATTTTTGCCCTGGAAGACCTGGCTTAGGCAGGAACCACCACCACCTAGAACTTCCCCACACCACTGCCCCCACAGCGTTGAGAACATGCATTTCTTACCACTAATCATCTGATAATGTAATTATTTACATTGCATCTTGGGTGTATCCCCATACTTAGCATATGCGTGCACACACAGGTGGTGCTTTAGGAAACGGTGCGTTCCTATGCATTGAGGAAAGCTGAGCTGGCTCGCTGCCAGGAGTCTGTGCCAGTCTGTGTAACTTGAGCTTCCCAGATTTTTCCGCTGGGGGAAAGAGAAGGAACTGGGGACTAAAGTGCTCTGTCTCCCCTGGAAACCAGCATCCGAGTCTTCACCCAGCAGCCGATGCAAAGGCAATTTATCCCTGCCAGAAAAGCATGGGCATCAAGCCACAGAGCCGCTTCTCTCCATCCACAAATTAACGATCATTCCCGGTGTTAATTCCATAAATAATTCATGAAGTCAAATATAAGGTATCTCTAAGCCCCCACCAGCCATATTGTGCAGCCTCACTCACAGGAGAAATTTAAACATAAACCTGGAACTCTCTTTGGTTTGCAGGAAGTTCTGATATGGCTAAACACATGTTAAATTTAGCCAAATGCCCTTTATTACATAAATATTCATTGAGCACCCAGTCTGTGCCAGGCGTGGTCCGGGCCGAGACTGAATAAAGGGCACAGTCTTTGCAGTAAAGGACACAGTCCCTCGCCTTCTCTCCACGAGAAGAATCAAGGAAACATCACAGAGTGCTAGCACTCGACAGACAACACAGGGAGGCCGAAGAGCAAGGAGATTAAGTCTCTGTTCTCGGGAGTCCAGCAGACCTGGCTTCTAACCCCACTTCCTGGCCATGTGACCTGGAGCCAGTTCCTCTCTCCCTAAGCCTCAGTCTCCTCATCCGTTAAGTGAGTATGATGACAACAGTATCTACCTCACAGGGTTGGCCTACAGAAAGAAAGTCATGTCAGGCATTAAAATGACTAAGATTAGGATACATAACACACTCTCAGGGGAATCACAGAAGGCTTTTTGGAGAAGCTAAGTTCCAAAGGATGCATAGGACAGGGGATGGGAGATATGGAGTAAGACCGGCTACATAATTCCCGGAGCCCAGTGCAAAATAAAGATGCAGGTTCCCCTCTTCAAGTAGTATTGAGACTTTCTAGATGGGGACAACAACAGAACGTGAAAGCAAGCACAGGGTCCCTGTAAGCAGAGGTTGCTGTGCTACCACACAGCCCGGGAAGCTTGCTCCCCACAGACACACAAGTGACGCATACTTGGACTGCAGGGGCAGTGGCTCTGGCTTACCCCAGCCTGAGTGTTAAGCCTCAGTGTGAATGGGAGATGCTTCTGACTGAACTACATCCACTCTGGCTGTCGCATCAACGTTTGTGCACACGGGTGAATAACATCACTGCGCCCCGCACTCCTCCGATGCTGTCTACAAGCGGAAGAATGCACAAGGCCACCTTCCCAGGTCCCTCACCTGGCCTGGGATTCCTGAAAGAAATCACTGGGAATCCTGGGGTCTGAGATTCAGGTGTCTTGGGTACCAGGCCCAGGTCCTCACTGAGTGCCAGTCGCCTCACATCACTGGACACCAGTTCCTCACCTGTAAAGTTGCAGGGAATAGACTTATTAATCTCTAGGGTCCCTTTGGATAGAATATTCTGCATTTCTGTGCAATAGCAGCAGGAGGAAGAAAATAAAAGTCTGCAAAGCCAGAGTAAAGGAATAATAATTTTAAAACAAGCTATATACCTGCTGACTTTTTAATATACCATTTCTGGTCTGGAAAAAAAACTATATTATGCAAAATAAAATGCTGTTGAAAACTCCCATAATGTCCCCGTATGCATTTCATTTAGCCACTGTGGTGTATATCATGCCATTAAGGCTTTCTGTAATAGGGGTTCCAAAGCCCAATCCCTGGTAACAATCTATTTAGACCACTCGGGGGGGGGGGCACATATTTCCTGTACATCACTGACTGGTTTTATTGCTTAGAACATTTGCATAAAGTCAAACAATTACCCCCAAGAGATGGGTCACTTGCTCCTGCTTTTCCTCACCTGAAGTTGCCATCCTTCAAACCCCCTTCTTGGAATCATTTCCCTAACTCACAGCTGAAACCATCTATGGAGCAACACGCCCCAGGAACCTGGGCAGACCCCAAAGGTAGCCAGGGTCCAGGGCCTTCTCCTCTGGAAACTCTTCTCAGCAACTGGACATCTTAACATTGGTTCTCAACCTGGAGCGTACATGGCAATTAGCCGGAGGGCCTGTTAAACGTGATTGCTAGACCCAGCTCCTAGAGTTTCTGATTCAGGAGGCCTGGGGGGTGGGGGTGGGGGGGCTCACACTTGCAATCCTAATGAATTCGCAGTGATGCTGATGCTGCTGGTCCCAGAACCACGCTTGGAGAACCATTCTATTTGAGAGGAAACAGTAGCAAGTTCCTAGTCCACGCATAAGATGGACAATTTCTAAAATATGATCAGATGAAAGCTCACAGCTGCATAATGAATGAAGGACAAAGCAGTCAGAAATTCTCTGAGGCTGGGCTTACCCTCGAGGGGGCATCAGTGTGTCCCACTAGGTTTCAACCTCCACAGAGACAGCCGCGTATTTTCCTGGTGGTCCTTCATTTCTGGATATTTGGGGGGGAGTTGCCCACTGGGAAGAAAGTGCTCACAGAAAGTGTTCAGTCTGCCCTGGGAAGCGGCCCCACTCTCAGCCTCAGGTAGAAACACTTTCCCAAGGGTCCACCATTCCCTAAATCCTGAGCAAGCAGCACCAGGATCACCTGACGGCTTGTTAGAAATGCACAGTCTTGGGCCCCACCCCAGATCTCCTGAACCAGATCTGTATGTTCATCGAGACTCCAAGTGATGTGTATGCACAGTACGGTTTGAGAAGCACTTTCCTACACAACATGGAGGTGGGGAGAAATACCTCTGGCAAAAGGAGACAGGTTTTCCAAGAGTACAGCTCCTTCTCACGTGAACTTGAGCCTGGCTGGAGTCTAAGTTGCAGAGAAGGAGGTGGAAGGGAGAGGAAATGCACATAGAGTAACAGCTGTCTCCGTCTCCTGGTCCAGACCTGGGGCGGCCTGGTATGTCTGTCACGACCAGGCCTGAAGAGGGGTTGCACACTCAGATGCCAGGAGGGTAACATGTGATCGATGCATGAATCAGGGGATGATGCCTTTGACCTACGGGAGGGGGCACCCCTTCTACAGGCTTGCAGCTTCAGAACTTGGAAAACACTGTGCTAGCCAAATGGAAGTGTTCACAGGCTGGGCTCCATCTGCAAGCTAGCAGTTTCTGACCCCTGCCCTACACGGTTGGATAAAATGTACTGGCAACTTCCTACACACCAGGCATGTTATCATTATTTCCATTCGACGCCTGAGAAAACTCAAGCAAAGGCAAAGGCAGTAACTTGCCTTTCCAATTACACAGCTAACAAGGAGCGGAGCTGGGATTTGGATCGGGCAGTGTGGTCAGAGCACTGCACAATAAAGCCACTTGGACTGAGGGCCACGCCTGTGGGTAGGGAGTGGCATCTATCCTGAAGGTAGGCAGAAGCAGGTTCTCCTAGAAGAAACCAGAATTTGTCAGGTGCTCTTAGGACAAACCTATCACTATCCAAAATGGGATGTTTCTGAGAATAAAATATGGCATTCTTATTAACTATGCTGGACAACAGGTGTAAAGACAGAGAGCCCTATGGCAGGCTCCTCATAGGGCTCTCTGATGGGACTGAGGCTTAAACAGGGTTTCTGCCACTCTGAGACAGACAAGAGCTAAACAGCAAGACAGCAGGAACTGAAAGTGAGGATGAGTAAGCCATGCCTTGGAACCAGATCATCTAGCTGGTGGTGCTGGGTTTTTTTCTCCACTTCTGCCTGTTTTTCTTTTCTTTACTTTTCCTTTTTTTTTAAGATTTTATTTATTTATTTATTTATTTGAGGGAGACAGCACAAGCTAGGGGAGAGGCAAATGGCGAGAGAGAATCTTAAGCAGACTGCGCTCTGGGGGTGGAACCTGACACGGGGCTCAATCTCACAACCCTGAGATCATGACCTGAGCCAACAGCAGGAATCAGACGCTTAACCGACTGAGCCACCCAGGCACCCCTGCCCATTTTTCTTTTATTATCCACCAAGTCCAGTAAAGACTTGTGAAATGCACCCCTCCTCCCTAGCCCCCTCCCCTCTAGTTAGATAAACTAAGCAAGAGGACAGAGTGTGGAGTCCAGTCTTCCCCTTCTCCCCACATGGAGACTCCTCCCACTGTTATCATTCTTGGAGGGTCTCCTCTTACAGGGGAAACTTTATCTAAAATTACAATCCCCCCTAACGCCTCTATAGTAAGGCCCTCATCCAGGAATCTGACTCTAGACTCAAGCAAATAAATAACCTTGCTCATTTTCAAAAGAGATACCCATGTCGTTGTGCCCCTCGCCAAAATAGGGAGAGAGGTTATACTATCCCCGTGTCATATCCAAGACTCAGACAAGAGCAGTGAAAGCGACCAATGCTGAAATGGAAGCAATCAAACCTGATGAAAAGCAGGTCTGACTGGGCTGGGTCCGTTATCGGAGAATAATTACCAGCTCCTTTTTTTTTTTTTTTTTTTTTTTTTGTAAGAATTCCCACAGTGACCGCTGGGTGGTTCCTCTTGAGTAAATAAAATGAGTGAGGAAGCATTTTTGTTTTGTATGGAACTGGCCTGAGGCAGCAGGTCCACACAAGGGAGCAGTGCCTGGGTCGTGCCTAGTTCGGGTTCATCTTTCTTCTTTCTGCAGCTGCCAGCAGATGTCCTTCCCACAGCAGCCCCAGCCATCCAGATGGCACGGAGAGTCTAATTGCCATTGTTAGCACTGATGGTGCATTCCAAAAGAGGAGAGAAAATCAGCCAGGAGAGAAAATATCTCTTCTCTCTGAGGAGCCACCTACTGCCTGTGTTTAATACAGATGAGCATCCCGCTATGCCACTCTGCCATCTGTGTCTGAGGGAAAGGTCTAGAAGCCCCTTCTTGTTTCGGGAACCATATGGAAGCCATTAAGAAGGGTGCCCTTGCCACTCACTGGCCCAACACTGATGAAAAGACATTAGCCTCAAAAACTAAAAAGTCTGACAAGACCAAGTATTGGCGAATATGTGGCGCATCAGTATCTCTTCCACTTCACTGAGGAGCCTGTAAATCAGAACACCCTCTGTGGAAACCTGTACACTATCTAGTAAAGCTGAAAACATCCACTTCCTGTAACTTTGCAATTACACTCTGAGGTATGGACCCTGTGGAAATGCACACCTATGCATGCCAGGATACACAGACTAGAATGTTCACAGTAGTGTCGCTCACGATTACCACAAACTCAAAACAACCTAAATGCCTATCAGCAGAACAGATGAGTAAGTTATGGTAAAGGCAATCAATACCATCGCTGTTGTTATTATCCAGCAATGAAAATGAGTAAACATAATCTCGAGCAAGAAAAAAAAAAAAAAGCAAAAGACAGAAAAATACACATAGTATGATTCCAGGTATATAATGCTCAAAATCATCAAAATACCAGAAACATCCAACACTACCCCCTATTGCTTTGAGGTGCATTTTCATGTGGTAAACATTAACATAAAGCAAGGAAAGTATAGCCCCATGTCAGTATAGCGTGGATAAGTCTGGGGGAAGGAAGGAATTGTGATGCGGTGGGAAGGGTTGGAGGGTTGTATGTAAGGTACTGGCAATACCCTATCTCTTGACCTGAGAAAGGTGGCTATACAGATGCTTGCTTCTGTAAATGTGCGCCTTGTGCATTTTTCTGATATGTGATACTTCACACCCACACACAAAAGAAAATGTTAAAAGAGAAAAAAAAGAAATCTCCCAGGCCTGATGGCAGCTGCCCCCTACCGGCACCCAAGGAAAGTGCAGGTTCAGATGGCGCATATTTGGTGAGCAGGAGGAGGGGAGAGGGATAAGGGCACAGGAGAGGTGCAGCTTCAGAAAAGTTATACCCATATCACTTTTGGAATTTTTTGGAGTTTTATTCATGAGTTGTTAACCATTTTGTTTAGCAAATCGGTTTATCCCAGTGACCTCTGGGGAGGTGGCAGATGGAGCTAAAGGAACCCCCCCCAAACGCAGCCCTGGGTCTGTTTGCTCACCCTCTGCTCTGGCATGGGCTTCGGTTCCCAGGGCTCAAAGAGTGAAAGAGCGGGAGAGGGAGGGGAGGGAGCGAGGGGCAGCCTATGTCAGCAGCAGGCGGGGTCTGTGGGGAGGGATCTAACCGTGGCCTTGACAACAAACTGCAGCCCCAGAACTGAGCTTTGTCCTTTGCTGTGTACAGCCTTGCAGATGCACGCGAATATCAAATATCGAAGCCTGGGGAACCCGAGCCGCTAGATATAATCACTGGGGCAAGAGCCAGGGGTGTGCAGGGGGGGAAAAGCATGGAGAGCGTAAGTTTGTATGAAAATCCAGTGAGGAACTAGATGACAGTAAGGATGAGAGCCAAGAGGCTAGAACTCTCCGCTCCCTGTTGTTGTCAATAGCCCCATCTGGTCCCTCACCTGTAGGAAAGAGAGTTTGCAAAGCAGGGCCTCTTCTAGGCCCTGACAGTTCCTCTGTAAAGGAAAAGCCAGAGCAGACGTTTTCAGGGGCTTCAGTCTGGAGTGGGATGGGCGGGATGAGACAGAGACAATGTAGTTCTATTCTTTAACATTGGGAAAATGGCATAATGGGACTATTCATTAATCAGGTTAAAATGTGGTTTTCTCTGTGTCTAATGTTAGTGACAACCCAATTTAATAAAAGAGAAAACTTATAAGAGTCCTTGGGTCTGTGCTCTAAAATGACATTTCAAGCTTGCACCTTTTTAAAACTGAAGATGTTTAGATTCAAAGATAATCTAACAAAGGCCTCCCCCATTTCCTGAAAGACTACATCAAGGACTTTTGAAGCCGTTTCTAATTTGTTGCCTTGAAAGGGTTGCCCCTAAGTATAATAACGTTCCCAAGCCCAAGGTTTCAGGAAGCTGTTCCGATCCAAGAATGGCTATAAGAAATAGATTAAATATAACTCTCCATTTATTCACCAGATATTTATTAAGTGCTGTCTAGATGCCAAGCCTAGAGTTGGCCACTGTGGCTAGTGCTGGATGGAGCTTCTGTCTGGTGGGGAAGGAGGGTGACACAAGGGTCATCTGATGGGGTGCTGAGAGCTCTGATTCAGGAAGCACGGGGCACTGTGGGAGCACATGAAAGGGGCTCCTACCAGGCTCTGGGGTTTGGGAAGGCTGCCCAGAGAGATGCCATACAAACTGAGCAGTGGAGGATAAGCCGAAGCTGGCCAGGTAAATGACACAGGAGAGCAGTGTCTTGGGTAGAGGGAACAGCACATGCCAAGGTCTGCAGATAGGCGAAAGATAGTGTGCTCAAGGTGCAAAGCCAGGAACTGGGGAGTAGAGAGAAATGAGGCCCTACAAGCAGGAGACACCAGGTCATCAGGGGCCTCAAAGGCCATCTGAAATAGTCAAACTTTGTTCTAAGCACACGTGAACAGATTGCTAGATTAGAAAGATTCATTGGCTGCCGTGTGGAGGGTGGATTCGAGGAAAACAAGACAAGCTTCGGGGAGACAAGTGGGGAAGATGGTTCTGTATCCAGATGTAAGATGCTGGTGAGCTCAAGCAGGAAGTGAGGGTGGCATGGAGATATGTGGGTGGGCTCGAGGGAGAGCTGATAGTTCTGGGGACATTGACGGGGAAGACCCTCTGCCTGTTTTTGTAACTTCATTATCTTGGAGAAAGGAATGCCTTCTCAGAATACAAAGCATTCATTTCTAATACAAGTAATCAGTCATTTCCTTTTAAATGTGACTGTGTACCTACTACGTTAGGCATGAAGCAATATTAGTGAGCTCCACGATGCCAGTAAGATGCTGAGCAAGCACGCCAATATGGCACCATTGCAGCCCAAAGGACAAGGGCTCTGAGGTCAGACTGATCTGGGTTCAACTTCTGACTCCACTTGCTCTCCCTGCGGCCAGAGACAAGTCATTTAGTATCTCTAAACTCATTCTCTTCTTTGTAAAGTGGGAGAACTATGCCTGCCTTTAGGTTTGCTGGGAAAATTAGACTGGGTAACGCATGTAGAGGCTAGCACAGTACCAGGCACAAAAGGTTTGTCCACAAATGCCAGAGATTGTTATTACTGGTGGTGGTGGTGATGGTGGTGGGGAACCTTCTGGTACTGCTTCCATAGTTCAAGTCCATAAACCCTGTTTTAGGTTAGCTCGTGAATCCTGTGCAGACGTATGAATGCTGTTCCCTGTGTTTTCCTGCGGTTGCTAGGCAGGTGAAAGTCAACACTGTTGTCCCAAGTGCCCAGCTGACAATGCAGCACATTTCAAAGAGACACTGACTGATCAGACACTTACAGGCAAGGAGCCGCGGTGAGATGCCACCGGCATCAGTACGGTCGTCTGAACATGACGGTGACGATGACATCTTTGAAATATAGATAACTTTCCTCTCAGAGTTCATACCCACGAAGATACACAAATGGGTCTGAACAGCTCCACTGAGTCAGCACCAGGCTGTGCGCTGACGGTAACAAGACAGAGAACACACCCCAGACTGCACAGAATGCTCCACGCATGGCCCTCGAAACTCTCCAGGAACACTGAGGGCTTAGCGCTGCCCCAAACGCTGTTGCCTAGGCAGCAGAGCATCCAATGATGGACTGTGGAACAAGTAAAGAGGAAAACAGATCAAGAAAAGTGGCATGACCTTTGGGAGAGTGAAAAGCAGAACGAGGCCAGAGCTGCATTTAGCTCCACACTAAGCCAACGCTTTATAGACCAGGAGTTGGGTCTGACTTTCTTCTTGACTTCACTATCTGCTGCTTTAATTTTTTTTTTTTTTTTAACTTAACCAACAACAGGTCAAAACAGATCATCCTCAAATGCTCCAACATTGAAGCAGATCAATCTACAGCTCAGCCTCATGGGGCTGAAACTGTACAGAGGAGGGATATAATAATAGCAGTGTAGTAGAAAAATATTTTGAGATTTTAACCAAGGTTCTCATGCCTCGCAACACCCTCATTCCCTCTATCCACCCCTCTCTCCCCAGGCAAACACTTCTGAATCCAGCTCCTAGTGCCTCAGGAAAGGGATGGCACAGCAGAAATGCTGAGAGAAAGAAAAAGTCTATTCTTGGTTTGGAAGTTTCAAATTTGAAACTCACAGCTGAGATTAAGGCAAAGACTTTTGCATTCCAAAAGCTTAGGAGAAAGCTATTGTCCTAAGGGGCTCATACAAAAAATGTGTGCAGGCAACGGGAAACAGGTCAGTAGACACTAGGGTATAACCCACCACACCCCCAGGCAAGCACTGGTAGGAAGGGTACAATAAAGATCCCACAGTGATTCTACAGCTTTAAGAGCTTTCCAGGAGAAGCCAACCCACTGGTAAGGCGGTGGCCTGGGATGGCTGGGTGGGAATTGAAGGCAGCCAAGCCTGAAAGAGCCTTTCAGTGCTCCCAACATGATGTGGGAGACAGCCAGATCTTCCATGTGTACAAGAAAAGAGCAAAAATAACCAAGTAAAAGACAGATCTGGAAAGGCCTTGCAGGTCAGAGGAGAAAATATGGCCTCCATCTTTGCGGACAGAAGCCCAGAATGCTGATGGGAATATAGAAGGGAAGTGGGCAAAAGAGGACCATGGCCAGTGGCCAGATCTTCTCCCCAAGGATTCAGGTGGGCTGAGACCTTGAAATGACTGAGGTTAAAACTTCCACTATCTGGCAATTTGAATGAAAGAAAACAAGGAAGGAAAAAAAAAAAAAAGAAGGTGGGAGGGAAAAGAAAGGAGTGGAGGGGAGGGGAGTGAAGGGGAGTGGAGGATTTAAGTTTAGGTATAAAAAACCCAAATAATTCATTTTACATTTTGGCACACCTGACCATGTGGCATCCCTGCCATTATTCGTGAGTTACTACTACATTTTTCTTTGAAAATCACCTACCATGTGCCAGTCATTGAGGACAGCACAGTGTACCAGGCATTTTCTAAAAATTTCTCTGCTTATTCCTCCAAATAATGCTCTCATTTTTACAAATAAGAACACCAAAGCGGAGATTTGAGCATTTACCCAAAACGTCAGATGGAGGATTTTATCCACATCTTTCTCTCCAACGGGGCACAGTGGAGTGACTTTTGCAGAAGAAAGGGGCCTGGAACAGCTGTGAGCTGCAGGGGTGGGAGAAGGAGGTGCGGAAGGAGGTGTGGGAGGCATTCCTGGCAAGGCTGTACATCCAGCCTGCGCTCTCATCAATGGGCTCGCTTCCCCATGGGCCAGCAGCCGGGGGCACCGCATCAGTGAAACACGCGCTCTTCCCGCACCCATAACTCCTCGTGACCATCTGTCCATAAACACTCACAACACATGCTAAGCCTGGTCTGGGAGGGGTTGGGCCTGCAAGCCTCCTGAGGACTCCCCACAAGGGCCCCCTGGCTCAGGCACCCGCAAGGACAGGCCCAACAGGAGTTTTGTTTGTGTTTTAAGAGATCTCACAAATCCCTGTTCAACATGCATTTAGGGATGATTTATCACTTGCTCACTGGGCTGATGGCTTCCTGTGCTCTTGGATTTCGGGCCTCGCATCCTGCCTAGTGGAACTGATGATAGTGAGGCAGTGCCCTGACGGAGGGAAGGAAGGAGCTACTGCAATCTTGTGAATAAATAATATTTTCAGTAACAGATTTGAGCTAAAAGGAGAGTTTTGCCCTAAACAGAGTCATTTCTATACAGTCATGGGCTTCTGTAATGCATATTCTCTCCACACAAAGAGAAGTATTCCAATTAGGGGGTGGTGGTTCTCATGCTAGGATACTTGAGGGCCATCTGAAGGTTACAATTCAGACTGCGTGTATTCAATGCTTAATTGTCACTATATCTAACAGTAAATCCCTTATCATCCAAATTAAATCCTCCCTTCTAAATCCTAAAACCAATATCTTAAATCCTTTTTATTTTTTTTCCATTTGCTACCCCTCAAAATCCATATTATGTTGATTCTTCTTCCTTGGTAATCCCCAGAAGTGTCCCTTCCCTGCTCCCTAGTTAAACCTTGCATTCAAGTGCAAATCTCTCCCTCTAATGGGCTGTCTGGCCTCTTGGGCTCTCTCTCCCTGGTTTCCCGTTCTGCCTTGACTTTTTCCGGAGACCAGCTTTACCTTTCTCTAGGACTACCAAAGCCCAGATAAGCAACCTGTTTCTCAAAAAAGCAAAAGACAAATAGTTCACCATGTGTTTCTTCTGAATCAAATTCCCTACCATGACTCACCTCTAAAACTACTCTACTCCCGAGCGCCTGGGTGGTTCAGGAGGTAAACCTTTGGCTCAGGCCATGATCCCAGAGTCCTGGGATCAAGCGCCACGATGGGCTCCCTGCTTAGCTCAAAGACTGCTTCTCCCTTTGCTCCATCCCCACACTTATGCTTTAAAAAAAAAAAAAAAGAACTTCTCTACTCCCTCCTGCCCCGGACTGTGGATGCACTGCTGGTAATGATGATACATCATCCTCCATGAGAGAGTCCAATAATACCAGAAGCCCGTATTGAGCTCATATTCTTTTTTTTTTTTTTTTAAAGATTTTATTTATTTATTCGACAGAGATAGAGACAGCCAGCGAGAGAGGGAACACAAGCAGGGGGAGTGGGAAAGGAAGAAGCAGGCTCATAGCGGAGGAGCCTAATGTGGGGCTCGATCCCATAACGCCGGGATCACGCCCTGAGCCGAATGCAGGCGCTTAACCGCTGTGCCACCCAGGCGCCCCTGAGCTCATATTCTATGCTACATTGGGCATAAGGCCAGGACTGATGATGAATTGTCCCTAACTCTTCAGGTTCATGCACATGGAAACATTTACACACCCAGTAAGCCCAGTCAGGGAGGGAGTTAGGCCTACAAGCCTCCAGGCAAGCCCCTACACGCCTGCCTGAATACACCCAGTCTGAGTTGCAACCTTCACAGGGCCCTCAAATATCCCAGCATGAGAAAAACAACTTCCTAATTGGAATACTCCTCTTTGTGAGGACAGGATGTACATTATGAAAGGCAGCAGCTGTTTACAAATGATTCTGTTAAGGGATATAAAAATAAAAATAATCAAATGCAAGCTCACATTTAATGTACAGAATATGGGGAATGCTCACAACAGCATGTAAATACTAACCCAGCTCTTGGCTCAGGAAGATAATCTTCCTCACCCTCTTTACTTCCATTTGGGCACTTCCCCAGGATGAAATGTAATTGACAGATAACTTACCCAGATCCCCACCAGACAATGAGTGAGTTCCTTGAAAGCAGAAACTGTTTAATTTGCTGCCGAGTCCCCAGGATCCAGCACAGTGCTTTGTAACCTGCCAGCCAGCATGTGCTCAACGAATATTTCTTGAATGACTGAATAAACAAGTGGCATGCCAATAGAACAAATTAGGCAGATCAGGAGAGCCTTCACAAGAAAGGGAAGGCCTGAGTTCTGCAAAGGTTTGCAGGTGTAAAAGTCCGCCAGGCATTTGTAAAATGCACACAAGCGAATGCACTGGAGCACTGCGCTAGTCAGGGGCCAAAAACCAGACTGGACAGGCAGGAGGAGCGAGGTTGTAAAGGGCCTCATACACTGAAGAGGCTGGATATAATCCTGTGCAATGAGACAGAATCTTGGTGCTCTCTCTTCCCAGGCTCCTCCAACCCTCTTAAATTACCTCTCTCCTCTGACAAACATATCAACATGTGACAGCATTTCATTAAGAAGAGAGGAGAATGGAAATAAAAGTTCCCAAGGTCGATACTCAACAACAAAAACACAAACAACCCAATTTAAAAGGTGGGCCAAGGACTCAAATAGCCATTTTTCCAAAGAGGACAAACAAATGGCCAATAAACACCTGAAATGGCTCAACATCACCAATCATTAGGGAACTGCAAAGCCAAATCAGAGATTTGAGATAACACTTCACACCCATTAGGATGGCCCCTATAAAAATAATAACAGCAAGTGTTGGCAAGCATGTGGAGAGATTGGAACACTTACACATTGTTGGTGAGAATATATCATGTATAGCCATTGTGAAAAACACTATGGTGGATCCTTAAATACTTACACATAATTTTAACATATGATCCAACAATTCAACTTCTGGATATATACTCAAAAGAACTGAAAGCAGGGACATGAGCAGATATTTGTCCCCCCATCCTCTTAGCAGCATTAACCACAATGGCCAAAAAGTGGCAACCCAAACGTCCACCAACAAACGAATGGAGAAACAAAATGTGCCATATATATACAATGGAGTATCATGTACTCTAAAAAGGAAATTCCGAGACATGCTTACAACATGGATAAATTGTGAAATATTATGCTAAGTGAAATAAGCCAGACACAAAAGGACAATTATTATACGATTCCACTTATAGGAGGTACCTAAAACAGTCGAATTCATAAAAACAGAATCTAGAAGAGAGGCTATGAGGGGCTGAGGGAAAGAAGGATTGGGGGAAGGTTTTTGTTTTTGTTTTTGTTTTGTTTTGTTTTTAAGTAACCTCTACACCCGATGTGGGGCTTGAACTCACAACTCAGAGATTGAAAGTCACATTCTCTACCAACTGAGCCAATCAGGCAACCCCAAAATGGGAAGTTAATTTTAATGGGTACAGAGTTTCAATAGGAGCTAATGAAAAAGTTCTGAAGATGGAGAGTGGGGATGGCTACACAACAATGTGAATATATTTAATGCTAATGAAATATGCACTTAAAATGGTTAAAGTGATAAATTTTATGGCATGTATATTTTGCCACAATAAAAAAACTAAAATTACAAAGTTCCCGAGGACTTGATTTTCTTTGACACAGTGAATTCGAGTGACTGGGGACATCTCATGGCTGCCAAATCCTCTCATTTCTCCCCCAGTTATAACACTGGTATATGCTATTTTGGGTATTCCCTCCATTATCCGCTAAACTCCTTCACCTCTTGCAAACTCTTAGTGAACATGTATCTTTCCATGACACATTTCAATCATCTCCCACCCACAAAAGGCTTTCCCAGAGTTCACCAGGCTCTGAGAGGAAAATATGGTATCTCTCACAGTTAGGTTGACCAGATTCCCACTAAAGTTTTTAACTAAATTATGGCATCTGCCTAAAATGTCAAGTCTTGGACCCTGGGTCTTTTGAATACACACACACACACACACACACGCACACACACACAAATGTCAGCAGCCCATACATAAGAAGTGTGGTTTTCCTGCCTACAGATGGGCAGGGGGCTGTGGTGAATCTTTCGAGCAACGCCTTGAACCAATCTGTGAGAGGAAGAAAATGTCTGCCTCCTGCCCTCAAGAAGCAGCATGTCTGACCAGTCCTCTGAGAGGTTCATAAGGGCAAGAGCCAAGATGGTGGGAGGAGCAGGCAAGAAGGCAGAGAGACACTCTCAGAGACCTTGGCACAGCACTTCCAGTTCCTTATATGGAATATCGGTCAGTCATAGGTAATCATTTGAAATATTAACAGTATTTCCAATAGCCATACTTTCTGTCACCGAAGGCAGATGAGAATTCTATTTCTGTTTCCTTGGGGGCCTGACACAGAAGAGAATGAGAGCAACAGTTTGAGAAAAAAGGTTTTAAGTTTCGAAAGTCTAGGACTTGGGGCATAAACAAAAGATCTGGAATAAAATATGATCAGTCAGAGCCAGTTTCTCCTGTTCTAGAAAGTCAGATAAGGTTTTACCCCAGCTGAGGAAAGGGGAAAAAAGGGCTGGAAGTTGAGCACCTCTGCACCCCTGGGAGGGCCCCTGGCCCCGCCCAAATCAAAGCACACCAGATATCCCAAGAGAGCCCAGCGCCCTTCCTGCTGCTGGGAGAGCCCAAAGATCTAAGAAGATCACAGAGTCCCCACAGCCCGCAGAGGACAGGAGCGAGAAAAGAAACATGCCATGTGGCGTGAAGGTAGAAGGTCTTGGGCAGCTTTGTGAGGTTCCTTCAGCCCCGAAGTAACAGGGGAGCAACACTCACACTCGAGTATCAGGGTGGGTGGAGAGAAACTAAGAGAGAACCAGACTGGGAAAGGATATAGTTGGGACTGAATTCCCAGGAGTGATCCAGCTAGACAAATGACTGGTCACCACATTCGCATGAGGACATCCGAGCAAGTATGTGGGCAGATGACAACCCAGAACCAGGTGCCCCCTTCCACTCCTGTGACATGATACAAAGCCCCTTTACCTGCAAGCCCAAACTAAGACCCACTCCCAGGAGAGGGACAAGAGACTCTGAACTAATTTAGCTCAAGTTTCTACCTCTTGGTCCAACAGGGATTCAAATTAGAAAATGTGCAGAGCCCCAGTGTTCATAGCAGCAATGTCCACAACAGCCAAACTGTGGAAGGAGCCGAGGTGCCCTTCAACAGATGGATAAAGAAGATGTGGTTCATATATACAACGGAATATTACTCAGCCATCAGAAAGGATGAATACCCACCATTTACATCGACCTGGATGGAACTGGAGGACATTATGCTAAGTGAAATAAGTCAAGCAGAGAAAGACAACTATCATATGGCTTCACTCATATGTGGGACATAAGGAATTGCATGGCAGACCATACGGGGAGGGAGGGAAAACTGAAGGGGAAGAAATCAGAGAGGGAGACAAACCATGAGAGACTCTGAACTCTGGGAAACAAACTGAGGGTTACAGAAGGGAGGAAGGTGGGGGGATGGAGGGCACGTGTTGTGATGAACACTAGGTGTTATACACAACTAATGAATCGTTGAACACTACATCAAAAACTAATGATGTAATGATTTCCGCTTAACTCTTGATCTCACTCAGGCTTCCCTTTCATAGGAGAGTCTGCTGCTCGCTCTCTGCATTTCCCTCCGCCCCTCCCCCAACTCTTGCGCTCGCTCGCTCTCTAAAATAAATAAATAAATCTTTAAAAAGAAAAGAAAAGAAAATCCACAACTGTGGGGAAAACAAAGTAAGCCACATTTCTTAAAGAGGTGAGTTTGTGGTCTATGATTTGTACCTGCTGGATATTAGCGTGTGTATTGCTTGTCCGTTAATAACCAATGGAGTCACATTTTACTCAAAGGTTAAGTTCTAAAGTTGACCCATAAAGTGAAAGCCAAGTATATTCACAGCTACTCTTGAAAAATCTCTTGATTTACCCATCAAATATAGTATTTTGCCACTATTCAATACATTCAAAGGAGCCAGCTTTTCTTCCAGATTTGAAACAGATTGCTGGTTTGTATTTTCCAAGCAAGCACCAAATATAGTATTGGCTTTTGTTTAGAAGTATGTGATGCCAAAAAAATTTTAAATAAGTTGTTTTTTTTAAATTTTCTACTGCTAAAAGCACAAGCATGTTATATTATAATTCAATCACACAAAGGAACTAACACCGAGTAAGGAAAGCACGGAGCTGAGATGTCCCATCTTCCTTCAGGGCGTACTCTCACAAGTGGCGTGGAAGGAAAATTTCACCCACAACTTAAATTACCATTTTCTGCTTCTCAAGGAACCTAACACTGACTTCACAAGAGTCCTCTCCACATATGCTCTGTGTGGTCTGTCACCTTTAAGCCTAACACTTAGTGGTGGAACCTGTGTGAAGCAAATCTTCTGGAAACTCTGTGTCAGCTGTAACTTCACACCAACCTTAAGGCAAGGCTTAGTTTTTGGTTGTTTTTTTTTTTCACATTCACACAAAACAGCTTTTCACTCCAAAGCACTAGACAGGCATGTTTTCCGGAAGGTTCTTCGGGTGAATCAGAGGAACCCATCTTAGCGCTGCCGGGTCTCCTTTCTCCCACCACCACCACCACCCCCTCCCACATTCGGCCTGCCTCCCCGCCTCCTCATCCCTGCTGTCCCTTCCCACGTTTCATTGTCTAGCCACCTTTCGTACACAGACTTTATCAGTTCAAATCTACAGCTTCCTGATTATCAATCCATTCAGCCAAAAGGCCCCTCCACCTACCAGAACCCACACTCTTGAAAGATAAAGGATTGTGCATAACCATTCTCCCCCATTACATGTCTCTTACACGGCGGCTTATTATGAATACAACCTGGAATAAATTCCCCACCTAAACAGCTACCGTCTATTAATAAGCTGAATATGCTAGCTGTTTTCTACGTGTTATCCCAATTCCTTCCTAACAATAACCTCAGAATGTTCTCCAATTCACAAACACAGGAACGAAGGGTCAGAGAGGTGAAAGTCATCTGCGAGGTGCCATAGCTCAACCTGAAGTCTGTAGGTGTATTCCCGCACTACATACACTGCCTTCCGACGGAGTAAAGTAAAATGGCCTCATTACCTGAACCTTCCTTTCACAGCAGATTTGTTCAGGCCACCAAATTCTGCAGTCAAATGAGGATGCAATGTCACCCCCAGGTCCACGGTGCCGAAGAAAAGAATTCTAGCAAAGACTGTGAGCTAGCCGATCCAACCACCTCGGCGGCCGACCTTCCGGTAAGGGCTGGCCACGTGACACAATTCTGACCAATGAGATATAAGTGGAGGTGGCTGGCTAGGGCTTCTGGGAAACCTTCCCTAAAGGAACAGGCTCGCTGACCCTTCCCTCTTCAGCTGCTGAAGCCCAAATGTCACGCCTAGAGGGGCAGCAGCCGTCCTGCGTCCACAGAAATGATACAGTGGAAAGATGGAAAGAACCTTGACACGGGGCACCTGGGTGGCTGTGTCCGTTAAGCATCTGCCTTCAGCTCAGGCCATGATCGCATAAATCTGGGATCAAGTCCCATAGCCACCTCCCTGCTCAGCGGGGACTCTTCTCCTCCCTCTCCCTCTGCCCCTCCCCCTGCTCATGTGCTCTCTCACTCTCCTTCTTTCTCAAATAAATAAATAAAATCTTAAAAAAAAAAAAGAAGAAGAAGAACCTTGACAACATGCTCGAGATACGTTTCAGCTGTGGACCACCTATCCTGGTCTGCTTTTCATGGGAAAAAAATTAACTTATTTTCTAATAAAGCTGTCAGTAAGGCCTTCTGTAACTTGTGGTCTAATTCATTCCTAACTGATCCAGTCACTTTCTGTGAACACCTTACAGTTAATAAACGGTCTCTTTCCTGTCATAGGACACACCTCAACAGCACTCACTAAGCCAAGGACTGACCACTGGGCTGCCCCACTCAAACACACCTTAGGGTCTTCTGTCCAGATTTACAACCATCAAAACTGTCTTACCTGGGGTGCAGAGTGAAACTCATTTAGCAAATAGTATATCTAAATGAATCAAAATTAGGCTGTGCCCTCATGGAGTGTATGATTAAAAGGATTAAAATAATGATATGCTCAAGGGAAAGTTCTTTTCATATTTCCATAAATTTTGTTTTTAATGGCCAGCTCCCCCTGGGTAGATGGTGTCTTGCTCTGGTCCCAGGAGGACTCCTGATGCACAATGAGCTCTGAATACTGGAGATAAGATCGGAAAGAGAAATTCTGCTGTGTCACTTTCAAACCACTAAATGGGTTCCCTAATGATTCTGGCTAGGAGTTTTGAACATCTAAAAACCAAAGGAGACACCAAGTCTGCCGAAAAGAAACCAGCAGGTTGGCAGGTTAGCAACCACGGCTCGCCTTGAGTTGAGTGTCCGTGACAGTGTTAATAGGAGCCACACAGCAAGCGGGCGGGCGGGGGAGGGGGGGTAGCTGCTGTATTCACCCAGGCCTTGAAGGGCACTAGAGAGCCCTTTGGCCTTTCTGGGCACTCTGCCGCCCAGAAGCCAGGCTGAGCGTCACGGGACTTGCCGTGCCACAACGAGGATCACACATATCAAAAATTTAGACATTAACCCCTATTTACAACATTTGTTCACAGCATACGGCCGAGAACCTTTTTAGTAAATCACTTGAGATAAGCTGTCTGGCCCCAAATGAAAGATGTTTGCCAATTTCTTGGTAGGCAGAAGAAGAGCTCTTTATCAAAAACGTATTAGCATATTTTGCCTCATTAATAACTTCACTGCAGCATTAATTTGCCTAATTATCGCATTTGGAATTCAACATGGTACCTAATTAATTCAAAATTCAAAAAACAAATCCAGAATTATAAAGCACACCGACATGCTTCTGCTTTATCATTCCTTCTTTCCTCCGTGCGTGTGTTTGTGCATGCGAGGGTGTGGTTGCTTGCGTGTCTGCTCAGTGAAATCATATTCTTTATTCTGTCCCATATAATAAACATTCATTATTTTAATATAATGTTTTCTTCTAATGAGGCAAGTCTCTCCTCGGCCTAGCAGTTTGGGTTTCTGAGCTGATGTCAGCTCTTTTGCTCCCACTCCTTTTGCTCTCTTCTTTCTCACAGGACTCTCACAAGGTTTTCAGGAATATATACTTCAGGAGCAGAAAGATTACAATTTTTTTGGCTTAAGGAACTGTGTCATTTCCTTTCTTCCCAGCCAATGCCTTCAGCACAAAGTAAACTAACAGTATTTGTCCACATTTTCTTCTCCACGCAAAGCCCTCCTAACCAATTTGCAGGAGCCCAGAGTAAACATTAGTTGACACTATCAAAAATAAAAATCAGAGTATATTGGCCAAACCTTCCTGAAAGGTTTGAGCTTTCTAAAAATAAAAACTGCAGGAAACTTTAGTTCAGGGCTCAAAACAACAGCTTTAGCCTCAACAATAATATCCTCTCCATTCACCCGTGGCTTCTTACTTCCCACAAGAATATCTGATTGTAACAATAGACCATATGCTGCCATTGTAGTGGAAAGATACAGAAAAGACTTAGATCTACATGACATTATAGGCAACACAAAATAGTTGTTGAAGTAAATGGTCTCTCCGCTATGCTGGCTTTGAGGCTATTTTTAAAGCCTAGTTAAGGCTGTGGCTGAGAAGTCAGGCCAGGTCATTGTACTGGGGAATTCAGATTTTAAAACGTGCTGTTAACCGGCCAACGGGAAATGCAATTCTGGCAATCTGAGATGTAAAGTAGAGCCCGCCGTCTTCAGGTAATTCATTCTAACTCAAAGAGCAAATATATAGAGATCAGGAAGCATCTCCTGCTATAGGTCAGATCCACACCAACAATAGTCTACTTCCCTTGGCAGATAATTTCCTACACAAATGCATATTGCAAGTACTCAGAAGCTACACGCCTCGTGTTTTTATTTCCTCTACACCATGCCCATGACCAAGAAGAGTCCGATCCAACAGTTCTTCCCATGAATATAAGTAATGACTATGAAAAAAATGAAGTTGCTCTGTGAGTTGATCTTTTTCCCTCTGGTATATCTAACCTCAACATGTCCTTGAACCTTCTGAGACCACTTCCGATATGCCCCAAATGAAGAGCCAGAAAACCAGGCTAGCAAAGTTGCACCCTGCGTGACCCTGTGGTAGACGGTGGACCTATCAAGTTCTCACTATCTCATCTTGCTGTCTTAGGATTAGGAGTAGATCACAATTTTTTCAATATTAAAAGACAAGGACCGGGGCACCTGGGTTGCTCAGTGGGTTAAGTGACAGCCTTTGGCTCAGGTCATGATCTCGGAGTCCTGGGATCAAGCCCCTCGTCGGGCTCCCTGTTCAGCAGGGAGTCTGCTTCACCCTCTGCCCCTCACCCCGCTCATGCTCACTCTCTCTCTCTCTCTCAAATAAATAAATAAAATCTTGAAAAAATAAGAAAATGAAGGACAAAGACCTTGGAAAAACATGAGTCAATAAACCTTCAACAGAAGAATTAATCCATTTCAAACCAGCCTATGAAATAACACCAGAGTTGACCCTTCTTGTCCTGGAACCAGAAAACGGATCATCTGAGTGCTGACCACTGCAGCTCCAGGGTCTGCCCTTTACCAGAGATGGGCTGAACAGGCACAGGCTTTGGCTAAATCACCACTAAAAGGAGGGAAAATGCATTAAAGGCTCTCTCGTGCTCCTTTGAAAATACGCATGAATCCACATCATAAAGCTGCCATGCCATCAGGAAAGATTTAGTATTTATTCAGGAGACATGAAGGCCCAGAATAACAGGGGTCCTAGGTTAAATAGCACAAGCAAGGAACTGTGTGAGCCACTGTGGCCACACCCCACCCCTGCATCTTCACTCCTATGAGCCCGGGAGGCAGAGAGCAGCTTTTCAAAGCTTGAAAATTTGTTAAGGGAAAAAAAAAAAAAGCATTTTTGTAAGCCTTCATGCTCAATAAAGACTGTGCAGACATAAAATCCCTCATTTAAATGGCTGCAGTTTTAATATAAAATGTATTATACAGGAAAAAGATTTTATTACCACTAAATGCTTGCTGCAATTCAACAACAGAGGAAACTGACCTTGATTCTGAATCTCCTGCCTTTTCCCCCCTTTATTCTCCTTACTGTTACTTACTGAACAGACTTCCATTATTTCCCTTTCTTTCTGGAGAAATAACAATTTTCTCTAGAAGGCTAGTAAATGCACATCGTTTTCTCAAGACAATCCAACAGACTGTTTTGCAAAGAAATGTTAATAGAACAGAGACTTTGGAGACCAAAGAAACTCAATCTTGGAAAATAATCATGGAAACTGGGCTTTCCCTGGTCATGCAGACTCAATTTAAGGGGAAAAGAGGAAATCCAGAGGGCAAGGAGTAAGGCAAAAGGAAAGTAAAGGATGAAAAAAATAGCCCTTCTGGAAGTTATAAATAGGAAATCCTTAGGGAAAAAAAGAGGAGCCCCAAATCATCTCCCTCCTGGTAAAAAGAGTCACTAAATGGATGGAAGACCACAACATTAACTCTGACGTCACTGAAGGGATGCATCACTGTATCAGTAAAGGTGCCAGAAGGTAGCAAATGGCACTCAGATTGAGCAATCCACTTGTCCTAACCCCCTTATAGGGGCTAATTGACAAAAGTGTGGGCAGTGTGGAAGAAAGCACAAGGGACCGTGCAGCAGCTGTCACCACCTCCTAAGCCCAAAGGGGCAGGGGAGGGGGGCAGTTAGTCAAACCCACAGAGAGGAGCTGCATGGCGAGGGCCACCTGGCAGGAGCGGTGGTCTTCGGGAGAGAGCCCAACAGAGAGAAAAGCGGGGAAATCAATGCCCCAGGCTCATTTCCCACCCACCTGCTGTCCAGTGCCTTGTGTGGGTCTCACCTTGGCCAAACCCAGCTGCGAGCCAAAGAACAAGGGCACCACGGAAGCAGCCAAGATAGGGCCATCCACTGCGTTGCAAGAGAGGATGGATCTGGTGGAATGAATGGAAGACATCAGCATGCAATGGCCAAGAGTTCAAACAAACAAGCAGAAAGATAGTAAAAACTGACTCAGACCAGAACGTCATAGTAAGAATTGTAAATTTACATGAACGTCTGATGTCAGACAGATCTAGATTCAAATCTGTCAGCAACTATGTGATGTCAAGAATCTTACCTATAGAGCCTCAGTGTCTTGCCCTGTAAAATGGGAATAATGCTGTACCCCTCTATGACCAATCGTAGTAAGACTGACGCAAGCATTTAACAGACTCTCCACTCATTGAACTTTGGTCACAAAAAAGGAAAGGGGAACCTGAGTCTCAGGTCTCTGTGGGTATAGAGGCAGCTTCCCAGCGCCCACTGGAGAAACCGAGGACACTCACCCCGTTTTTAGTGTCTGTGGTTCTGCCCAGCCATGGGCCGGCAGAGAATGAGCCTGGGGTAGAATGAACCCAAAGCTTTGAAAGATCCTCCCCCACATCACACCCACTCCGGAGCCACCCTGGGCTTCCACACTGGTTACAGTAGGAGGTGCTGCGGCGCCTATCACGTGGTCGGGCTACCCTGGCCTGCGGATCATCTTCGTCCTTCTGGACCCTATTTTCCTTCGATTCACCTTGAATCAGAAATAACAGAGCACTGTAGCAAGACCCGGGCTACGCACAAACCCCTTAGAAGAACCTAATGTTGGGCCCTTTATTTTTTTCTTTAAGAACAATGCCTGTCTGCTTCCTTTTGTCTTCCGAGACTCTGCATCTCATTCCTCAGGGCCATCCCTCAGCACAAAGATCGCTAGCGCTCCCGTTTTCATGAGACAGGAGGAAAGAAACTTTACAGCTCTTCTGCACTAAAATGTAATAACTTTCTCCACACGGCTGCACAAAGGATTTCTCTGGGAACAAGGGACCAAGTTTCACAGTTGCATAAATATAAACTAGAGTAGAAATCCATCTTCGAGTCTGCGGGCACAGTCAACACTCCCATTTTTCAAGAGTCTCAAGGTCATTCTTCACTATGCGTTCTTTCGGCTCGGCTTTAAAGTTAAGCTAGTTTAATAATTCATGACATCATACCCATTAAAATATGAGTATTTTCTACCAAAGGAAACGGCCTTTCTTTTTTTTTTTTTCCCCTTTCACAGTGGAAGAGGCCCAGACGCGTCCCTGCATAGGAAAACAGTGACGCCCGCAACAGCAACTGATGAAGTTTCAGAGGGAGGCTTGCAATTTCGTCTGCCGTTGCACACAGCCAGTTTTATCATGAAAAGCCAGCGCCATATGCCAGAGGAGACAGGTTAAGCCTCTTAAATGTTCCTGACAACAATGAGCTTTCATTTGTGAAAAGTAAACATCTGCCTCATGGGGAAATAATCCACAAAACAATAGAGATGCTTATTTGTTTGTTTGATTGGGACTGCAGTAGGGCCTGGGGGGTTCCAGACGCCCACCACACGGCCAAATACAAATAATTTCTTAAACATTTTAAAAAAGAGTCTGTAACCTTCTCCTAAAGACGTCAACGGGGAGCCCTGGGTGCTCCAGATACTTACAGGGAGGAGCAGGTGATCTCGAAGATTAGGGAAGAGAAGAGCAGAATCCAGTCGTGGGCTCTGCCACCGCTAGCCAGGGATCGTGGGCCCCGCATTTAATATCTCGGGGCCGTATTTTCCACCTCTGTCAGTGAGGGTCAAAATGAAATCTCTTCTACCAAGACAAAGGGTTCTTATGAGACACCAGTGATTTGTGACTTTCTAAAGTACTTTGTAAACTGTACAGCAAAACAAATGTTAAGGTGGTGGTTGGTATTAAACAGACAAATGGGACATTTGCCTCCACACTTTTAAAAGTCAATAGGCAGAAGATTTATTACCTACATGGCAAAAGAAGTTTCCTCTTATTTGCAGATCTTCCCTGCAAATGGTTGCAGCCCCCAGCTTACGTTCATATGGCTGAGTGTGCGGGTGACAACCGTCACTTAACTGTCACCTGGGAAAAGCTGAGCCCATCGTTCTCACTGGTGTGCCTGGGAAGAAGGAAAGATCACCATCATCATCAACCCCGATGGCTTGCAAATGTCCTTTTAGACTTTTTTTTGACCCTCCCAAAAGCTGTAAACAGGTATACTTAGCCTTATTTTAAAATGAAAAAATGGAGATTCAGACAGAATCTAGGTTATGCATAGGTCGCAAGGACAGTATTAAAACCCAGACCCCAGGAGAGAGAAAAATAGAAATGACTGCCCACTCCTTCCTTGTGTCCCACTGGTGCCTGTACAGACATCTCGCATGGCGCTTATGACTCTATCACTCTGTGTGCATGTCTTTTGTTCACTGCCAGGCTGTGGATCCTGGAGGAAGGACCTGTGTCTTGATCACCTTTGAACCCCAGCCACACCTTAACATAGAACTTGGCAGCACCTAAAAGGAGCTGTTGAATGAATGAGAAAAGAAAGTGAAAAGTAGGAGATGAAAATGGTTTTCTTCTTCTTTTTTTTTTTTCATCTCAACTTGTAGAAAAGTTGCTCTACTTCTCCTGAAACTCCTCAGGCTATGGGAACACTCCCCTCTCTTGAGCTCAATTACGGAGTCCACAGTTAGTTGGAAAGAAGCAGGTGAGAGCAGGCAAGATTCGGGGAGGCTCCAGGCATGTATAGCTGGCCAGGGAGGAGGTGGAGAAAGGGGGAGTACAGCAAAACGCCTCCAGAAATTATTCCAGGAACCACTCAGGGAGATGTGTGCCAGAGTCTGACCAAACCTATCCACTTTAGTCTGGGCCCGGGCCACACAGAGCTTTCTCAGCTAACGTGAGCTCCCAGCCCTGAATCCAGAGTCGGGTAAGTACGTGGCCTAGAAGCCACAGCCTCTGGTCAGCAGATGCTGTATGACCCACGTCTTCAAGCAGATAATCAAGTAGACCTTGCCCTTGATGGCACTTCCAAAGGAGCAGAATAAGTCAGCTGGAGCAAATCATTTTTAAAACCATTTTTGCATAAAAGCCTGTTTTAGACATTAACAAGCTGCCACTACATTATCCCCTCTTCCCCTAACTCGAAAATGGGCAGTCTCCCCAACTTCACCAACACTTCACCTCCCAGCTTTATAGCCCCTCATTTTTGTTTTATTTTGTTTGATTTTTTTTAATTTAAGATGTCAAATAGATACAAAAGCAGAAAAATGCATGTAATACATTCTCATAGACTCATAACCTAGCTTCAACAATTGTCATCTATGGTCACTCTCGTCTCACCTCTACCCCCACCCTTTCCTCACCTTCATCTCTGCATTTGATTATTTTGAATCAATCTCAGACATGATATCATTTCATCCATAAATATTTCAGTATTTACATCCAGAGATAAGAACTCCTTTTTAAAGCATTTCTGGCACCATTTTAAACCTTCTTCTTCATTCTTCACATCTAATTTATCACTAACTCAACACCAGTTCTTTCTCCAGCATGGTATTTCCCTTTTGTTTGTTTGTATTTCCTCAAACCTCATCCTGACCTTAGTTCTCAGCTTAGAAGACGGAAATGCCTCCTACTCCTTGTCTTGACTCTCAAGTTCTCCCCTCTACAAGCCACCTTTATCACAGTCCATCAACACTGTCTCATTATACCTTGTTCAAGAACCCACAGTGGGGACTGCAGTCTCCCGTAACTAATACTAGAGTAGCCCTCCTGCCAAAACAACTTAAAAACAAAACATACGATGGAACTGTTTCCACAAATCACATACAAAATCACAAAACAGAAGGGAAATTCACAAGTTGAGCCCCCAGATCTACACCAGGAAGCCATTTCCCAACTGGGTGACAGTAAGTCGGAGACCAAGCAGAGCACAGGAGTCTTGGGAAGCTCAGGAGGCAGAGATCAGAGTGGGGCAACTGGAGTGGATTCTGTGAGGTGGGGCACAAATGCTGAAGGATCTAAGCAGAGGGAAGAATCCCACGTGGGGATCTCTGTAAGTGCTTAGCCAAGGACTGAACTATACATATGGAGGGAGAGTTTAGACAGAGTGTACCAGAATTTGTGTATTCTGGGGTTGAGAGCAGAACAGAAACACCTGAGGTTAAGCAATGTTGGGGGATGTTGTCGGCAAGAATGGAGAAACCTTGAAAACACCTGTTCTGCAGGCATCCAGCTGAGACACCAGAAATACCACTCCTCAGAAGTAAGAATCATGCCTCAGAGTAGAGTTTACAATAGACCTACCCTACCCAAGTCTAAAACCAAGGCTTGATAAGATTGCCAGAAGAAAATGATAAGAGATTGAGTCCCACAAGTTAAAGTTATGCTTTGAAAAAAACATTGGAATTTTCACAGACAGTCCCTAAGAAAACATAAAACCGAGGCTTACACAAGTTCAAGGGGATCTACCAGTAATCCCACTACCTATGAAAACAAAAATCAACCGAGAAATATCACAAAATTCAATCTCCACACTGATTCACCACCAACATCCAGTATATAATCAAAATTACTGGACATGCTCACAGATGCACACATAAAGAAAAACGTAATGCATACTCCAAAAAAAGGCAGGTAGTAGAAACCAACCTAGATGTGTTCCATATATGTAATTTATGAGACAACAAAGCTATCATAAATATATTCAAAGAATTAAAGGATGATGTGCCAAATTATTAAAAGAAAACATGGTGGTATATATATACAATGGAATATTACTCAGCCATCAAAAACAGAATGAAATCTTGCCATTTATAACAATGTGGATGGAGCTAGAGTGTATTATGCTAAGTGAAACAGGTCAGTCAAAGAAAAACAAATACCATAATTTCACTCATATGTGGAATTTAAGAAACAAAATAGATGAACATAGGGAAAGGAAAAAAAAGAGAGGGAGGCAAACCATAAGAGACTCTTAACTATAGAGAACAAACTGAGGGTTGCTGGAGGGGAGGTCGGTGGGGGATGAGCTAAATGGGTGATGGATATTAAGGAGGGCACTTGTTGTGTTAAGCACTGGGTGTTATATGGAAGCAATGAATCACTAAAGTCTACTCCTGAAACAAAAAAATAATAAAGAAATAAAAATTTAAATTTAAAGAAAACATGATTTTAATGAATGAAAAGATATAGAATCTCATCAGAGGAAATGAAACACAAAAAATGAAAATTCAAGAACTGAAAAGTACAAGAGCTGAAATGAAAAATTCATCACACGGGACTTGAGCAAATTGAAAGTGGTAAGAGAAAACTTGATGAACTTGAAGATAAATCAATAGAAATCATGCAATCTGAAGAGGAGAGTGAAAAGACATGGAATAAAAATGAACGGGGCTCCAAAGACGTAAGGACAATATTAAAAGGTCTAACATGCGTAAGTGGAGTTTCATAAGGAAAAGGTGATAATGGGAAAGCAAAATTATTTGAGGAAATGTCAGGAGCTGGGAGAGCATGAGACCTGAGCTGTCAGGTGTCCAAGTGGCAGATTAAAGCAACAAGCCAAAAATGAGAGTTAAACCTTTAATTATTCATCAATGGCATACCAATGATGGTATAAGCAAGAGGCTAAAACTGGAGAAAACGCTGACTCTCCTTTGTTTTATTTTCCTCATGAAATGGCACACCAGTCATGGGTCAGGTGAATCAAAGCACACATGGGGATTTCTCACTGTTGAGAGAACCCCTAACAAAAGACTCCAGCAGTTTTATGGACCTTGGGGTCAGAGGAAGAGGGGAGAGGACTCTAAGTGAAAAAGTACTGGGCACTGAGTTGGTGGGGGCAGGAGAGCGTCTTCAGGTTTTCTTCCTCTTTCCTCCTATAGTGAGACCTCAGCAGAGGCACCTAAAAAAGACCTCTGTCCAAGGCCTCAGATAAAGATGTAGGAATAAAGATGCTGAGGCTCAGAGTTTAAATATGGGATGAGCACGACCCTCCAGTGGGGCCCAAGTCCTTGACTGCAGTTCCCTCCAGACACTGCAATGCAATGGCCGTGCACCAAGCCTGGTACGGGGAGAGCAACTTCCCACCATGAGGCCTGTCAGGGAAAGCCTCTGCAACTGCCTCTGGCCAGGCCTGAAAAATCTCACATAGGTTTTTAACCAGAAGCTGGGCTCCTCAAAAACAATAGCTGAAAATTCCCCCCATTTGATGTAAAATTTCAGCGTATAATTCCAAAAATCTGAGTGAACTACAAGCAAGATAAATACAAAGAATACCTCACCTAGATACTTCAAAGTCAAACTATTGAAAACCAAGGGTAAAGAGAAAATTTTGAAATGAGCCAGAGAATAAAAGACCTCACAAAGAGGGGAACAGTACAAATGATGGCTGCATTATTATTAAAGAAAGGGAAGAAAGAAGAGGAGAGAAAGAAAAAGAGGAAAGGAGGCCAGAAGACAATGGAATCCCATCTCTAAAATACTGAAACAAACAAAAAAAACCCCATCAATCTCAAATGTTGTACCCAGCAAGACTATCCTTCAAAAACAGAGTGCAGGGGCAGATGACTCAGTCCGTTAAGCTTCCAGCTCTCGGTTTCGGCTTAGGTCATGATCTCAGGGTCATGGGATCGAGCCCCTCATCAGGCTCCATGCTCAGCCGGGAGTCTGCTTGAGATTCTCTCTCCCTTTCTCTCTCCCTCTGCTCCTCACCCACTGCTCATGCTCTCACTCTCTCTCTCCTTCTAAAATAAATAAATAAATCTTTAAAACAAAACAAAACAAAAGCAGAATGCAGAAAGACATGTTCAGACAAAAGGACACTGAGAAAATTTGTAGCCAGCAGACTTACACTAAAAGAAATGCCAGAAGATCTTCCCTAGGCTTGGGAAATGACGCCAGATAGGAACCTGGATCTGCAAGAAGAATGAAGAGCACCAGAACTGGTAAATAAGCGGGTAAGCACGAAGCACTCCTTTATTTTCTTCCCATAATTTCCTGAAAAGAAAATTATTGAAAGCATAGCAGTACTGTAAGGTAGGATTTATAATTTATGTAAAAGTAAAAAAGATGACAAAATAGAACAAAGGTCAGGAGAGAGGTAAATGGGATTATACTGTTCTAAGATTATTAAATTTGTGATGTGAGAAGTAGGAGGCATGAATTGTCAGATTTGGAACAGGAAATGAAGCCTAAAAAGTAGGAGGTGTGTAGGAGTGGGAAGCAGTAAAATGACCACATGATCACCTACTAAACACTGAAAGTGTGACCTCTCTCAAGGATATTTGAATTTTACTAGTGATGCCTAAGAAAACTTGAGACCCAAAAAGACGATCTCATGATTAAATGACAGGCTATGGAATTTAAATTTTGGACTAGAAATCTCTACCACCACCTCCTCAATCACACATACAGGTGACAATTTGCTTGGCTGGTGTCTAGGCCTGATTTCGACTTTAATTTACCACAATCTTTAATTTACTAGAAAATTATTTTCATCATACTATCTGAGATAAGTAAAAATATAGTTTTTAAAAAATATTCTACTGCATATTGTCATGTATTCTTTCTTTTTTTAAAAAAAGATTTTATTTATTTACTTAAGAGAGAGAGAGAGACAGAGCACGAGCAGGGGGAGGGGCAAAAGGAGAGGGAGAGGGACAAGGAGACTCCCTGCTCAGCGGGCAGCCCGATGACAGGCTCCATCCCAGGACCCTGAGATCATGACCTGAGCCAAAGTCAGATGCTTAACTGACTGAGCCACCCAGGCGCCCCTATTGTCGTGTATTCTACTGGATATTATTTATAACTTCAATTATGTTTTATTATAATGTGTTAAAACTATGCACATGACATAGCTTTGTTCTCTTTTAATCTATTCCATATTATTGTGTTGACTATTGTAAATCACAGCATTTCTACCACAGGCCTGCGTAGACGGGCCTGTGGCAGAGAAGGAGAAGAGAATGGGGCAGCCCCAAGACGCAGCATAGTAACAAGGGTCACAGAGGATCTTAATTCTCAGAAGCTAAGTGTAACCTGAAGGGAATACCAACCATTATCATGATTAATAAACGTTCATTCAAACCTTGAAGCAAAAATAAAAGAATGTGTTCATCAAACACAGAGAAGCAGAGGGGAGAACAGTGGTTTCCAGGGCCTAGAGAGAGGAGGCCACAAGGACACGTGGATCAAAGGGCATGAAGTTTCTGTCATGCATAGATTAGATTTGAATACATTCTGAAGACCTACTGTATAACTGAGGCAGCAATACTGCCTTGTCCTAAAAGTTTGCTAAGGGGACAAACTTAAGTTACATGCTCTTACCGCTCAAGGAAAACAACGAAACAAAACAACAGCAAACAAAAGGGGTGCCAGGAAACCTTTGAAGGTGATGGATGATTATGATTATAGATTGTAGCCATGGTTTCATGGGTGTAAACTTGTCTCCAAACACATCAAGATGTATACATTAAACATCTGCAGCTTTTTATGTCAATCATACCCCAATAAAGAGATTTACAAAAATAAAAAAAAAAAAGGAGTAATAGTAGGAATAAAAGGCAAGGAGAATTGGAAGGGAGGAAGGAAGGAAGGGGGAGGGAAGGAGAACTGCCATGGCCATGTACCTGTCCGTCAGATTTGCTCCTCTGTCCACCTGCTTCCTCTTCCCCCCCATCAACCTCACACACCTGTTCCCACTCCCTTTCTCACTCGGTTCTTTACCTATTTCACTAGTCTCCCTCATGCCCTTCTCCTGGGTCCCTGAACTCATTTCTCTGAGTTCTCTATAAACCTTAACTCCATGCTCCTTCGGGGCCAGGCATTCCTCAGAGCCTATCAGGCCCATGTTTAAGATGTGACGCCTTCTGCAGAGACCAGCCCAGCCCACAAATATAAATCTGCCATTGTGAAGTAAAGATTTCAGTTTTAATCCTGCCATTTTATTCTCTGTTCTTGATCGATTTATAATTTGGGGCTGGTGGAGTCTAATAATGGTATACCTTGTGTTTGTTGTTCTGGTCGACTAGAAAGCTACAAACGTTTATTTATTTATTTATTTATTTATTTATTTATTTATTTATTACTATTTTATAAATAGCCCACTTTGCTTTGCTGGCTCTTGAATTCCCCAGATGTCAGGACACCAGTTAAAATAATTTCTGTTGGCTTGAACCTGTTACCCCTTCAGGCCTCAAGCACAGACCTTTGCAAATCAGTCAGCAGAGCAAGAGGGCTGCTATTCTCACATTTTAAAGCTTTCTTCTGTTAATATTTCCTGGCTGGATTTTTTTTTTTCTTGCTAGAGAGCATGAGATCAGTGTTGAGACATCTGACAACAGCTTTTCTTCATCATCCACAGGTGTCTAGGAAATTGACTGGTCAACTCTGCCTGTGTCTGCTCCCTGTCTTCCACCACCTCCTATCCCTACCTCCAACTGCTCCTTGTTCCCCGCACCAAGAAAGCCTGGGGTGGGGAGAGGGCGGGCAAGTATCCTTTCTAATCTATATTTCTTCTGATTACTTCTCTGTGCAGTGTGTGTACACCCACTCCTAACTCATTTTTAGCTTTCGGTCAATAATTCCCTCAAATATTTACGGAGTGTCTTCTATGCACGGGCACTGGGCAGCAGCAAATCAGAGCTTACAGTCAAATGGGGGCAGACATTAAATGACTAATCATTCAGCTAAGGATTTAATTACAGTTGTGAGAAGTGTGAGATGGGCAAGATGCTACGAGAGAACAGAAGCCATGACGCAACCCCGTCCAGAATGTCAGGGAGGGCTTCTGTGAAGAAGTGACTTTGAGCTGAGCAGAAATTAAGGAGCAAAGTGGCTATAAGGAGGAGGTAGAGGGAATCCGAGGGGAGGGCCAACAGGTGGAAAGGAGCATGGCCCCCTGAGGCCCTGAAATAAGGCTCTAGGTGGCCAGGGTGCAGAGAACAAGGGGAGAGGACCACAAGATGAACGTGGTGAAGCAGGCAAGGACTGAGTTCCGCGAGGCCAGAGGACCATCCGAAGGATTTGGGGCTCTATCTGCAGTCATGAAATTTCAAACATTCCCAATCATCCATATCATCAATTTCAAAGTCAGCTCTGTAACCAAAGAAAACAAATCCACAGAAATGGAGACGTTTGCCCCGTTCCTAATGCCATTGACGGTTTGTCGAGAACGGCTCTGAAACTCCGCTGTCCTGCCCAGGAATGTTCCCAGTTACATTGTGTTAACTGAAACATCATGGCCCACCACCGTCCTGCTAAACTGGTTCGGTCTGGTCTCACCTCGGCCAGGGATGAGCCTCTGCCTTCATACCAGCCTGCCTCTCCGAAATCCCAGACATCTAATGTACAACATGATCATTCTCATTGATAATACAGCATTATCGGAAATTTGCTTAGAGAGGAGATTTCAGATGCTCCCACCACACACACGCACGAAAGCTAACTATATGAGATATGTTAATTAGCTTCACTGTAGGAATCATCTCCCTGTGCGTGTGTACATCAAATCACCATATTGTACACCTTAAAATATACAATTTTATTTTTTAGAACTTAATTCTGAGTCCTCCGTCTCGCATCTGCAGGCACGTTCAAGGCTGCTGGTGCTGTTTGTCGATGATGGACCGACGGGGGGCACAGCCGTGCAGACAAACACGGCTCCGAACGACGCACACGCTGGGCAGCAGACTGACGGCCGACGCTGGGTGGTGCCCTCTGGATTTCAGAGAGCCCACCCCGGGCTGCTTGGCTTCTGAGCAGCAACCTGCAGCAGGCCACCCTGCTTCGGTGGTTTCTCAGTGTCACTTTTCCCTTCTCCTCAGTCCCCTATGCCCCTCTTCTCTCGAGCCCACAGCAGGTATGTCAGGTGTCTTCCACTCACCCCTTTAGGTCCTCCCTCCACTCTGCTCCCTTACCGGAAGTCTGACCCATGTGCACTATTTCAACAGGCCCCCTTGCTCCGCTGTTGCCAGGGGAAGTCAGCCCACGGGGAGCACTTCAAGGAGAGAAGAGAATGAGCGTAGGCATTTATTACTTCTCCTCTCTTGCATGGGTCACCATGGACTGACCTCAACGGAAGTTCATGGCTCTGCTAGGCAGACCTCTCCACAGACTTGCCCTCCCTGCTGCCAGTAACTGCTCCCTCCTCCACCCTTTCAGGCCTAGCAGGGGCCTTGGCTCCTGGTGTGGCTAACCCCTTGGACATAGCACCATCCCTTCTTGCTCCCCTATACTCTACCCTCATCTTTATAAATAGTACCTTTATTAAACTCCCCAAGGCACTGAATTGAAGGGTGCCAAGCTCCTCCCCAGACCCTGACCATAGAGCCCAAACTCACAGCTGAGAAACCTCAGCATTCGATCCTCATCTTAGGCCACTGCTTTTTCTTCTTTTCTGAGACTTTTTTTTAAAGATTTTGTTTATTTATTTGAGACTACCCTCCCCTTTATAAATAGTACCTTTATTAAACTCCCCAAGGCACTGAATTGAAGGGTGCCAAGCTCCTCCCCAGACCCTGACCATAGAGCCCAAACTCACAGCTGAGAAACCTCAGCATTCGATCCTCATCTTAGGCCACTGCTTTTTCTTCTTTTCTGAGACTTTTTTTTAAAGATTTTGTTTATTTATTTGAGAGAGAGAGAGAGAGAGAGAGTGTGTGTGTGTGTGTGTGTGTGTGTGTGTGCATGTGGGTGAGTGGGAGGGAGAGGGAGGGAGAATCTCAAGCAGACTCTGCCCTAAGCACAGAGTCCAACTCAGGACTCGATCCCATGACTCTGAGATCATGACCTCAGCCGAAACCAAGAATCCAACACTCAACCGAGCCACCCAGGTGCCCTTCTTTTCTGATACATTTTGATTCCAATTCCCTGGTGACTAACCTGCATAGGCCCTCAAACAAGGTGAAGTAATTTAGCAAGTGTAGAGAAAGGGGAGACACGCAGATAATGCTTTGCTCCTCCCCTTCCCTGAAAGGCCCTACCTGATCTGTCTCCCTTTCCCTCCAGCCACTCTGGTCTCTTTGCTCCCTGAACACATTAGGAACAAGCCACCAAAGGTTTCACAACACCTGCTCCCTCTGTCTGTATACTCTTCCCCCAGAAATCCACATGGCTCACTGCCCCACCAGCTTTATTTTCCTCAAATGTCACCTCTTCAATTAGACTTCCCAGCCGTCCCCAGTTAAAATTATCCCCATGCCTGCATTCCCATCCCTTTCCCTGCTTTATGCATCTCTCTGCCAGCCGTCACGTTCTTTTTTTTTTTTTTTTAAGATTTTATTTATTTATTTGACAGAGAGAGACAGCCAGCGAGAGAGAGAACACAAGCAGGGGGAGTGGGAGAGGAAGAAGCCGGCTCCCAGCGGAGAAGCCTGATGTGGGGCTTGATCCCAGAACGCTGGGATCACGCCCTGAGCCAAAGGCAGACGCTTAACAACTGTGCCACCTAGGCGCCCCCGTCACCTTCTAATACACTCTATAAGTATTTCTTTTGTTGACTGATCACACACACGCCCTCACATGAACGCTCTACGAAATCCTCCACGAAGGCGGGGATCGTTGTCTGTTTTGCTCATAATGATGTCCTCAGTCACCAGACCAGAATTTCACATGCTATTTGGTGGGGGACAAGTGAAATCCTGGTTCCAGAAACAGATATGTGGAAAGGACTCCACACCGGTGACCATTTTGGTCCCCAAACTTTTAATCAGTCTCCAAGCATAATCACTTCCTGCCAACTCCCACCTACAGCACTACCCATGCGTCATCTGTGACTTTCTGCTAACAGAGCCCGGAAGCCCTGCTAGGTGCGTGTCCAGTCACAACCAGTTAGGCTACATTCGTGGGGAGCTGATGCGTGGCTCTTCCCTCTCTCCACGTCAGAAGCTGAATGATGCCCCGGAACAATAAAGCTTCCCTTCACCCGGGAACAGGACCCCATTGACCCTGCAGTAAGAGATACACTTTGAGCAGATATATCCATTCACACTCTATTCATTTTGAAAGCTCCTACTACATGCTTGGCTTTTTGCCAGAAGTTGGGAAAGTAAAGATGAATAAAATATGGTCCTTTCCCTCCAGGTGCTGTGACATACCGCGCTGGACTTCTATGAGGTGAAAAGATGAAAGGCATTCTCTTCTGTCGTGCAGAATCAACCCACTAGATTTGGCCACCCCGGACAGCGCGATATCACTAAACACATGGAGAGACTTTCCACACCCAGGAGAGCCAGGCCTTGACTCTGAATCTACAGGCTCTGAGAAATCAGAGGCATGATCCATTCCAAGATCTGAGACCCGGAGACAGAAAGGCCAAAGTTGAGGGGACATACAGCCACATCCTGGCACCTACAGCTACCGCAAACTCCCGGAGGCAGGGACATAACCCCAATCATTACTCAGGCCCAGCACCTGCAGAGACCTGCCAAAGAAATAGTTGTTGAGTGAACGGATAAATAAATAAATAAATAAATAAATAAATAAATAAATAAGAAAAGAACAAAGGAGCTAAAGTAATAAGGGACTAAAGTCACAGGAGGGTCCACTAGTTTGCTTACAGCCCACCCCTCCTAAACTGCATTCCCAGGGCCCAGGGGTCTTCTGGATGTCCACTAAAACTGGGGTAAAGGTCAGAGCCAAAAGAGGGGTTCAATGTTAGGAGAATAAGCTCAATGGTAAAGGTTAGAAACAGAACAAATCAGCAACTTCTGCTCAGGATTAGTATTTGGACCCTCAGGTGTCTGCTGAACATTGATTATTCATTAGATAACGCCATTGCACTGGACAAAAGGCACAGCAAGACGGTTTTAAATAGTAGAATTGGCTATTTGTTCCCTTCAGGTTTGTGTGCTCCGTGAGAAACTGAATGTATTTTCTCAGGAATAATGCCCAGGCACAGCTTTTTAGGATAGCTATCGAACTGGACCAAATACATCCTTCTTTTCACACACTATCCATTAAATTTCAGTAACTGTCTCTAAGAGGTTAGACACCAAGAACGAGAATCAAGGATGTAGGCTCCAGGGCAGCCAAGGGGTGAGAGGCAGGTCACCAGGAAGCCTCATGCAAAGAATTAATTCTCTGAATGCTGAGCCGGGGGGCTGGAGAAGACGGGACCCCACTTAGGGATCTGCAGGGGACACCGCCCAGCTGATGTTTCTGCCGTTCAGATGGGCACTCTTGTTCTATTGGATCTCAAAGTAGCACCTGGAACCTGGTTATAAAGCCACTTAGTATGGAAACACCAATTTTGCATGCAAAGCAGATGTACGTTGCTTCTGCCATTTCTTGGGCACATGCAAAACTTATAGGGTGTCAAAATCTCCAAACTACTCTTTAAAGCACAATACCTGTTCTCACTCTGTTCAAATGTCTAAAATGATGGTTGGCACGGTCTTCATGCAATCGATCCCAGGAAACTTCTATCAACCCTCTTGCAGATGCTCTCCATCCTGATCATTTCCAGAAAGAACAGCACTTTTCTTTGAACAGTCTGCCAGCTGGTCTGAGAAAAGCAGGTGCAGATCTTTTTAAATGCCATATGTACTTGTGTATTCTCCCAGCTTCCCTGCCTCCCCCTGCCACAATTTTGAGAAGGGGTTGTTTGGCTTGTTTTATTTTTTTCTTCTACACAATTTTCCCCAAGACTACTGTGGTCAAAAGCAACAGTTATAAAAACAATGAAAAGTGTGAATACTAGTGATTTTAACCTCAAAGTGGATTCTCAACACTTTCTATGTGAAATTCTGTCTGAGCATCTGTCTAATGCCCGAAGCCCCACCAAAGCTGTTCTGGAGAAGGAAGGCGGAAACTTGACTTTTACCTCTTAGGACGAGTCAGCCGAATATGGCACCGTTCTGTTGACTTTCTGTGCTCCCCTGTTCTCTTTAGAGTAACTGACACAAGAAGCTGGGTGGAGTTATTTCTTTGTGATCCTGCCATCACCACCAGCCTGCTATCGCGGTAGATTTTTCCATTTTGTGCAGGAATGGAAATAAAATCGCAAGGCCCTAGGTATCTGTGATATAAGCCTGGAACAGCAACTCGAGCAATGAACCGCTCCCACCTCACTCATTGCTCTTACAGGTAGAATTCTATTACATTTAAAAGTATCCTTTGAAATTCTGATTAGCCCCAAGCCTTTGAAAGCAGATAGTAATGCGGCAGCCTCCCTAAAGCAAAATTCTCTTGCCATCTGACAGCTCCCCAGCCTTTTGACTCCTCCACCCTCTGGAAGCCTCTGATCAGCCTCCTGCCTCTACAACCAGATGTTTTGGAGCTCACTGAGGCACAAACCCTCCTGATGGGCCTATGAAACCAGGGACAAAGGGCAGAACCAGTTAGGGAAATGGGTATGTAAACTGATCTGAGAGAACAGAAAGCACGCATATATATACAACCAGAGGGACACAACCTCCATTCATTTATTCGTCCTTCAAAGATTTATTGAGCACCTGCTACATGCCAGGTACTCAGCTGGCTGCCAAGGATATGATGGTAAGAAAAACAGACATAGTCCTTACCCTCTAGGAACTCACAGTCTGGAGGGGGCATCAACTGAAGGATCCCACAAACCACAAATAGCAGCTGCTGAGGCTGACTTGACCAAGCCCGTGGGGTCTTGTGGGTGTGTGATGAGGGCTCTGACCAACGAAGGTTTCCAGAGGAAGTTTTGACCTGAGATCCAGGAGATGAAGACATGAGGAAGAAAACCAGAAAGGCCTTCACAAGGAAGGTGCCTGGCCCTCCGTGCAATCCAACCCACATAGACGCCAGGCGTTGATTTAGCTGCCGCACTTAGATGGAAAGTCTGAACTGCACAGGCCAGTGCGCTCTCATCTGTCATTTCATATTTTCTGAGCATTTGCTATAGGTAAGATGCTGTGCTAGCTCTTTATGAATGTTATCACATCCATTCCTGACAGCATCCCTGGCATGTCAGGGGTACAACTATCTGCAATCTGGAGGCTTGGATTTGGCTTGTGGGCAGTAGTTTGCCAATCCCAAGTCTCAGATGCATGTGTTGTGGCCGGAGTGAGAGCAGCCATATTGGACCATGAGGTGAAAGTATCTGCTGAGGATAGCAGAGAAATAAGCTAGAGGGCGCCTGAGTCCTGGTTATCCCAGAGCCACCCTGTGAACTAGGGAACTGAGGCACAAAGAGGTTGAGCAACATTCCCAAATCCAAGCAGAAAGTGACAGGCCATGCCCGGGTCGAACCAGGCTCTGTATGACTCTGAAGTCTGCACGCCTCATCCCACACTGCACCAGCTCAGATCAGGGATCTGGCACGTCAGCTTGCCAGTGTGGTGGCTGAACACTCTGAAGACTGAGATTTTCTTCTTTAGGCCTACTCAAAGCCTCTCTTGTTTGAAAGTAGCTCACTGGGATCCCTCCTACATTGTTGGTGGGAATGCAAGTTGGTACAGCCACTCTGGAAAACAGTGTGGAGGTCCCTTAAAAAGTTAAAAATTGAGCTACCCTATGATCCAGCCATTGCACTACTGGGTGTTTATCCCAAAGATACAGACGTAGTGAAGAGAAGGGCCATATGCACCCCAATGTTCATAGCAGCAATGTCCACAATAGCTAAATCGTGGAAGGAGCCGAGATCCCCTGCAACAGATGACTGGATTAAGAAGTTGTGGTCCATATATACAATGGAATATTACTCAGCAATCAGAAAGAATGAGTTCTCAACATTTGCTACAACATGGACGGCACTGGAGGAGATAATGCTTAGTGAAATAAGTCAAGCAGAGAAAGACAACTATCATATGATTTCTCTCATCTATGGAACATAAGAACTAGAATGATCAGTAGGGGAAGAAAGGGATAAAGAAAGGGGGGGTAATCAGAAGGGGGGATGAAACATGAGAGACTATGGACTATGAGAAACAAACTGAGGGCTACAGAGGGGAGGGGGGTGGGGGAATGGGATAGACCGGTGATGGGTAGTAAGGAGGGCACATATTGCATGGTGCACTGGGTGTTATACACAACTAATGAATCATCGAGCCTTACATCGAAAACCGGGGATGTACTGTATGGTGACTAACATAATATAATAAAAAATCATTATTAAAAAAAAAAAAAAAAGAAAGAAAGTTTGATCCCTTCCAGTTTGTGTCTGAAAAAGGGACGGCACTGTGTTAAAAGAGACCAAAGGAACATAACGAGATGTGTTGCTTGGTCCTGAATTGGATGCTTATTTTGTCAAACCTTATTAAAAGGACATTTTACAAAAAAAAAAAAAAGAAAGAAAGAAAGTAGCTCACGCCTCCCCTCTTTCGTAGAACACAGGCAACGATTTGCCCACAACTGGCTCATTAAACACCACGCCCACACCCACATCCATACCCACCCGCGCACACACACACACCCTGTAAGTGCTTGAAGACAAAGCGCAGGCACATGGGCACTCTGCTTTCTCCTCTACAGAACAACCCCGGGCCTCCCAGAAAGCAGGAACTGTACCCGGAAGCAACTCAGTATGGCTTGGAGCAGGAGAGTGGACAAGGCTCTGAGCAAGGGGTCAGCAACCCCACTCCAGAAACTCTGTGAAAGGGAACATTCTTGGAGTCAGAGCCAAGTCGCAGGGCTTTGCCATTGCTCTTCAGGTTTCTATCACCCTGTTGTTCTTCCAGTGTGTATGACACGCCCGGATCCTACGAACTGGGCTTTTGGATAGCCCCAAGGGATTCAGCAGAGTCAGCCCCTCAGACACCAGAAAGGATTAGTAAAGGGCACCACAGGCTTTTCCAATAGTAAGGATCCAGGGGCAGCTTCCAAGTGACAGCCAGGAAAAAAAAAAAAAAAAAAGCAGGGCTAAACCTCAGTGCCCTTGCATTTGCACCTTGTAAATCTCATTAGCATGTGTCATAGCTGGGTTCCAGTGCATGGAGCTGGAAGAGACAGCCTGCCCCCTGGAATGCTGCATCTTGCCAACCCCAGAGCCTGCTGGAGACACGGACCGCAAGACGGTTCCATCCGCTCTCTCCGTGTGCCCCTCACCTCCTTGTGGAACACACAGAGACCCATCATCGAGTTTATTTGTGGCCTCAGTTAATTGAGATGGGGAGACAATCCTGGAGGTATACTGAGTACAAGACACCCTCCTGGGAAATGCATGCCTCATTCCTAGCTAGAGCTCGGCTTCTCCATTCTTCAGCAGTCTCCTACTCTGGTGAGTTGGGCTTACCCACACATGAATGGTGTATTAGTCAGGATTAGGCTCATTTGCAAGCGACAGTGGCTTAAGCAAGACAGAACTTTCTTTCTCGCCCATAAATGAAATCCAGAGTGCTCACGGGGTGGCTCTGTGAAAACTGGGGACTCACGCTCCTCCTGGCTTATTTTTCCGTCAACCTCAGTACATGATTTCCACCTCACGGTTCACTCCGGCCTCCGTCTGTGCATCTAGACCAGGGACGGGCCAGCTACCCCCCCAGAAGCCAAATCCGCTCCTCCACCTGTTTTGCTGAATCGGTCCGACTGGAATACCGCCATCCTCATTTGTGTATGTGTAGTCTATAGTTGCTTTCAAAGTTCAACAGCACAACTGGGTAGTTGAACAGAGATCATATGGCTCACGGAGCTGAAAATACTATCTGGTGCTTTACAGAAGTTTGCCAATTCCTCTTCTAGACCAAAAAAGAGAAAGGACAAATAAGGTCACGGCACTCCAAGCCATTTCCCAAAAACCACACAGGACATTTCTGCTTAGAAGCTATTGCAGAATTTAGTATCACAGCCACATCCAGCTTCCGGGAAGGCTGAGGAGCCCTACGGACTCCGGCGGACATGGCCCCTGCAAGAGCTCCTTGCCTCCTCTGCCTCGAGCCACTGCTGGTCTCTGCTCCACTTAACAGACAGGCTCCCCTCTGAGACAGGCCACCCAGATCCCCACTATCACATCCGCTACATGGGAGGGGTGACAAAAACAGAGATGAGTTGAGAGACAGAGATAGAGCGGTAGAGTCAGAGATCCAAGAGAGAGGCCTGGAGAGAGCTTTAAGGCAAGTATAAAACTTTGTTTACAAATACAGGTGTGAAAAAAACATTATTTTTGTTAAATTCAACTTCTTTAAATTCCGCATGAAATTCAGCTCTAAAACACTACCCTGCTGAACTGGTCAGAAACTCATTGTAGTCAGCACTGGGGCTCCTGTCCCCAGATTTGAGCAAAGGTCCCAGGGGCTCCACAGTGATGCCTCCCATCAGTGAGTCACAGTGGGTATACTGGGACCCCATATGGTCCCTTCAGGTGAGGCTGAGAGATCCAGAGAGGCAGACTCCCTAGACATGCCACTCCCTCCGAGGCCTGGCCCCCTCCCAAGGGCACAGCCACCTGCTACTTTCCTAACAGAGGGAAGACTCCAACCACACCCTCATTTACACCCCCAGAAACATGCCCCTTCTCTGCTTCCCCTCTGGCTCGTCAAGCAGCTTTTATTTTCTGCCCAGTAAAAAAACCTCATGATCAAGGAAATACCAAGAGTCTGGCTACCTGTTGGAATGGGAGGTAGTAAGAAAAAAGAGTAAAACTTAATACTTGATAGACAGATAGATGCGACCAAGTTCAACGTCTTTGCTAATATCACTAGGTTTAACAGCTGTTTATCTCCCCGACCCTGTAGCCCATTTGCAAGTCTCTCTGAATCCTTTAGGCATTAACCCCAGGCTGGGTTTCCTCCTGTTGAGGGGCAATGGAGAGGAGGAGGGAGTGAAATACTTGGGAGAGAGGTGGACAGCTTGAGTGCCCTTGGAGGCAGGTCTGCAAGTAGCTTGAAATTGGCTCTGATAATAACCACACCTAAATTTAAGCCTATTCTGAAACAATCATTTATGTCAAGATCCTTGTTGTCAGTAGAAATTTATGACTGCTAAGTGGTAAATATCCAGACACCATCGATGAATGGAAGTGGATCTCGACCCATGGAGGGTTCCTAAGTGGGACAAGCTGAGTTAATATCCAGCCCACACACACCAGGTAAGTGGTACCACTTGTAAAAATACTAAAATACCGCCACCCTGGTTGGTAAAAATATGCTGCCCTGAGCTCCCAAGTGCCACCTTAGCCCCCCCTCCCGCAGCAATCTCCCCAACTTCCTCCATCAAGCAATAAAAGAGTCCATGCCTAGCTCAGCCAAGGCTACTGTCCATTCTGATGGGTCAGCGCCCGTGCCTTACTGGTTGCTGAATATTTTGAAATCATCCTAGATGAGAATGCTTGGAAGGGGGAGAAACATGAGCGGCAAGAAGGGGGCTCCCTTCTGGGGTCACCATGCATAGTTGTGCAGGCTGTTCACTGCGTAAGTTCTCCTGACTGAGGTAGCCACTGGGAACTGAATTTCATCCTGTGCTCTGCTGGCCAAGTGTTGTGCCCTGGCATAGGGCTGCACCCATCCAGAGAAAAGGGAGCCTTTTTCTAATGCACACAAGGGTGCTGTGCATTCCAGCAGTCGGTTCACTTCAGAAGCTATTTTAATCATCGAGGTCAAGTGACAGAGACCTGACTTAGGGTGGGAGTCAGAGCCTGAGAAGTCAGGAGTAAATTTTTCCTCGCCATTAACCAGCCAGGAGCCTTTGCCGACACTATTTAATTTCTCTGAGCCTCAGTTTCTTTAAAAATTGTCATAATACATATTTTACAGAGCTGTTGAAAAAATTCAATTAAATAAGTGAACTGCCTGACACAATGTGTGGCAAGAATCAAGTGCTCAACACCTGTAACCATTACTAGAATTACTACTGCTATTAGTCTCAGCAAAGGGTTATGTTCTAAGTCTTGGAAATACCTACAGGGTATACCTACAGGACATAAGGAGAGCCATCTGGGACATATTAAAAGGATGTGTGGTAAGTAACAAACTTGCCAAGATGTGTACCAGGACCATGCCCCTTTCTCCTAGAGACAGAACTTACTATGTGAATGTGATTTTGATAAATGACATGTAATATGACCTTATCTGTGAATGAACGGGAATCACCTCTGAGGTGGGTCTGGCCTCAGGAGAGCAGAAGACAGGGAAGGAGTGATGCCATAAAGACCCTGATGAAGGAGAAAGAGCCCACGAAGGCCAGGTGCTGAAGCTGCCTTGACCAGCCCGGAGTTGAGCCGTTCCCTGCTTTAGGGAACTGGAATCAGTCTGGGGGCTCTCAGGGAAGAGGAGCCAAAAGTTTCCAGGAATGGAACCTGAAGCAGGTGGAACCATCTGGAAGTGGGGCATTGCATCCATGGCATCTTGACTTCCTAGTAGTGCTGACCAAGGTTGGCACGTCCTACCTTGGCCCCATGGGCCTTAGAATGTCTATGTTGAGCCAAATATTAGACACTGAGTCTGCCCCAACCACCTCTCCAGACTCACACTTACTAAAATTAACCAGGTGTCTCCTGCATCTGTGTAGAGACAGAGATCAATATCATGTCCTTGGTACAATCAAAAGAGATGCTATTGCTTTCATTCATTCATTCATTCATTCACTCCAACACATATTTATTGGTGAGTTCTTTACACCAGGCACTAAGGATAAAGCAGTGAACAACCGCCTCTCTGCCTCATGTCCAACCTCTAGCCACCACCCCCACCCCAGCGGAGCAGAGGTCTACCCTTCTTCCTTTTATCATGGCCCCCACCTCCTAGATCAAAGGTGCTGAAAACCCTCCACGGACTTCAGACCTAGGCCCGCTCTTACACTTCAACAGTTGCTCCAAGCTGCTGTCCCTCCTTCCTCATCTCCTGCCCTCCACACTTGTCTGCAAACTGGCACGTTGCCCTTTTTGTGCCCATCAGCCCTAAGGCTTACTGTGTTCACGGGTTTTCGGCTCCCAAGGGGCTCCACGCCTGTTGTATCATGGAACCCTCACCTCAACTCTGAGACAGGTCAGGGCAAGAATTAGCCACCTCGTTTAACAAATTTGGAAACAGGCTGTTTAGGACACCTGCATGGCATATTGTGTCTCCTCAAGTTTTCTAAATTCTATATTAAAATGTTGCATTATTTTATGTGTTACTCATACCTTGCCTACTTCAAAAAAGAAGTGAATATTATATTATATTCTCCTCTAATAGGAGATATTCTAGTCTCTGAGTCTTTTGGATATTGATGGTTATAAATAGAGCCTTGAAAGTACACAATGGTAATTATTCCTGCCCTATGCTTACTCCCAAGTCCAAGGCTTAGCCTAAAATAGCCCCCTCCTTTTCACAAGGAGTTTGCTAAGCCATCTCCTCCCTTCTTAAGTGAGCTCCCAGAAGCTGATCTTCTCTCTTGGGAATTGATCACTAACTGTTTCTCACTAACCACATTACACTGGAGCCGTGTGATGGTGTACGGCCTTGCCAGTGACCAAAACCGTGCCCCGCACTGTGGATGGCAAATACAATGATGAACTAAATTAAATTGTCCTTTCTAAATACTGTTCATGATCCCTCTCTATTGATTACACTGGCTCCCCAGATGTCAATATTCACATGCATGTTGTTCTCAGTATTTGGTTAGCTGCCCTTAGTACTTCCGTCCACGTGATTACAAACTCCTAAAAGGCAGAGGGTTTAACTCCACTGTAAAGCAGTGCATAGTTTCACACTCTGCAAGTTGCTTAGTAAAATGTTTTTGATGCTGGTAGTTGGTTGATGGTGGTAAAAGTAAAAGCCATTAGGACTGTGATTAATGAAGATACTTTATGCAAGTTTTCCCCCCAAGCACAAGCGAGAGGACATGTAATCCCATTACCAATACTCAATCTTTCACTCTTGGGGGATTTCCTCACTAATTAGTCTGAAGCTGTAATTTAGCCTATACTTTAAGGAATGTGTCACATGAGGACACTTCTAATTTATTTCTGACCTTCCCTGAATTTAGAGGCACATATGCCTTTGACCAACATTTCTCCCAACTGCTATTTTCCCGCTGGGAAAAAAAAAAAAAGTAATAGTTTATCCAAGACCTGAGAAGGGGAGGCAAGCCCAGAGCCCCTGTCCTGGCACTTGCCTATCTAAGGGTTTGGTCCAGCTCTCCTGCTCTGTTCCCTCAAGCCTGCCTTCTAATGACGAAGCAGAATGAGCTCTGTGCTATATTACCAGGACTTTGAAACGGACAAAGAAATATAAGCAGAGGTGAAGTCTGTCATAGGTGGGTGGAAACTTTAAGAGCCAATACACAATTTGCTGCTTTCCCTCTTCCTTCTGCCACATGGAGAAAGTTCCAGATGGTGGCTACTCTCTCAGTCTAGGTTCCCAGGTGAGGACAGCAGGCAGCCTTTCCCCAGCCTAACTGTGATGGACATGCAGAGAAAGCAAGAAATACACTTGTTGTTTTAAGTCATTAAGATTTGGGAGTTGTTTGTTACTGAAGCATAACCTGGCCCCATCCTGACTGATACAATTATCCTAAGTAAAGGAACTCCTACCGCAGACTTTGATAAGATATACTTTGCCATCAACCCTGAATTTCTTCCTGGAGGCTTACTTCCACAGTTGGTCTTGGTGAGCAGCTTTTCTGACCCCCAGAGATTCCATGTCTCCCGTATCACTAGACTCTCCCTCCAAAATAGTCTACTCACAGCATTCCACTCCTGGAGAGAGCCACTCCACTCCTCCTTTTCCACTAGTCCAGCAAAAGCTTCCACTGGGGTTTGATGGAAAGGTGTGTAATCCATCACACATCCTATATTGTTCCTTCTTCCCAGCTCCCAGCCCTGAAGGACGCGGGGCCGGTAGGGCCCCCTGACCACTGAGGGAATCGGAGTCACCCAGTCGCCATGTCCTGACAGCTTGTCACATTATTTTTCCCTGTGGGGGCTCTGATCCCTCCATCTAACCTTCTTCTCAGTCTCCTGAGACCATGGGCCTCTATACAAGGCTCCCCAGGCAAAGCAAAGCAAGATTGATGCCCTACCAACGGCCTGCCATGCCTGGGAGGGCTCTCCGTTCAATGAGCGGAGCAGCCCATTCTTCCCCATCTCGGGTTCCCACACTGGACACCAAAGCGGGAGCTTGGAGTCAGGGCGGCAAGAATTCAACCTTTATTCATCCCAGAACACAAACGATCTGCCACACTCCCCTAATCTCCCTGGCCCTCTCACCTCACCTACTCAAAATATTTCCGAAGGGCCCGGGTCTTCCTGGAATAACATGTGATTCACACTGCCCTTTGGACAGAGGGGCTGGAGCTCAGAGAGGATCAGAAAGTTTGGAGAAAAAGTATCCATTTACATATTGACCATGGAGACATCCCCCTGCTATTGCCACCCCCCGCCCATGGGCCTCTTTCCTCATTCTACCCTTACTACCGAAAGTAGCCTTTGACGACTATAGGTGGGATCATCGTGCTGCTGAAAATCATGAATTAGCATTAATGCAATGGTTATTTGCATCCACAGTTCCCCGCACTGCAGGTGAAAGCCTCCTCGGGGTTTGGGCCTAAGAGAAGGGTTTCAGGGACTTCCGGGGGCGCTGTGGAGCAATACATATAAAAATGATTTCATCTAAATTCCCAGAGTGGTTTCATAGACCAAAGTACCTCTGAAGGACAAAAAGACAACTGTAAAATTACCTGAAAATAAATGCTTCTAAAGTGTTCGGAAATAATCCAGGGTGAGGAGAATCAGGAGGCCGATAACTAATCCATCAGCTCTTTTTTTTTTTTTTTTATCCTGCATCCAGACTTTTTTCTTCCAAGGCCACAGCCTGTCACCATGCAGTTTATCAGCCGTCACTCCATCTCGATTCTGGGTGACATGAGATCAATGGCCTAAAACTGCTCTCAGATCTACGGAGAAATTTATAACACCAGGCTCTGCTGTGCCCTGGCTGGGCCCGGGTCCCAGGGCTCTGAGGGTGAGGCTGCCATGCAGACTTCATTTCCATTTCAAAAGTGGATTGTGACCCACTTGGAGCGGCGAGTTCAAGCCATCAGATGCAAAGGCAGGCCTGAGTCAGAAGTCTTCAGCACTTACAGAACGATGACTTTGAGGAAAGAAAAAGAAAGAGATCAGCCAATGATTAAAATTCTCTCTGCCTTGACAAGGCTCTAGCTTCCCGCTTTAATTTCTTTTGAATCACGTGGGATTTATTAATAACAAAACCCCAAATTTGCAACAACATGTTTTAGGCTCTGAAAGCAATTAATCCATCCAGTTTATCTAACTACAGAACTTCTGAGCATGGTTTGAGCAGAGATTTGTGGTTCTTTTGATCCTCACTAATGGCTCCTTTGGTTATCTACCACCTCTTTTTTTTCTACCATGAACTGTGTAATTTGGTCCTAATTCTGGCTCAGTGTGCCCATGAACCATAAACAAGGTCCTAGGAACCCAGGCCACTTCCCATATCCTATACTTCCCAACCAAAGAGCTCCAGGGAAATTGTTAATTGCCCCGACACATACCCTGAAACCTTGGGTGATAAGGGGAACACTGGCTTTCTGTCCAGAACCCCAGGCCGTGGGCAGCTATGGAACCTGTCACTCCTCACCGCCCCCCACCCCCCATTTGTCTTGGATGGTGCCCAACAGAAGGCATACTGTGGGGACTCTGGACTTGCTCCTGGCTGAACCAAGAGAAGCCTCAGCTTTCTGACCTAAAAGAAAACCCTGCTGTCTTCGTGACTTCTCATTGGAACCAGACATCCAAGAGGAGGTTCCCAGGAGGAATGGCATTCTCCAAGAGGTCTGGTGATGCTGGAGTCCACCAACCAGCTCCTCCTACAGCGCTTGCCCCAGCGCCCCCTCCAGCTGGAGGAGAAGGCAGGCTGGCACGTGAGTAAATAGTCCTCTGGCTGGACCCACAGACAGCAAGTGCCATCTCAGTGCACGCCTCTCTGTCCTGAGTCTCTTTGGATTAGGCCAGACCACTAACTAGCTAGTCACTGCTCCCAAACCAGTCACCTAAGAATTGCTCTTCACCTTTGTCCTACTTCCCTGCCCTGCCCCTCCTCCACCCTCCCCTTACCCTGGTGAACCTGTGATGTCAGAACGACATCCTTCAACCCCATTGCCTAAGGGTAGAACTGGAGTTCCTTAACGTGGTATATGAAGCACCAACCTCCTCACACTGGCTTTCTTCACCCCAGTACCCCTCCCCCAGCCGCTCATGGCAACCTACACACCAGTCCTTGGATCTTCATGCCATTGAGCTTGTTATTCCTTCAGGAGGGAATGCCCTATTCATCTCTACCCCTTTCTTGCTCCTTGTACCCCTAGCTAATGTCTACTCATCCTTCAAAACTCAGCTCAAATGTTGCCTCCCACAGGAAGCTTTCTCTGCACATCTCTGTTCCTTAGCACAATTGGGCCCCCTCCTCTGGGTTCATGCAGGCATGCAACACATACCTGCACCAATGCTCTTGACATGCAGCACGTGTTCGGCTATCCCCCTCCCCTAAAGACTGTGGGCAGCTGCCTGGGATGGGCTGCCAGGTAGGCCTTCATCACAGCAATCCTCATACCCGATTGTGGGTCTCCCTCTTCTAGATTTCCTGCCTCAAGGCTGGCAGGCAGAGTCAATGATCTCTTCCCTCCTCCTTTTTTTTTTTCTTCTTCTTCTTCCCCTTTTCTTTCTTTCTTTCTTTCTCTCTCTCTCTCTCTTTTTTTAAATAAAGCTAGGAGAGAAGCGCAGAACAGATTCTCCCTCACAGCCCTCAGAAGGACCTGTCAACACCTTGAGGTTGGACTTCCAGCCTCCAGAACTGTGAGAATATCAATTCCTGTTGTAAACCAGGCAGTTCATGGCAGCCCTAGTAGATGAATGTTGAGGGGAAGCACAGGGTCAAACATTGGCTCCATGTAAGTCACAGGAAAGCACCTCGTACTCCTGAGCATCTTAGGAGTGAAAGTCTTCTGGAATGTTCCTGCCCCCCACCCCCACCCCGTGGGTTGCTGTCCACTGAATATTTGTCTCTCTAGGTGGTTTCAGTCATGATACATGGCTTTTGTGGAAATGAGTGGTGAAAAAGTCCACTGGAAACTCCTTTTTGCTATCATCTGATCTCAACCAGATGGTAAGGTACCAAAAGATTTTGAAATGACGTGAGAGCATTAAAGTTACTTGAACCCTCACATGACCATTTTTCTCCTTCCTTTGGGACCTATAAACCTACAACTATATCTATTATTATTTCCAGAAGGGTGGGAGAAAAAAATGGAATCAGAGGGATGGTTGTAACTAAAGCAAAGAAGCAGACAGGAAATAGGAGGGTTGTTTTGTTTTGTTTTGTTTGTTTTTTGTCTTTCTGAACAAATATCTCGCTGTGAAATAAGAGGTTTAGATGATACGGCCTCTGATAGTCCTTCCTCATGCTTTAAAAGGAAATGATAATTAACATATGCTCAGGGCTTCCTAAGCACCTGACGCTGAATTATCTTACACAGTCCTCAAGTCAACTTTACAAGGTATTATTATTAGCCCCATTTACAGAGAGATCAAGAACTTGCCCAGGGTCACACAGCAATTCAACGGTATCATATTTGAACCCAAGCCAGATGAACCAGAACCTGTTGTAATCAACGGCCGTGCTTTGTTTCTTGTCAGGTTAAGTGGGTATCCCAGAGCATCCTGACATGCAGAACACGCAAAACGATGAGTAGTCCAAGACCTGGACGTGGTCCAGGGCTTGAGAGCATCTGGCACTGGGATCAATCCAAAAATCAATGTTTAAACAACAGTTACCTTCACCCTCAAACTGTCTCACTGTCTGAGTGCTGAGTTTGAATCAGGGCTATGGAAGATGTTGCTCTGTGGGTATTAAAGTTCAAAAGTCACAATGCCAGTGTCAACAGCCCAATAAATGGGGAAGAAGGTGCATTTTTAAAAATACAAAGTTAGCATTTGGAGTGTAGAAGAGAGCTTGGTCGCATTTCTAGAGAGGAAACCCCATCAAACCCCAGCGACTTAGGAATTCTGAGAGATTTCTATAAAGTGTGCTTTCCTTACAAGAATGAATTGGCTGCCTCTGAAGAGCTGCGTCTGTTCTCTGCTTGGAGGAGCACTTGCTGCAAACTTCCCTGGAAAGTTTATCCGATGGAGTGAGCCTGTTGAAGGAAAAACAATGGGCCCTGATCTCATATATTTTTTAAATAGTTAAAAGGTTAAAAAATAACCCCTCTCCCCAACCATCCTTAGAATTACACTTTCCAGCGAATTCTACTTCCCTTTCCTGGTAGATATAATCCTAATTAAAAATAAATTACATGCTGTATAGAACTTGAAATGGAAAAGATAATCCTATTACATATGAGAATATATCCTGATTTTCTTTCCCGCTAAACTGTGGGAGATATCAGATCAGGCTGAGCCCCCCATTGTCGTCGCTTTGAAAACTTTCCTAGAGCCCTAATCCGTCACGTGACGCCGGTGTCAATCTCGGGGTCTGCACGCGAGTTTCACAAAGCAGGCATTAGGCTCGGCAACAGAAACCCAGCTTTGCGGAGCCCGCAACATTTGCATTCCGAGAAAACGCCGGCCATTGTGCGCTGTGTTTGTTCTCAGGATTGCGAGACAGTTGCCTGCGAAGTTGCTAAAACCTAGAGAAAGGGGCTCCTTTGAGCCAGCCTGGGCCTTTGGTATGATAAGTCGATATGAGCTGCTTTTGTGGGGCTGGATCAGCGCTGGGGGAGGGCGAGCTCCCCTCCCTTCCCCTCACTGCTCCGGCCCCACCTCCCCGACATTTTGTTTCCCCCGGGAGTTGCTGTAGGCGCTGATGCGCTATTTTAAATCGTATTTCCATAATCTGGAGGCCGCAGGCGGCGGGGCCCCAAGCTCGTTCTGCTCGCGTGCCTTCACACCTCAACCGCCGGCTCGGAAGGCTGTGTTCGCTGCTCTCCTCTGCTGCTCTCCGCCCGGGGCTCTGCGCCCTGTGCGTCCTGGCGCCGCCGCTGTCGGGGTCACTTCCGAGCAGCCGATTCGCTAGCCCAGGATAGAATGCTTCGGACCCGCTACTAGCCGCCCCACACCCCTCCTCCCGCCTCTTGGTTTATGGCTGCCCGCCCACTCCCCCACCCCAGCACGCCTTCCCGTATTTCAGCCTTGAGAATGAGCATGAGGACGCGAAGCGCTTTGAGTAAAAATATTAGATAGTTTTGTTTCTCCAGCAGAGCAAAAATGAGACATTTAAACAGCGAGCGGCTGGGGTCCTGGGGTCCAGGCCAGAACTGAGAAGCGCGGGGACGCAGGGGGAGCAGGCGTGGGCTCGGGCTCCCAGCCACTCGCGACCGTGCTCCAGCCAATTGTCTACTCATGGGAACAGCTGAAAACATCCTTTCTCTGCGACTCTGGCCCCACTGCCCTCCCCCTACCCCTCCAGGTTCTCGACTCCGCAGGCGCAGCACCTTGCGGACCTGACCTCTCGGGGTTACACTAGTGGCAGCGGGGGAGGCCGCTGTCCGACTGCCGAGTTCTGAATCTGTTCGCGTCTGGGCTGACCAGGGAAGGGGGTCGGGGGAGGCCGGGGCCTTGGGAGCGCTAAAGGTCACCAGCACGCCCCAGGCCAGGGTGGGAGCGCTGCTGGGCTCGGAGAGAGGCAGAAAGTTCTTTCGGCAGTGCATATCACCCTCCCACCACGCCCCGCCCCAGAAATGTCCCTTGGGCAGGAGCAAAGAGAGCGCAAGCTATTAATTGGCAGCTGGGAGGGAGGGGCGTGGGGAGTGGAAGAGAAGTCTAGGAATTGGGCTCCTGTAGGGGGCGTCGCCCTTTCCTCTTCCCGGCCCGGCTGCAGTTGCCTGGCTTCGCTGCTTTTAGCAATACCAGGGCAGCAAGGTGGAGAAGTCCTAGAAAGGAACCCAGAGGGAGGATCGCTCTGAGGAAACTCCCAACTGTCCACCGCTCTGCCTTCTTCCTAATCTCAGAAAAGCTTTTATTTATTGATCGCTGGGGCTGCATTTTTTTTTCTCTTTGGCAATTACAAGGCTCCTACTTCATTCTCTCCTCCCCCCCCCCGCACCCCCACCTCCCTGCTTAGTCTCCCTACTGGGGGGGGGGGGG